>NC_142081.1:12586697-12893934 GCF_054644295.1 Miniopterus natalensis
CTGAAATCAATAAAGATATATTTAAAAAAAAAAGAAAAAAAAGAAAAGAAATGGACCTGATGATGAGGATAGCTTCTCTGAAAGACTGCCTCTCGTTTAGTCACTTTAAAGACCTTGTCTACATTCAAGGAGCAACTCAATGATGGATCTAGAAAGAGGTGCCATGAATTCTTACCCACTGTCTCCTACATGCTCTGTTTAGTTCTACACTTCCTGCTCTCATGACTTTGTATTCTGATATTCTTGAGCTTATCATGAGTAAGCAGAAATATTAGAAGACAACATACAAAGGTCACTATGAAAACAGCAGTACAAAGACAGTGGAAGATAGCTTTTGAGGGATGTAAGAAAAACTAAAAAAATAAAGTATAATAATATGATAGAGGATTGTATCCCACTAGCAGAATCATCAGGAAGATCCTTGAGCCAGTAGTGGTACAACCACCCAATAAGCAAAAATCTGTCTCACCCCATTTCCAAGAGTCACCTCATTTGAGAAAATCGAACCATTATTAGAAGAAACATTTATTGATTGCTTGGTTTATTTTGCTTAGTGCTTTATGTTATCTCATGTAATTCTTACAACCAGCATATAAGAGAGGAGCATTGTTCCCATTCAGAAAGCGTTGAAGTCCCTCTAGGGAGGTAGGATAATTTACCTCCTAAGGCTTCATACTTAATAAGCAGAAGAGCAGGAGTTAAAACTCAGTTCTGTCTGACTCCAAACGTCTTGCCCATAGCTATTAAGCAATACCATCTTTTTCAGATCATCTTAGGGGTCATTGATGATGAAAAATAAACAAACAAAATAAAATAAAACCAAAAATAAAGGCCTAGCTTGGTTCTTCATTGGACTTTGACAGCAGATCTTTGGAGATCCTCGTGTTGAAAATTCTGAAAATGTCAAAAAGGGATGATTTTTTTTTTTTTTATGTGCAAAATACTCTGGAGGACAAATAACTAAGAACAAGCAGGTAAGTGGAACATTTAGACTGCACCTACATGGGTAAAATAAAGAGCATTACCGCTTTATTTGGCGATATACAAGAACAAAAAGAAACGTTTAAGTTTACTTTTATTTTATTGGTGTCAGTTTACGACACCAACAGGACTGCTTCTCCCTTCTAGGTACGTAGACAGAATAATCAATTGCAATGTGGGAATTCTTAAAAACCACATGACATACTGGTGGAAAGAATTTGGGTAACCTGGGAAATATCTAAAAATATTTTGAATCCACCCAATTGTAAAAAAAAATCGAGTACGTAAACTATTGTTACAAATGTTTTCTAAATTATAAATGTTTTTGTTTCTCCCATAAAACTTAACATATTTTCAGAATAATGGAAATTTCAACCTAAATAGCAAAATCAACTTAGGCTTGGTCTTGCCTTCTTACCTAATGTCTCTTTCAAATGCATAGACATCGGTGTACAAGGTTTGAGGCGGAGTTTGTGGCTTTGTGGGAACAAAATTTAGCGTGACCTGAACTCCTGACTTTTCCTGGTTAGCTCTGTACCCCTGACAAAAGCAAGGGTAAAAGGAGAAACGCCTAAGCATTTTCAATTTTTTTATATATCAAAAATTAAATTGAAACTGTTTTTGGTTCAAAAAATACAGCAAATGGGCTCTGGCCAGGTAGCTCAGCTGGTTAGAGCATTGACCCTCATATGACAAGTTTGCAGATTTGATCCCCGGTCAGGGCACATACAAGACTCAACCAATGATGCATAAATAAGTGGAACAACAAAGCCATGTTTCTCTTTCTCTGTCTGTCTGTCTGTCTCTGTCTTGCTCTCCCTCTAAAACCAATCAATCAATCAATCAATTGATTTAAAAATATATCAAATGCAGTTTAGCTGAAGATATTTGCAGTCCCCCTTCAACGTGCATTTGAAATGCTTGAAAGGCAGTGAGCTAGAAGGAGAGAGGACCTGTGCTCGAACGCCAGCCATGAATTTGGGGTCTGTGTCAACTTGGGCAAGCGCTTGTCCGTCTCTAGCTCCACTTTCCAATTCTCTAGCTGGGGGTTGGTCATCGACACCACGTCGGAGTCTTTCTGTGAATAGTATATAAATTCCACACATGAAAGAACCACTCCTGGGTCTGACACATAGTTCACTTTCTCTTAGTGACCAGGACAAAAGATACCAAGTTTCTACTTCTCAGAGACACCTCTAAAGGGTCTTATCTTGAGAGTGACTTTCACCTTATGCCCTGAAGACCCATTGCTCTTTTTTTTCTTTTTCTTTTCTTTTGTAAAAAAGGGGGTTAAAAATCCCTAAATGCATGCTAGATAGATGTATATTTATTAAGAAAATAATGAACTGCCTATGAGAGAAAGAAAAAATAGAGAAAGGGAGAGAGCCAAACTCTTTCTCAGATCAGGGTGCCAGACTGGCAACTGGCAAAGCCATTCAGGGAGACTGTGGTTTTATTAGCTACTGAGCATGGCCAGTGAGTTAACCAGGAGAGACACCGCCCCTGAACTATCGCTCCCACGCTTTTCTGCGCCTGCAGAGACGGTGGATGGGTAACAGGCCCTGTTTCAGCCAGCCACCAGCATCGCTGCTAGCGGACCGTGGCAGGGACCTAACAGCTTGAGTCTGATGGGCAGCCAGACGGCATGCAAATGCAAAGCCGCTGCTTGCAACACCTTAATAACAACGCAGCAGTGGCAGCCTGTTCATCACAAGCTGCATCGCAACAGATGCAGTGGTAATTAAATTTGAGGTGGGGACACTCAGCTCAGACAGTCGCTTTCAAATTGGCTGTCAAATTTGAACAGAAATGTGTCAAAAGAGTTTCTGCCTGGCAGTCCTTGCTTGGGAGAGGATTTTATTCATTTGGACCCAGAGGCTAAATTGCATTTAATGCCCAGCTCATGGATCCTGGGGGTTCTTGGCTTAGTCATTTGCTATAGAGAGTACTGCAAGCTTTAGAAATTGACACAGCCTCAGCTCACAGAGATGACTTCCTGATTTTTTTAAAAAGGCCATCAATGAATGCATGATAACAATAAATATATTTTGCCTTGCATGGCCACAGACATTGCCAGTGATTATTCTAGAAAGACGGTGATATTTATAGAACCTGAGTTAGGACTGTCCTAGGATGCAGGTGAGGACACAGATTCAGGGCAATGAGGTGTGACTCACCAATTTCAGTCCAGGGTCTTTAAACTATACCACACTGTTTCTTAAATTGAGTCCTTTTATTTATTTATTTATTTATTTTATGACCTTGCCACTGATAGATTTTGATGATCCAAAGTAATACCTGAGAGCAATCATTTACAGGCGAGGACCTAGGATGAAATCTCTTCTGCTCTCTACTTAGTAAGCTTCGACAATAAACATTTACCACAATAAATACTAAACATTCCCTTCATTACTATTCTCATTCCAAATCGGCAGAAAGTCAGCACTAGATAATGTTCCACTTCAACTCCTAACGTTTGTGTAGAATAATATTTGTAATAAATCTGATAATCACCCTTGGTCCAATAATTCACTGCCTGAAAAATAAAGTACCCCCAGGTTCTGAAAGCCAGTAAATCCTCGGAGGAAAATTATCTCGTTAATTCTGAGCCCGAGTCTACATGAGACACATGTCTGCAGGCCCTGCTTTGCAGTCCACACATTCCTGGAACCTCCCATGGACGCTGAGCTTCCCTCCCCTTTCCTCTCTTTTTCATCTTAAATGGATCTCAGAAAGGTGCAGGCGCCCGCCTGGGCACCTGGTGAACAACTGATGGTAAAGCAGGAAGGACTCAGTCTGGCCCACAGTAAAAACTACTAAGAAATGAACAACCATGGAAATTGCCATTCTATAGGAAACATCAATATTAATACAATATAAAAAGAAAAGTGTTAGGAGCATCCAGGGCCAATTATACAAATAGAATCAAATTTCGTGATTTGATGGTATTCAGGAGTAAATTCTGACCCAAAGATTCTTCCTTCATTTGATGATTATTGGTGCCTAATTGAAACAAGGAACTGGAATCTTACGCAAATGTCCTTGAGAGTTGACTGAATTGGAAAGATGTTTTTTGAGAGCTTAACTCTATGCAGTGCCAGAGGCTGGAATGATGGGTGTAAGATACAGCACTTGATCTAGATCCGTCCACAATCTTTTTGAAAAGAGGCGACTCACACCCAAAACAGGAAAGAACAAGGTAAAGCAGAATATGAGCAAGACTTAAAACTGAATCCAACATAAGTTAATAGGACATTGTTGTTGGGAAGGGACACATTTTTAAGAAAAGTTCTGTAGAACCCACTCAAGGAAACAAAGGTCAACAAATATATACAGCCGGTTTAACAGTAGAGAAGAAAACTGGGGAAATCAGGAGAGTCCAAAGATATTCCAGGGCCCATGACCACTATATTTACATAAAAGAGAAGCCCAAGAACAGACTTGATAAAGGGTATAAATTTGATAAATACAAGAGGTTTGAATACAAGAGTTAGCATTATTATAACTGTGCTTGGGACTTGTGGTCAGTGAGGAGAGCCATGATTATTTCACAGAGCGTGGCTAGGTTAGGAGTTCTAAGAAATTACTGTGATCCATCCATAAACATCGTAATTAACTAGTCAATATCAATAATAGGAAGAGAGCAAAGGGAAGGCCAGGCACTGTAAGCATGGCCATCTGGGCAGCTTCACCAGGAAGCTACAATTTCACACTCCTCAGGAAACTCCCTGTCTATTCTCTGCAGATCACTGGGGGAAGGGACGGAACAAAGGGGGTGATAGGGGCATTTGCAGTGAAGTTGGGGTGACATAGGAAAGGTGCTTGCCTATCAGTCTAGCCTGGGGAACAAAGATTACTGTCTAGGAGGGTGGAGCCAATGCAAGCCCATAAAAATTTGGGGATACATAATCCCTGAAGAGTTCTGAGTCACCTGTTCTGCTCTGGTGCTCTGGTGCTCTTGCTGTGTGACCTGCACTCGCCCATGCGCTTGCCATAGCCACGTGACCCTAGAAGCTGCATGGCCTATGGCCATGTGGACTCTGCATGTAGGATGCTGGACTGGACTGTGCTTTAATATGGAGTGGAGACTTTAGGCAGTGGCCTTAGTTCTAGCCCTGCTGAAGACAAGATTGGACTTTTTCCATGGTGGGACAGAGGGAAATGGGACATTGGAAACCCAGGGGTTTAATTCCATGGAAATAAAGTTCACTCATCTTCCCGTGAGAGTCTCAGGAAATTCCCTTCCTTGTGATATTGCAAGAACTCCATTTCCACTGGTCACAGATGGGGACACAGAAGGCACCCCTCCAATAACAATATCAGTTGATGGTTAGGGGACAAATATATTAATAGAATGGAGGGATCTGCAGCTGATACTATAAGAAGCTAAACACTAAATAGAAAAGAAAGGACTGTGCAAGGCACTGCTAACAGTGTTTTTATCCCACCCCCACTCTTTCTTTTAAATTGAGGTATAGTTGACATATAAGATTGTATTAGTTGCAGATGTGCAATATAATGATTTGATATTTGTATATATGATTACCACAATAAGTCTAGTTAACATCCGTCACCACACATAGTTACAAAAATTTGCTAGCGGTCATAAATTAGAAACATCCTTTAAAACTAAGGCGCCTTTTATCGATACTTCATGTTAAGTAATTTTGATCACTTTAGCCTGTCTTTCAAAGCTGGTCAGCATTGGTCAAACTACGTCAATGTTTTTCTGATGGATTTAGGAGAGACCAGCATCCAGAGACTATAAATTGTCTACAACTGCCAAGGAAGGGAGAATTCCAAGAAGACAAAAAGACCATGTATTGGAGAGACCATCAAATTCTGAAGCATGCTTTTGATACAGTAGGCAGTTATTAACGGAAGAGAAGGGAGCCAGACATCTGGTTAGGCCTGATTAAGTTGGGAAACAGCAGTTTCACAGTCACCCTGGGGAGTAGCCAGCATCGCTCTGGACAACATCCGGACTAGTTGACTAGGCAGGAAAGATAGTTTACAGCCACCCTGGGAGGTAACCTGCGTTGTTCCGCTGGATTAACAGGGAGAGGGAGAAAACAAGGCCGAGGGGGAATTTTTCTAAAGGCATGAGCAGTAGAAACCAAATGATAAAGCAGAGAGCAATGAGGCATGTGCAGCGAGAGCCAGCATGGTGACCATAGAGGGGGAGGGCAACGCCTGGGGAAATCCGGGAAAAGATCAGGTAGGGTAAGGGCACAGAACCCTGGAAGATCCAGGAAAGAGGCTGGATAGTTTGAAAGAAAGCCTGCCCTTCCCCAAACCCAAGTAAATACACGGACACTTAGCAAGGACCTCAGAGCAGCAGCTACCAGAGCCTGCCCCCCTCTCTGCCTCTCCGAGGGTGGACTATCTCCTTTCACTCTAATAAACCTTATCACTATCGCTTAAAATCCTCCTACACGTGCCCCTGAAATTCCTTTCCTGCAACAGCAAGGACTCCTATTTCGAGACTGTGCCAGGGAAGACCCGCCTCAGTCCCGGTGCTCTCCCAGGAGCAGTTTCATCCATTTGCCAGCAGCGCCGGCTTTGCGCAGTTTGGGACACAGGTTCCTTCCTGTTTAGAGGGTTAGACACAGTTCGAGGCAGAACGAGGTGTGTGCCTACCTACCAAAAAGGAGGGACACAAATAATCAGGGCTGTAGGTAATGGGAACACTCCCACGGAAGCAATGCAGGAAGCAAGCTACAGTTTAAATCAAAGTGAAAGAGCATGCCTTTAGAACCTTAGGTAATTAATTTTGTGAGTCAAACTCTATTGAATTCCTATAATGTTCTGGGCTCTTTTCTAGTTTTTTCAAAAGCTAAATTGGATGTGGCCTGTATGCAAGGTTCACGCTAATAATTTTTTCAGCAATAAGCTGCATTATGTACTTGGAGCATTCAGTGTAAGCAGTGATTATATATATATATATATATATATATATATATATATATATATATATATATATATATATATATATGTAATCCTAAATGCAAATATCAAATTATATATCTAATGTATCAAATAATAATTTGAATTTTAAAATTATATATTTAAATATGTTACATATATATCTCTTCCATCTTTGGTCTAACTCTACATAAACACTCAAGTATTTTTTCCTATCTTTTTAACCAACAGATCGCTTAATATAGTGATTCTCACAATGTGTTCTGGATGAGCAGCATCAGCATCCCATCACCTGGGAAGCTGGGGAATTTTTATTGTCACTAAAGGGAGAGATGCAGCTGAGGGGTAGAGTTGAGTGATGCTTCTCAGCACCCTACAATAATCAGCAAACCCTCTCCCCTCAACAAAGAATGATCTTTCCCCAAATGTCAACAGTGCCAAGGTCAATAGAAACCCTGGTATAATCTGCACTGCTTAGCACAGAACTAGACATATATTTAGTACTAAATATCCTGTCACCTTTGATTTAAAACTTTTTATTATTAAAAGATCCAGGATTGATCTTATAAGTTTCTTTGGATATAAACTTGATCTGCTCAAATTAACAACATTTAAAAAAATGGACATATGAATTAGAGGCTGATTCTCTCTCTCTCTCTTTGGTAATTTATTTTTTTCTTTTCTTTGCTTTTAATTGATTTGAGAGAGAGAGAGAGCTGTTGTTCAGCCTATTTGTGTGTTCATTGATTGATTCTGGTATTTGCTCTAAACCCACAACCTTGGCGTATCCTGAGGACTCTGACCAACAAAGTTACCAGGCCAGGGCCCAATTCTTTCTTTAACAGATGTTCATGCTTCTGCGTGAGCTTTTCCTAGGGAGAGGGTGATCAGCCAGGCACAGCAGGAAGGCTCATTCTCCAGCACACAGAGTTCTCAAGGCAACAATGAGGGGATACATGTGGAAATACAGTGTCAAAAGGGATGTCACTGTCCTCCACACAATATAGACTTACTGCCTCCAAATTCATGGGAGGAGAGTGCCTCAGTCTGGTTGCCTCCGGCTCCCAGGCCCCAGCCCCCCGCAGGGAACCCTGTGCCTTTCAACGTTAACTCTTTAAATCATCGAGGTGGAAAAGTGTACCTAAGTCTTCTTTAAGCACCTTCAGGTCTTAGTTTTAAGTGGAGCCTATTTTCTAAAAAGAAGAGGAAGGAGGGAGTAGAAGGAGGAAATAAAGTGCATGAAAAATTCTATTCAAAGAAAAAACTGAGAGAGAAAAGAACCCTGAGAGAGTGTCACTGTCACATCTCTGCTTTGAAACTACATGAGACACGCTGACAGAAACAGGTGGATCTATACCAACATCTCTATCTGTCTACCTACCTGTCTATATGGAGAGATGGTAACAAAAACATTCACTCTTGCAAGTATTAAAATTCATAATCAACCTACTGCATACCCCACTTTTATGGACAGGTAAACACATTTTGTCATAATGACTTGAAATTCCCCTACTTTTGTCTTTTGGAGGCAGATGTTTTTAATAAAACAAGGACTTAGCCTTCCCCAATCTCATCACTTGCTCATGGTCTTAGGCTATCTGCTTTCCAGAAGGCCTGCGCTGCTTGTTGTAATGCATCTTTACCCTCCACTAGCCCCTATGGGAATGTGCCTGTAGTTCCCTGTAGCGATTTATCCTTAAGCATCTCCAACAACCAACCTATGCCAGCTCCACCGGGAGAAGAGCTTTTCTACTGTTATTATGCAAAGTGTTCTAGTTATTAGGAATCTTTTGTACAAGTTTTTCATTTTTCCATGTGGCGGAGTCTCATTATGAAGCAAGTACACGCAGTGGAACGATGATAGATCACATCAGGCTAAAAATCAAAACACAGCACGGAGCGGAGAGGAAGCCTGTCACAATTTTTACAGAAAAGAAGAAATTGTTCAGGTAATTTCTCATTTGCATAGTATTGCACAATTGGTATACAAAGCAATTCTTCCCAGGTAATATCTTTAGTTTTTTCCCAATGCCCTCAACCTCACAGTCTATTGTGAATGGAATGTCACGTCTAGGAGGAACATCTGCATGGGCTACTAAAATCCAGACACCATTTCTGCAAGTGACACATCATACAAATGCAAATGCCATATTAGACTTTCAAATCCCATGATAATGTGCTGAACAAAATCAGTCACAGTCCTGCGAAGTATGCCAAAGTCAATTCCTACCTCTTATAACTGCCTGACGCTTCAATCTGTTCACTGAGCACTTGCAACACAGTCCTTCTGAAAAGACTTTAATAATGAGAAACACAGTCGTTCAGCCAAGAGCGTGAGACAGGAAGGATTTTTTAGTGCTTCCATTGGGTCTAAATGTCGTAATTTCTAGGAAGTTTGTTCACGCTAACCCAGGGTTTTTCAACCTTAATGCCACCAACATTGAATGTGGGATAATTCTTTGTTGCCTGACTTGTCCTGTGCGTTGTAGGAGATTTAACAATATTTGGCCTTCACCCAATAGATACCAATAGCTATTCCCCAGTTACCATGACCAAAAGCTCTACAGACATTGCCAGTCATCTTCTGAGGGACAAAGGCAACCCCAGGCTGAGCAGCATCGCAGTGTAACTGAAAAAATAAATAAATAAAAAGAGCGCACATACAACTTTAAAAGTCTTTACAAATTAGCTGTTCCCTGTGTCCCACACCCCAACCCAAAGTTAAAACAAATATCGGCTCATCATTTCTTAAATAATCCTCTTGTTTCTCAGGAAGCACCTCTCTTTGTCTTGGTGGAGGCCAGTGCAGGGCCTTAGTAGGATCATGTATGCATCATGAAATCTTACCTTCTGCATGAAAACACATCCATGGCGAGCTCCTCAGCTTTGCCCCACTGCCATATTTCCACCTAGAATGGGAGAGATTTATGATTTATTCTCACCCCATGTCTCCATTGGTTTTCACACTTCTGCCCCCTTCCTACTTTCCTATCCCTTTAAAGACTGATGGGAGTCCCTCTGTGATAAGAACTCCTTCAAATAGTTGAGAACGTGCTAGGAAGATGCATAAAGGAGGCTCGGCAGAAAGGCTGGACTTCTGCCATTTTAAAAGAAAAATAACCACCTTTCTTTTTTTTCTCATTCACTTACTCATTCAAAAAATATCTATTTAATGCTATGTTATTAGAAACACTGGCTAGAAACTTTCAGACAGAAGTTTTATAAGAATAAATGACTATAATAATCTCTGTGCTGTAAGACTTTTTAAAAATCTATTTCAGGTTGCGGGCTAGACGCCCAGCAGGGGGCGTGCAGGAGGCAACCGATCAATGACTCATTGATGTTTCTCTCTCTCTCTCCCCCTCTCCCTTCCTCTCTCTGAAATCAATAAAGATTTATATATATATATATATATTTTATATATATATTAAATCTACTATCTCATCTTGTTTATCTTATGGATCAGAAATTATTTGATATTATCAATAGCTAATGAGAAAGACAAAAAATCTTGAGTATTTCCTTAGGCTAAAAGTTTATACTACATTTTATTATAGATGATTTCAGTATAGTACATTTATTTGGTCCCACTAGTTTTAAGGTTCTAAAATGTAATCACTATACATGCTTTAATTCCTTTCCTTTAAAAAAGAAACAAAAAAATGGGGAGGGGGGAACTGAAAGGAAAAACGTGCTCAAATCCTATAGGCTGAGCACATGTTTATGTTATTTGGGGGGCATTTTAATGACTCATACCTTCAGAAGGTCTGAGGATGGTTCATGACTCTTTTTTTTCTTTAAATATACCTTCACTGATTTCAGAGAGAGGGAAGGAGAGGGAGAGAGAGAGCGATAGAAACATTAATGATGAGAGTCACTGATCGGCCACCTCCTGCGTGTCCCTGACTGGGGATGGAACCCACAACCCCAGCATGTGCCCTGACCAGGAATCGAACCCTGATGGCCTGGATCCTAGGCCGATGCTCAACTGCTGAGCCACGCCCGGCCGGGCTCATGACTCTTGTACAGAGCAACGTTGTACAGAGCACTAATACCTTAAATAACTTGCAGCACCTCCCAGAATCAAACAGTCATGGAATCAGCTGGCCAGCTGGAGTGCACCCCCAAACCCTTGCAGGGGCAGGTGCCCCGCAGGCTGTTTCCCTGTGCCTCCTCTCACACGCCATGGCCACGCTTCACAAGCTCACATTTCTGCCATCTCCTGCTCCCCAAATGCTTTCCATGCGTTTTGTTTTGCCATCCCCACATATCCTCCCCGCCTACGCCTATCCGATCCCTGTCCATCCTAATTTTAACGGGTGCCTTAAACACAATTTCTGCAAATTTGTCCACTTATATATCACATCTATATAATTTCCACACCAGTGTCTTATTGTGCCACATCCCCAGTGCTGTCTTGGGCACAAGCAAATGCTGGCAAGCCAACACAATTAGCAAAGCACACAGTTCCCGTGCCCAAGCAACTCCCTCTGACTCTCGGCATGCCTTCAGGGCCTAGTATTAACTTCTTGTACATATGGGTGGCTCTGTTTCAAAGGGGTGCCACGAAGAGGACCATGGAATTAGTTGCTCTTAAGAAAAAAAAAACAAAAACCTTCAGAGAATGTTGATTTTTCCTAATCTCTGATGTAAAATGACTTTGGTTTCTTAACCTCGAGGGAATAGTTGTTTCTCTGTCTTCACAACACGTTTACAAGCTCAGCACACAACATTTAATCAATAAGATTGCCTATTTCAATTCTGTGAATCTAGACATATTTCTAATGAGATCCAAAGTGGATTCTGTGCATTCAAAGAATGTCCCTGTAAGAATGCCCTCTTCTAGGTAAAGTTCTCTGACATCTCTACATGCCAGAGCTGTCACCATTAGATTCCTCCCTTCAGTCAAATTGTATAACCAATTGTCAATTTCATAATCAAGGCCTACAATGCTTATGATTAGCCCTATATATTTGCCAAAATTAACCACACCCAAATAAAAATCAGTGGCATCATTAGGCATGTACCTGACTGCATTAGCAAAACCTAGACAACAACTCATTTAACTGAGATGGAATTAACAATAAAAAAGGAAATTCAACTTTCAGTTGTCCAGTATTACAGCACCTGAGTGAGGTTACATAGCTATCAATGATCATCCATTTGAGCAATGGAACTACCAGAAATAATTTGTCCAAAACAACCACAAAAGGAAGGAACCATGAAATTTCAAGGCAGACATAACATTTTGGAAGAAAGCTTTCACTTTTCCCAACATTCTTGCATCTTTCCTGGTCTTGAACATAATTACTTATGTCTTAAATGCTCCATATTGAAAACATATGGAAGTATTATTATATATTGATATTTTTAAAAATTTTTATTGTAATCAAAATCATCTACAGTGATATGCCCAGACCTATTATAGTGCTAATTTCTTCCCAGCTCTTATTCTCTTTTAAAAGGATGCATTTTCTATATAGCATCCTACAGACATCTATTGAATGATGATTACGTATTTCAAACTTTTCTTGGCACTTAGCGTGTATTTAATTCAGCAATCAGTGCAATAGTTACTCTAATTGCCCTTGTTTTACAGATGAGGACATTGAGGCACAGAAAAGGAATGCAACTTGCCCAGATACCTACAGCTATATAGTAACAGACCTGGAATGATAACTCAGATCTGTGTGAATTTGAAGTCTGTTTTTTAACTACTGTACTCCGAGGTCCAAAGAGTTTGTATTTTGCAAGTTTATGCAGATTATGAACGATGAATCCACTATTTAAATACAGATGTACAGATTGCAGAGTTTGCCTTAAGGAAACAGTTTGCTGAAATAGATTATTATATGTGGGATTTACTTGGAGCTGTATCCAACGCCTAAAATTTCAGATTTTGGTTATCGCACCTGCATTTTTTCAATATAGAAACCACAGGGCCTATTCATTTTGTAGCCAAGCTTCATTTTTATTTTGTAGCCAAACTTTACATATGCTATCATGTAAAATTATTCTTTTAATGAAATAACTTATTTTCCTCAACATAGGAGTATGGGGGGGGTGTGGAAGTAAAGAGATAGAAGCATAACACATGCCATATTTTTCTATAAAAATACGTGATTTCATTATAGTATTTAGATTACAAAGTAAAATTTTAACTGAAGTCATTATTTTATGCCCTCGTGGTTCATATCTTTTTAAAAAACAAACAAACAGACAAACAAAACTAGCTGTGCTCCTGAGAACAGATGGGAGGACCTTAGTCAAAGCCACAGAGTCTCAGATCTGCCAGTGTCCTTAGCGCCGACCTAGTCCAATTCCACCCGGACTCGTCTCCTTTCCCTGTGATGCTCTCAGTCCGAGGCCAGGAAGCTGCAGCAGAGCAGTGCAACGTGCCTGGGAAGCCAGAAGGATCTGAAAGCAAATCCAAAATCTACTTCTTACTTTGTTACCTTGACGGAGCTTGTTAATTTTTCTCAGGCTCCATTTCCTAAGCTATAAATGGAGATATTACTTCCTACCTACAGGGTTGTTTTGAAGAGCTAATGAGCACAGTGTCTGGCATATGGTAAGGACTCAATTAACGTTCTGTTTTCTTCTCTCTACTTCCTTCCACTGCATTTAGGTCTCCTTGGTCTGTATCTACCTCCGTCCTGTGTGCTGGCACCTGTCGTTCCCTGGCCCTCAGGGGACAGGAATCTTTCCCTCACCCGTGTCCGCCTAGCACTGCGCACAGCACTCCACCACGACATCACCCTGTCTCAGGGCTATTTGTATATTACTCTTTTTTGTCCCCCAGACTATGAGATTTGCAGAAAAGAAAGCTTAGCTATTTGTTAGTTGTATTCCCATCATTTACAAGAGTTTCTGACACATAGCAGCCAAAACATAAATAGCTGCTAAGTGGAAAGGAACTTATTTTGTGAATTTGGTTTCCTCATATGTAGAAGTACAGAAATGAATCTGGCCCTTTAACCTGATAGATTACAGTAAGAGTCCAATGAGCTACACACTCTTATAATGTATAACATAACTCCAAATACTCAGTTACTTTAATATCTATCGGGGAACTCATGATATCGTTTTCCGAAGGGGCATGCTCTTCAGTATTACAACATGTCTGGCCTCACTCTACCCTGTATATGCAGTATGTTACACAAGCTAGATCACAGTGCACACCTCCTAACACTCACGCTCCCTCAGAACATTGAACTTCAGTTGTCCCAGGCCTAGTTGTGCATTTAGGATGATGCTGTACTTAGAAAGATAAGCATTGGTTTCTGGGTAGCTAGTGTTTCATGCAAATAAATATTGAAACAGGAATTAGAAGGGGATACTTTTTATAATGTCTATAGCATATGCATTTTTCAGGCATTTTATTAATTTTAGGATATGTCCAAAGTTCATCTTTTTGATATACATCAATTCATGCAACTTCTTCAGATCAGGAAACCATATGTATGTATATAAATATATGTATATGTATATACATACATATACATATATATATATATTTTTTTTTTTTCCCCTGCAGTGGATAAGGTTATAGGTGGGTTTCTGGGCAGCATATATAAACTGTAGACACAAAGAAAAACCAAATGATGGAGTACATCTGTTAACTTATCCACACCAATCTTTAGCGTTTGCCCCAAACTATAGAAAAACATCTGGTGACAGTTCTCCTTCAGGGCTATTCACAGGCTCTGCCCACTACTTTGAAAACAGATTCTCCCCTCACTTGGGCTGCTCCTTTACACCACTCAGATTCCTGAAATAACATCTTCTCAGAGAGACCATTCCCGATCACCCCACCCGACACAGATCTCCCCTCACTGATGAGCTCCATGTGCTTAGCCTTTTTATATTTCTCCACAGCATCTGTCACCTCCGGGATTATATCTTTATTTTTTTCTTTACTGACTCTCTCTCTTTTGTTCTATTTGTTGATTGATTGGTAAATCTAACTATAACATAAGAGCTAGAAGGGAACCAGCATCGTCTTCCTCATTCAATTCTGAATTAGCAGCGACTTGAAGAGTGCCCAGCACATAAGGAGCCTAAAATAATTGTTTAAAAGAATGAATGAAGGAGTAATGAAATGGAAGATTTTCTCTGAAAGAAAAACAGAGGCAAGATGAATAGCTTCTATAACCTTCATTAAAAACTCATTCAGAGTTATGTCAATATAAACTCCAAGACAATTCTCCTCTTAGCAATGGGGTTTGTGCAGACCAGCCTTCTACCCCTTAAATCTTGCCAGTCCTCCTTCACAAATAAAACCTTATGGGTGTTGGTAAATGCCTTAGGCAGCTCCAGCAGCCAGTGTCACCTTTAAAAAGGCTTATCAGAACAGTTTTGAAATCTTATGTTTAAACTGTGTTTCTCCTTAGAAACGTAGATTTATACAAACATATACACCAATGTACATAGTTTGGATACTTGGGCCCCAGTGTTTTTCTAAGTGTATTTTTGAAAAAAGTCAGGAATGCATAGAACTTGGCACTGTCTGAGTCTTAGTTTTTCTGATCTAGTTGCCAATCCTATTATTGGTAAATGACTAATCCTCTGAAGGTGAAATAAAAAACATCCAGATCAAGCCGATGAAAGGCACTCGTAAGGGGACACACACCTGATAACATCAAAATTAATCAGAAACAAAAACAGGCAATAGGTAAAAAAGACTGTTACTGCTTGTCCATTTGTAAAGCATAGAGTTGACTAACCAATTTGAAGTCTTTCCATACATGAAGTTTTGAATTTCTTTTCATTTTTTTCCCTATTTGTTCCGGTCTACCACTTTCTTTCCAACGAAGGGTGGTTGAAGCCACATATCTTTTGAGCTCTCTCCTTTACATTACGGCAGAGCTGGCCTCGCCTTCCTAGGGCCTCAGCGCTGCTGGCCCCTTCCCGGGATCAGAGCCCTCTCCAGATGGTTGCTATTACCTGCGACTGTTTTTAAAGGCAGCGGTTACCATGTGGATGGAGATATGCCAGGGCTGTTCTCAGAGAGCTAAGCAGGCCATGTTCATTACCAAGGAATGCAAACACCAAGTTTCCCTTTATTTGTCCCACAGTAGATCGTAGAAAGTTGCCTTCGTCACAAACCGTGGCCTCCATCTCCACATTTGTGGCCCCTGACGATGCACCGTGTAGTCCTGCAGCTCCAGTATCAGACGCGATAGTGAATTCAGGGAAGTGTCAGGGCGGAGGAGCAGGGAGGTCTGTCAGGCCGCATGAGAGATGCCACCTTTTACCGTGAGGCCATTTCCGACGTTTCATGTCCTTTACCCGACTCCCTCAGCTTCTCAGGTCTCCGCTGCTGTTACCGTTACTGCTGTTAGTGCTGCCACCGTGGGTCCACGCGGTGCGAGGTGCTGCTCCAGGAAATTTACAGGCACTTACTTGCACATTAATTTCTCCCCCAAATAGTCAAGAGAGATATGATACGCAACTGATGGGTAAGGGAATTGGAAGTCGCTTACAGAGCCACTCAAGTGTAGACACAGACCTAGGACTGAAAGCCCCTGAGCTTGCATCCGAAGGCCGCTGCGGGCCCGCTGTTCATCCTACGTTCGCAGAAAGGCCCGGCCGGCAGGCGCTGGCCCATTAGCTCCCGGGCTCACCAGGTCCAGACGGTCCTTTAGCGCTCCTGCGGTTATCACTGGTCATGCTTTTGTTTTGTTGATTGTTTGTTTAGTAATGCACCCCATACCTCTGACCTGTCGTGGCAAAAAAAAAGAAAGGAAAAAAAACGAAAAACTGTAGAGCAACGAAGGATAAAATTTCTTCAGTGGTTTTTACTGCATTTCTGGGCACCAGCTTAAGGGACTAACGAGGCTACTTTCTGCTCATTCATGAGCAGAAGGGCAGGAGGGTCTCAGATCCTCCTGCTGGCTCATGCAAGAAGAAATTGGAGGGGTGCTCACCAGCTTTGATCTGCTCAAGCTCCGTGAATCTAATGAAAAACACACAGTCAGGTTTAAAGGAAGTCAGGGGAAAGGGAACTTTGAGGAGAAAGAACTATCACAAGTGGTACCTTTGTAATAAACTGTTTTTAAATGAGTACGAAGATATTAGTAAAGTCAACAGTAGATAAGAAAGAGAGAGAAATAATTTATAATAATTGCTTAAATTTCTTCAGTGGATGGGATGACCAAGGTGCACTATCCGTACTTCTATTCATTGTTCATGCAGTTGAGAGGAAAAGAGGTTAAGCATTTTGCTAATAAAATAACTCCTCCAGAGCAAAACATTTGGTAGCAATAGCTAACTAGTTAATACAGGCAGAATAATTTCTAGAAAACAGTTTGAGAGTGCTATGAGTGTGATAAGACAACCAGCAGGATATTCAGCAACCAGCAAGAGGTCTCCAGGATTCCTCTATGTAGACTGAGCCGCACTATCTAACAAGGCGACTGAGAGGTGGCCAGCCCTGTATTATGTTATCTTTTGCTTGGAATTTCTAAGGTTGAATCTTTCCAAGGTTGACAGATGCCTCTGCTGGATGAGTTGATGAGGTTAAGCTTCCATAACAGCAGTAATGCTTGTCCTTTGAAAGGTTACCACCTTGTAAGTGCGGTTTCTTATGGGGTAAAATGTGCGACAATCTTGAAACTTTTATTTATCTATATAACATATCGCATTGCAGATTCACTTCCTATGATGGGAAATGATTAAAGTTGACAAATCTACCTGAGTCCACAGGCTTCATCACATACATACAAACACAAAGACGGATTTCATCGAAAAGAAATATAATAGAGATTTCCCCCCTGAAATTGGAAATATAATTTCCTCAGTTTCCCATGAAATTGTATTCTATTGTAACAAGTATGTCAAGGTGAGAGGATAATATTAATGAATAAAAATGATATACCTTCAACTAATTTCATATTTCAATTAAAATTAAATCTTAAAAATTATGTTTTATTTCTAGTTAGGTAAGAATGCAGTCCCCAGGTGCACCTTAATGTTTGCAAAAACGTTAGTTCAACTGTTGATGACGATACTGTACCTAGGTTCATGAATCAATTCTGTATATGTGTAATTGGGACGGTGGGGTGCCGATCCCAACCAGTTGGATAGACTGTCCTGTCTTCATCTAGATGACAAAAGCTGGATTCTATCCTTTGAGTTGAAGGGAACTTTAGTTTTGTCTTCTAATCCATCACCCTCCCATTGTAAACATTTCCTTTAAAGCATCTGTACACAGAAATATCTCTACATTTATAACCTAAAGAATTTAAGACACTTCATTCTTTCTTTCCCCCAAGAGAAGGGAGAAGGAAGGGAGGGCCTATTGCTCATTATTTCGTTGACTCGAATTACAGTTCACTTTGAAATATCTACTTGTCTCCCGCTTGGGACCAGAGCTCACTGATGAGGACAGAGTCACAAGACTGGCCCCGTTAGCCTGTAAGTCAGTCATGAAGCATCCATCGCTGCTCCTCAGCGAGTGAGGGACAGCGCTCGCTATTATTTTTCCATCTTTGTGGTTTTAGCAGAAACCCGAGATGCAAGACCCTTAGCCCCAAGGTTGATTGAGGTAAAAGAGGCTGTATGTTGTGGGTTTTGTCTTATTGTTTCCCATTTCTAGCAGACTAAATTTTATCACCAGCTTGGTTCTGTTAATGAATTTTTCCCCTGTACAGAAAGCCACGAATTGGTTGGAAACAGATTAATTTATATCAGTCTTTTGAAAGGCAATGAGTAAAAAAGAGAAAAATTTAAAATGCAAGAAATAATACTTTTTGGGCCATTGGTCAGGATTTTCTAATTTTCAGTGATTTCAGTTATTGTATAGAAAAGCATTGAGTGTAGGCACATTATAAGTAAGCTTTACTGTATTTAATGGATCTAAAAACTCCTTGAATTCCATATTTTCACTCTTTCATTAGTATTTTAATGTTCTAATTGTGTTCCCACAATGAGTTGTTCTATATCAGTGGCTGACAGTTGACAATCAGGGTGGCTTAGAAATGAACATTTTTTACCTATCAAATTTGGCTTTGTATATTTAATAATTGCTGAATGAAAGACACTGACAAAAGTAATTTGATCACAATGTAAATTACTAAAATCTGCTTCTCATTATAAAACATTTCCAGAGGTCATTAGGAAAATACTGGGGATTTGCAATGCAGTAGATAAGCGGCAACAGGCTCAAAACCTACATTTTAAAATTGACTGGAGAATTCCATATTCCCTTTAATATAATATCTTTTAGGTCTTTCTGTTTAACATGGCCCGACTGAGATGCACAACGGTCTATGCAGTGCAAAACCTTTTACTCTTCCCTCCAGCTCCCCAGTAGGTGGCAGTGTGGCCGACTAGCAAAGTTCAGAAGCCATGGTAGACTTCATACATTTCTGAAAGCAGTTGGGTAGAACATTTAGTGAGATTTCCCCAAGATCAGCCTCATAAGATAGGATGACCTCTACCTTCCAAATACTTGTTAAAGTGCCATAATCAGTTTCTCGATTGTGTCAGCTTAAAATATAGAGCTATATCAAAAACACACCCTGACTCTAGTAAGCAGACCATCAAGTGCAGTGTCAACAAATACTCAAAAATGGGATCCTAAAAATTACAAAGTTAATATTGTCTCCTAGGGCTTTAAGGCAAATAAATCCAAAAAGAAAAAGAAGAGTTTTACTTAATAATTCCCATGGGGACAAAGATAAATGTTTCTAAACTGCAATAGAAATGACAAATATTTTAAAAACATTATTTGGCTAGACAGGTTCTGAGAGGGGGGCAGTTGCAAAGCAATCATTAAGGTTACGATATTTAAAGAAAGGGATGATATGGAAATTGGGGTAATTTCAATCCATCAGATAATTGTAAATATTTCTTTGCATCTCTGGCATGCAGATAATCTCACACAGAAGAATATCAACAAATAGTTGCTGATTAGCTAAGTGCATGATTTTTCTTCCGCTGGGTTGAGTTTCTTGGGGGCAAGGTCCACTACTTATACTTTTGTATGGTCCCAGCACCTGACAATAGAGAAAAGAGTGTGATAACAGACCAAATGTCAATGTAATAGGTTTAATGGAGGTACCTGTGCAGAAGCAAATGAAGGGGAGAGGAAGAAGCTGAGACAATAATTCCATTAAGATCAATAATATTCATAAAACGAGAACTGAAAGACACAAGGCACCCAGAAAATCTTGCACATACCCTGGTAAAGGGATACAGTTTAGCCTTTAGATGATCCCAGCTGTGACGCTAAGCAGGATAGAGGGGGACAATGGAGTGTGTATGCACAGTGTGGACAGCCATCAGCCTTGTTTCCCTGGACCCTTTTATATAGTTCCTTAGAATTAACACATACAAAATCTATCCTGATGATCTCTGATTCTAAACCCTTAATTTGTGCAAATGCTTTCGCAGAGGGAAGGTAGGGTGAGAGACCGCAGAAAAACGGGGGCATGGCGTGATCTGTATTTCTTAAATTAATAAAACATAAAGAGATTAGGTCTGTGGTAAAATTGAAGCAATCTCATTCTGTGTGCAAAGAATTCTTCAGAAAGAATCACTGGGGAATTGGCCTCCTTCTACTACAATTAGACTCAGAAAACTGCTCGAACTCTATATCTTGATGACTCCACCCTTGTTCCTCTTATATAAAATCCCACTTCTTTTCCCTTTCTCACTCCACTCCGAGTGCTCGTTGGCAGCCTCGCCACCCTCGGCATCCTCGGGTCAAGTATGTGCTCCATGAGGCCTGTCATGACATCTCTCTGGAAAATAAATACTTGTGCATACAATGGCATCCATCCAGAATAACCAAGGGGTTTCGTTGCCATCCCCTTTTGATATTTTCCTCTGTTAGCAGACACCACATTTTATTTATTTATGTGTGTGTCTAATACCTAACTAAATGGCTGGCACATAGAAAGCATTTCATTATCGTTTATTAAATAAAAATCTATGCAAAGAAAATGGGAAGGGTAGCAATGCTGGTATACCAGACTATATACTCTCCTTATCCCACCACTTAAAATTAGGTGACCCGATGTTTAAATTGAGGATATAATATTAATTTTGGAGTTTTAGGGAGCGTTAACTGTGTGGAAAGACATCCTCAATTCTGAATTGTGCCTGGCACATATTAAAGTTCAATGCAGAGAATACACTTCAGAAAGAAATTCTATAGGTTTCATGTAAGCGCTATGCAGCTTAAAGAAACAAAACTTGTTCAAATGTATCTACAAATTAAAGTGAGGCTTTGTGTAATTTTAAGTTTCTATTAAGAGTATTTATTCTCATAGAACCTTGAAAAATCTATCCCAATTCTTTTCATCATGAGTGTGATCTAGCGAGACAATTACTGAGTTAATTTTCCATAATGACACACACAGGCAAAATAATCTCACTGTACCTGTTTTCTTTTGGAGATTTACTTTAAAAAGTAACCACAGTCCAAGCGTGACCCTCTAGTTTGCTTGTCTAGGACTCAGGTGAACTAAATCCCACAGGAGAGCAGGGAGAGAATGAGATGGTAGACTTCACGATTCAGAAATCGCATTCCACGCTGTGGCATGTGTGTGATCTCACACACGCCACGTTTTTCCATTTATTTGGAAAATAATTGTCCTCAAATGAAAGCAATATTTAGAGATTATTGAAACTAAGATTACTGACAACAGTAATAGTCCTGGTAAAACTTTCAAAATATTCTCCTACAGAGAAGGTATAATTATGAGAAGTTAAAAGTATTGTCTCAATAGAGCACAAGTAAATTGCATTAAATTACTCTAAAAATATAATAAAGGGGATATAGTTTTGAAAAATTATTACTGATTTTAAAAACAAGTCTCTGCATTGTGTTTTAGTTTAAAATGCTGCTAATTTCTTTCATAAAAGGCATTATTTGTTTGGCCTTAAAATGCATATATTAGTTATTATTAAAATGTGAAAAGTGAAACAATCACAAAAGTAAAAGCATTGAAAAATCCTTCAAAGTGAAAAAACAAAAAATAAGCCAAGATAACAGACTATTGTAGAGGTCATGAGTAGATGAGTTTATTGAGAATTTTGTTTCTTATGGAAAGATTTCCATGTGTTTGGTTCTTGTCTTTTATATCGAAAGTTACAACCACAAAAGATGAGAGACTGTCTCCTAACAATGCTCACTGTGCAAAAATAGGTCACTTTTTATCAGCCAAGTTTGACCCACTAATATAATTCATTATTTATTATAATAAGCAAAATATAAATATCAGTTAGTATATCACTTTCAAAAAATAAATGTTCTCCCTTTCAATACACTTATCCTCTGATTGAGAAAAATCCAGGCATTCTTGGAAGATATAAAAAATTTAATAACAATAATAATAATAATGACAGTTTGCATTGCAGGCCCTAATTTATCATTATAAAATGATGAAACTCCTATAAGGGAAAAAGATGTTCTTTTCCCTGAAGGACTGGAAATCTTTATTTCCCAAGTAGAATATTTCCTTTTCATGCCTTCTGTTTTACATGCTTTGTGATATTTGGAATTCTGTAACAACCAGTAATAAAACTTACAATACAAAATTAGAGGCATTCTGATATATTGTACTCTTTTATGTTAAATAAGAATGACCATTAATCATTTCAGATTTTATCAACCTTTGATGTGCAGGAGATTCACAGTTTGGAGATCCAAGAAACCTTCTGAAATCTGAGTGGTTTTCAAAGTATAATTGAGACCCATTATAGCTCATTGTTATTCATAGATTCATGTAATCAAGACTAAATTGTGCCATTTAATTCACAAAAACCAGATTTTTGTAAAAGTTTTTTGATAGAGCTCTGTGTTGAAAAGGACATGATCTCTCTCTGAGGGCACATCTTCCTGTTTTCAAAGCCACTATTGTGGACAATTTTGGAAAAGCAGATTATTCATATAGTGGGTCACCATACAGAGGAAACTTTATTTTTCCTTACATTGCTTTCTAAAAATGAAAGATCAATAATAGTATCTATTATACTTGTCTTATTTTTGGATCCCAATTTATAAATTTACCTAAAGATACTATCCAGTCAGCAAAATGAAATAACTTTATCTCTATGTATTTTTGTACAAAGATTATACAGGATCATTCAGAATAACGAGCAGTAAAGGACAAACAAAGCATTATTTTCTTGTGACCCGTGAGTGCTACAGCCGCAAGCAAGAAGAAAGGACGGGAATGGGCTGAGTTAAAATAGCCATGAACAACAGGACAGTTGGGCAATATTAGCTGAGGGTAGGAAAGACCTAGAACAGGAAGGGGCCTTTGGCCTAAAAAAAGTCATCAGCAGGATTCAATTTTACATAGGACATAATGGGACAGGTGATAGGTGGAAAAGTTGCAGCAAGTGGGAAGATGCTAACAACTGAGGTGGATTATGGAGAGATCCTTGTGATGGGTTAGCCCTTGAGTGGATATACTGACCAGAAGATGATGCATAAGTAGCAAAGCAAATCATGGCTTCAGGAATGTAAATAAAATAATTTCAATTTGAGGTCACTGATAATCTATTTGGGAGAAAAAAATCACATTGCTATCAAAGAATTATAGGAGGACATTGTAAATCAGGAATTAGTTTCAAAATGTTTTGGAAGAAAGCCATGTGGCAGTAGCAAGTAGTAGGTAAGTGGGTGATGGAAGGGTATCGAGACGTAGAGAGAAGAGGTGGGTTCTGATAGGGACAAGACAAGAGTGACAATATTAGTAACAGTTTATCGACATTATATGAATCCTGACTTAGTGGATGAGGGTAGTATAAATGTTAATTTTCTCAATTTTTTTCCCTTTGTTTAATTTATGTTATTATTTTCAGTTACCGTTTACATTTGATATGATTTTGTATTAGTTTCAGATGTACAGAGTAATGGTTAGACAATCATATACTTGACAAAGTGGTGCCCCTGATATTTCCAGTACCCACCTGGCAATAATATTGTAGTTATTACAATATTATTGACTATATTTCCTATGCTGTACTTTACATCCCCATGACTGTTTTGTAACTACCGATCTGTACTTCTCAGTCTCTTCACCTTTTCCCCCAGTCCCTTAAACCCTCCCCTCTGACAACCATCAGTCTGTTCTCTGTATCTATGAGTCTGTCCCTCTCTCTTGTTATAGTGTTTTGTAGATTCCACATAAAAGCAAAATCATATGATATTTGTGTTTCTCTGACTGACTTATTTCACTTAGCTTAATATCCTCTAGGTCCATCCATGCTGTTGAAAATGGCAATATTTTGTTCTTTTATATGGCTGAGTAACATTCCATTGTGTGTGTGTGTGTGTGTGTGTGTGTGTGTGTGTGTGTGTATATATATACACACCTTAAAATCAGGAAGAAGACAGGGATATCCACTTTCACTATGCTTATTCAACATAATAATGGAAGTCCTAGCCAAAGCAATCAGACACGAATAAAGAAAAAAAGGCATCGAAATTGGAAAGGAAAAAGCAAAATTGTCATTATTTGCAGATGACATGATGCTCTATATAGAACTCTAAAGAGTCCACCAAAAATCTACTAGAACTGATAAATAAATTCAGTGAAGTAGCAGGATATGAAATAAATATCGAGAAATTGGTTGCATTTTTATACACTAATAATGAACTCTCGGAAAGAGAAAATAAAAAAATAATCCCATTTACAATTGCATCCAAAAAAAAAACACAAAACCAAAAAACTACCTAGGAATAAATTTAACCAAGGAGGTGAAAGACCTATACTAGGAAAACTATAAGACTCTGAAGAAAGAAAATGAAGAGCATAGAAATAAATGGAAGTATACACCTTGCTCATAGATAGAAAGAACTAACTGTTAAAATGTCCATACTACCCAAAGCAATTCCTATCAAAATACCAACGGCATATTTCACAGACCTAGAACAAATCATCCAAAAATTTATGTGGAACCACAAAGGACCCAGAATAATAACCAAAGCAATCTTGAGAATGAACAAAGTTGGAGAAATCATGCTCCCTGTCCTTTGCTTTTTTAAATTTTACATTTGCTCTTGTATCAAATATTTTCTCCCTTACTTTGGGTTTACTTAGCTCTTTCTTTTCTAGCTGCTTATGATGATCCCTTAAGTCACTGATTTTAGACCGTTATTTTTTTGAAATACAAATATTTAAAGCTATAAATTTCTCACACAGCATCACTTTAGGGGCATTTCAAAATTCTTGGTATGTTTTACTTTTGATATTATTTAAGATAAAATATTTCTCTTTCTCTATATGACTTTGAATCATGGGTTATTTGAAAGTGTCTTTTCTAAGAAATTTCTAAGTGTTTGAGGATTTACTAGTTATCTTTCCATTGTTTGCTCCTATTTTAATGGACTCCTCATAAGACAAACAACAGGTGTGTTAATGGGATGAAAACTTCAATACAGTGGTGGCAAAGGTGGCTGTAGTAAGAAAGATGTATAAGAAGGTTTAGGTGGAGAATTTTATCTTGAGTAAATAAGGGCTATGTTAAGATAGATGGGGAGAGGTGGGCTAGTGCTATCTTAAAGGGTGTGATCTGTTTTCAGATGTGTTATATCTTTTCAGGGTTAGGATTGTCTCAGGAGCTATAACTAGCCACTAGAAAATGTAATTCAGAGGCAAGAGGGAAATGTGATGTTTTTGCTCATACTGAAGTTCTAATGTATTCTGTCTTTCTTGGATAAGCCAGTATTTCCAAGCCACTCCACAGAATATTATTTTCTGGTGCATTAGGAGTGAGAATTTTCTGAGCAAAATGTTTGTTTAACCTTATAAAATTTTCTTTCTTCAAGTGGTAATTAAAGACTCAAGATAGACTGATATAATCACTTGTTTATGTCTGAAAATCAGGCAATGTCTGCACAAGTTTTATTTCCCCTTTAGAATGTCTCTGGCTTTTTGGGAAACCACATTTTTAAATACATATCCATCTTTATTATGTATGCTTATATGTTTGAGCCATAGGTATCTGAGTGAAGGAAGCAAATTTGCATTTATTAGAGCTCCAGATTCTTCTTATGCCTGGCCTTAAACAGAATTATGTCTTAATGTTATAGTCTTAATTAGCTAGTTTATTCATTTTAATAATGGAAAGAGGGCAAAGGGGAGGCCAGAATTGTACACATGGTCATCTGGGCAGCTTCATCAGGAAGCTACAGCTTCACACTCCCCAGGGAACCACCAGTCCATTCCCTGCAGATCACTGGGGGAAGGGATCAAACAAAAGGGAAGATGGGTGCATGTGCAATGATGTCAGGATGATTTAGGATAGGTGCTTGTCTGTCAGTCTAGCCTGGGAAACAACGGATTGGCTGGGGAAGGGGGAGTGGACCCAATGCAAGCCCATGAAAATTTGGGAATACACAATCCCCAGACAAAGATTTGCCTCTCTCTTGATCTGCTCTTGTGCTTTTGCACTCTTTCCCCATGACCCACACTGGCCCATGTGCTGGCCTCTTCTCTCTTCATAACCATGTGACCTTGGAAGCCTCACAGCCCACGTTTGTGCAGACCCCACATGCAATGCAATGGACTGCAGATGGGAACACAATCTAAGCTAGACAGATACTGCACTGGATTGTGCTTTAATATGGAGCAGAGATTCTTAATTCTAGCCCTGCTGAAGACAAGATTAGACTTTTTTTCCATGGCAAGATGGAGGGAAATGGAACATTGGAAAACCAGGGGTTTAATTCCATGGGAATAAAAATCACTCATCTCCTATGAAAGTCTCAAGAAATTCCTCTCCTTGTGACATGGCAAGAACTCCATTTTCACTTGTAACAGATTGGGAGGCAGATGGCATCACACTGATAACATTAACACCGAGAAGAAACCATCATCTCCTAGAAAGGCCAACAGATTCATACAATGAAATTCTAGGTAAACTCTATGTAAATTAGCTGACTTTAAACGTCAACAATTAGGGCTACGCACATTTTCTCTTTTAATATATTTTCCTCATACATCCCTGTCTGCCCCAAAGCATAAACACAGAATTTTCTCCTCTCACCATATCTGTTTATCTCTCTTTCTCTGTGTGTTTCTCTTTCTTATTCAAATTAAGTTTTTGGTGTTTGTACGTCTGCTTTTAACCTATGCTCTTTTAACCCACACTTACACAGCTAATGTTGCCATGCATTGACATTTCTCTGGAATTCAACTTTGGAAGCCCTAGAGTCACAGTTAAATGACCTCTTCTAACCCCCAACACAAGCCTGTTGTTACTTCAACCACCCCCTTACCCCAAAAACCACAGGTGTGAGAGATGGGGAATCTTTGTGTTTGGTGGTTGCATCTGTCTATTCCTAGAGTTCTCTTATTTGAATACTTCAGTGATTTTCAACCAATGCACCACAAGAATTTTTAAAACATGCAACACCTATTTAGTCAGGGGCACTGAGTGCCTTTCCATTATACTGTCAAATAAAAAAACACCAACAGCCAACACAATAAAAGTCATCTGGGGTGAATGAATCAAAATTATACTTATTTTTTTCCAGATTGGCAAAAAATATATTTTCTGGCATGCCGCAGAATTTTAGTAATTAGTGTATGTGGGTCCTGAGATGAAAAAGGTTGAAAATCGCTGGAGTACTTCATGGCTGCACCCCAGCAGGAATCTATAAACACCAACAAACGGCATTTAAATCAATCTGAGAGAGTAGGGCTCCCAACTGTAAATTATTTAAACTTAAAATATATTGTTAAAGGCTCCAAGAAATCCACTGCATTCCCTATATAGTTTTATGAGTGTCACAGAAGTTAAGAGTCTCCTTACTCGGCTGGTGGGTAAATCCTCTGGCCAGTGCCAAAATCTTGTAATGCAGCAGATGGCAGATGCAGTCGACAATAGCAAACAAGAAGGGATCCAGGCTGGTTCCCTAACCTTTCATCACCAGAAATCATTCCCATTGTTTAACTCCGCATCTGCAGCCTATTTACATGGGAGGCTGACTCACTGAAAGTTTATGATGTGTTGAGCTGGAGCGAGACACAAGCTGCTCGGGGTTTTCTCAGATGACCATTCCAACTACTACACAGAGGTCGCTGCTTTGAGGTTGTAGTGGTGTTATTGTTATTATTTTTTTGGTTGTTAATCCCTAACGCACTTTGAAATATGACTCTTCAGATTTGAACCCTCAACCTAGCGCCTTTTTATCTAACTTCCTCTGAACTTGTGATCTTACAGCTGTTGGGCAAATCCACTGTAGCCTGTATCACAATAATCACAGTGTATCCTGAGAGCTTGTGCTCAATTTTCATTCTTCCTGTGTGGAATATAACAAGGATCTTAACCACCACGTGGGTTCTATTGTGCTACTCCAGGAAAAGTCCTCACTTGAAGCGTGCACCTGGCGGTCGAATCAGCGCTTGGAGAAACACCCTGAGTGTCTGTACTCCCAACTTTGCTACTGATCCCATAAGCAACCTCAGGCAAATCACTTGAATTCCTTCCTTCCAGCTTCCTTTTTTGGAAATAAAAGCATGATTATTTATTTTCTCTGTCTGAGGCTGGGGACAAGTGAGATGCATTCATTTTACCAATGAGCCAGCATTACCAAGTTCACTCTGGTGGGGATATGCTCGATTGTGCTGTGTTCATTGAGTTGCACCAGGAAATAATCCCTCCTGAGCAGGGTGCAGATGGAAGGGAAAATACTATGACAGAAAAACAGACATCCTTTAAACCAAGTGGTTCCCTGGGTCTTATTGCTGACAACACCTAAATCCCTAAGACCAACAGTGGCCATCCTTTAGAACGATTATGGAGACCAAGGCCCGATATATAGAACAACAGTTTAAGAGAGTCTAATAAGTTAATAATTTGGCATTATTTAGATAAAAATCCCCATCCTGTAGGACCCTGCCCCATTTTTCATTTTGATAGTAAAAAAATTGCAAATTGATGTCCTAGGCTAATACATTATCACAAAGTGAACATACCCTTGAATCAATACTCAAGTCAATAATAGAACTTAAAAACTAATTTCTCCATATCCTCACAAACACTTATCTTTTATTATTTTGATAATAATGTAATTTAAAAACTAACTTTTAAATTATGAAATGTTTCTAGGGGAATAATAATGTCAGACCTAGCACTCGCCACTGTGAGATTTCCCTCCCTTACTGAATCTCAGTGCTACCTCTTTTCAGGATAATGGTAGCTTTCTGATGCCGTCAAGGTAATTTTAGCATTTTTTCAAGGTTTATAGTTCTCAAGGGTAGGACTCGTACAAAATAAGCCTGAGTCTTATTTCCAAAAGGATAATTTACCTTCTTAGATTGTTTTCTCAGACACTTTGACCAATATGGTCAAAGCAAGTCCAGAATAAATGGGAAAACAATTTGTATAGTATTTTCTATCCAGATTAATAAAATAAATATAGAGATTTTTATTTTTAAAAAAATAATTATCTATTAAAAAAAAACTTTTGGAGATAAAACTTTCTTCTCAAAACTAGAAAAGACTCTAAGTCAGTATTTTCCATTCAACTTTAGGGCAAAGAGAAAAATGATATTTACAACTCAAAAAATTGGTGAACCCAGAGAACTTATTGTAGTCACTAGATGAAGCAAATTATATTAGTATTTTGAAATTTTATTTCAATCAATCTCTTCTCTTATACTCTAAGACATTGTCATTATGGTGTTTGATGAGGTAAGTCCACAGGAAGATGGCAGTGTCCAAGGTAAATTCAACTTTCCACTAGTCAGATTTGCTCTGTAATGACATGTGAACTAGAACTTCACCCTGGATGGAGTGCCACCTGTGGACAGAGCCATCTGCCTTTCCCTGTGCCCCACCCCTGCAGAAACAGGCTCATTATTTCATTTTATGCCCACAGTAACTTTATTTCTTTTATCAAGATGAAGTACCTGTGGCGTAGAGAAGTTTAAGAAACTTCTCCCAGGTCTCTGTGATGAACTGAACTGTGTCCCCTGAAAACCCAAATGTTGAAGCTCTAATTTCCACTGTGACTATATTTAGAGATAGGGCCCTTAATTTGGCAATAAAGGTTATAAGGAATCATAAGAGTGGGGCCCTGACCCCAAATGACTACTGTCCTTTCAAGAAGAGAGAGAGAAGGAGACACCAGGGATGAGTACACCCAGGAAAAGGGCCATCTGAAGACACAGTGAGAAGGCCTCAATCTACAAGTCTTGGGAGAAACCAGCCCTGCGAACACCTTCACCTTGGACTTCTGTTTTTAAGCCTCCCAGTCTAGGGTACTTTGTTATGACCACCCAAGCTGACAAAGACACTCAAGTGGCAAGAGGCAGAATGAAAACCCAGTCATTTTTTAATAATTCAGAACATTAGTCCTAATAAATACTAAGTAATCATATAAGCATTTGTCAAAGTACATTTTCTCCTCATATTAACCAGCAACACTAGTCCCTTATAAACTCATCTATAAGGTTTTTAATACCTAAATGCAGGTTGCACAGCTGTGAAATGGCAAGGCCAGGATTTGAACCTGTGCAGGCAGGTTTTTAACTATTTCATTACAACTGCTTCAAATATTAACATACTTTATTTATATTCTTCCTTTTAAGTTAAAAATTTATGTAGTGCTTAGAGTTAACCTTCTGGGCTAAATTTCTGTTCCCTTTTTTTCTTTCTCTTCTTAAAAATTATTCCCAGTACATTCAAATGCAAGAGTACCAGGTTAAAAGTTTTGATATACAAATAGAATTATCTTTCCTATTCATACTTTTTATGATCTTACTATCACTCCTCAATCCCCAAAAATTCTTCCAAAAACTGACTAGGTATCATTGCAGGTTTTCATAATCATAATGCTGTAAAACTGTTGGAAATAAAAAACCATTAAAATGTAAAATGCCAACATTCCTGTTAAATGACTATGACTAGTAAAGTCTCATTCAGGGGGGAAAAGTAATAATCCAGTGCAAATGATGGACCTGGTAATTACTACTGTGTCCAATTTTCAAACACCTGAAGGCAAGTTATTCTCTGATTTAACAATAAGGCTGACAAGAGATGGCACAAACTTGTTCACAAGTCAATAGTCCAACCTCTGGGGCAAAAAGGTTTTAGTATTTTTCAATACAAAAAGACAGCTTACAGATTCTAATAAAGGAAAATCAACAGTGTTTCTTCCTTGACTAAATGTTAAGTATCCTTCTCTATTCATTTACAAAACAAAGGAGGGACTATAATTTGCAATACAAAATCAAATATAATTTAACATCAGTGAAGTAACTAATTACAGCATTAACTATTTCAAGTTGCATTTTACCACCATGGTCTGGCAGGACCTAATTGAATCTCTATTAAGTGAGATGGGCTTGGAGTCTGAAGTTCTACCAATTCAAAAGTCAGGCCTATATGTTTTCTGCCAAACTCAAATACTAAAGACAATGCAGAAAAACAAAGGTAATAAGACCAGCAGAGATCTGACGTGGTGTTTTAGTAAAAAGAGTGAATCTGATGTTGATCGCCATGTTCTTTACTTGCTAAAAGACTCCTCCATAGCATTTTCTTTCCAATGGATATGACTGGCCGTGCTCACTTTCCCGCTCTGCTCACCGCCCTGCTAAGGGACAGCAGCTGTGTGACATTCCCTCTGATCCCAGTCCAAATTGGCCTGGCTGGTGAGAGACACCATGGGTGTTGAGGTGAGAGCAGAATTAGTGAAAGGAAACTATCACTAATCCAACAATCCGGAACCTTCTTAGAGTTTTGTTTATTTATTTATATGCTTGTTTCCTTGTTTGTTTTTGGCTTATACATCTGTTTTGGATTTAGGGGCGCCATCGATAGCTTCTCCTGGCTTGCTTAGAGTCTATTCAGTTTTATAACCTCCCTAATGTCAATTTAGGCTTACTTTTATACCCACTTAAATAAAATAGAAGTAAAGGCTAAACTTATTTAAGGTTTGGTTGGTTGGTTTAAAATATATAATATGTATGCTCAAAATGTATGTCAGTGATTAGACCACATCTGGATGATCTGAGAGAATAGTATGAAGAGTGTGTAGATCATAGGTTCTATGGGAGCTCTGTAGACCACACTTAAAGGCTCCAGGTGAGAGGAACTTCCAATTGCACACTAGAGTTTTTCATGAAGTCCACTGTTGCTTTCGTGAGGAGCAGACACCACGGCTTATCCCACCACCATGATCACTGGTGGGTGCTGTCACTGGAACTGCTATTGGAGACAGTCAATGTTGGCGTGGGTGTAGGGACTCCCACTATTCTCACCAAAATGAATTGTCACAGTCCTGCCTTTTCACATAACTAACTTTGGACTTAGTATCTCTGATGGACTTGAATGATTAGGGGAGCCTTGGTCATATTTCTGTGCCTCAACTGGATGGAATGTCAGGAAAATAATCAGTACTTTGTATGTTGGTTATTGTTGTTTTTGTGGTTCATGTTTTCCCAGGTACCAGGTATAATAAGGCTGATTTGGTGCCTTAGTGAGGTCATAGAAAATCCAATGATTTAAGAGAGCCTTGGCCATAAATAGTGAGTGAAAACAAATTGGTCGAGAAAGGAAAATGGATTAGACGTGCAGAAAGAAACACAGGTGCCATGAGGAATCTTCCCCCTGAGAGTGGGGCCTGCCCGATGATGTTTTATCTCCCTTTCCAGTTGTCACAGGCCTGCTTGAGTTAGGGTTTCTGTTCTTGGATTTCCATGAGATCCTCATTAATTTCCAAGTTAGACACGTTTTTTTATATAAACTCTTGTGAGGAGAATATATTTACAACCTAGTGAGTTCTAACTGGAAATACTTTCCTGCCTCTCCCCACTCAACTACCCATATTATTTAGGAATTTTATGGCTACGAGTAACACAAACACAGCTCAAGCTAACTTAGAAGGATTTTAGGAGTCTCATGAAACCCAAAAATAGGAATTATATGATCCATAAGGAAAACCTCATTAGGATTTTTCTACCTGTTACTAGCCTTGGCTTCTATCTATAGCTCAGTTTAATTGTTTTGCTCAGGACAGATAGGTTTAAAATACAAACACAAAAACAAATAAACCCTTGTAGAAGTCATGGTAAATACCTAACTCTGGGCCTTAAGTTTCACATTTTTAGGCAAAAAAAAAAAAAAAGGCAAATATGTTTAATTTTTCTGAAGTTCAAAATCTTGGTGAAAGGATGTACTGATCTAACTTGCATGTCTCTTTTTAAAACAATCAACTAGGGTCAAGGCAGTGGCTTCTATCTTTGGCCTAATTTGGGTGTTCTTTCTTACACACACATATAAAGCGACATAATACAGCTTCTACTTCTAGTAATACATAAAATAATAAAAAACTCACCCTGGCCAGGCAGCTCATTTGGTTAGTGCATCATCTTGATGTGTCATGGTTATGGGTTTGATCCCTGGTCAGGGGACATACAAAAATCAACCAATGAATGCAATGATAAGCGGAACAACAAATTGATGTTTCTTTTCCTCTCCCTCTCTCAAAAAAAAAAAAAAAAAGAAAAAGAAAATTCATCCGTAATTAACAAAAGGGTAAGTGCCATAATAAAGTGACATGCTCATGCATGGTTTAGCACATCCAGTCAGAAACAGAAAAGTCATTATTGAGAATTATTCTTTAACCATGAATCATACTCTTCTTAGAAGTCATATAAGGTTGAAATAAGCCAGATGTCTCTTTGTAATTAATATAAGACTTTTTAACTTGAGGTTTATAAAGGCAAAAGCATATATGTAATTTGAGAATGGTTGATTCCATACTATTACAACTATACCATGACTACCAAGCAGCTTATTAGCATGCATTTCACTTAAATATATGAATACAGTTATATTCAGAAGCACTCAGAAAATAACTTTTTATTCTTTTTTTGTAAGAATGAATGAAAGCCGTAATCCAAATGTCATTGAAAAAACTGTCTCTGGTTTGATATTTTTCCAGATTTAGTTTCTTAAGTTGCCCAGCATTTCTGTTCCTTCTGTAGACAGCTGGGTCTACTGACTTTATGTGGTATTCATAGAGGTATTTACTCTTCCATAACTGGCAAAAGGGACATCTTCAGAACTAGGGTCAAATGCAACAAGAGATTCTCTCTTGGAAAGCAGCCTCGGTAGCTTATAGTCTCTGCATGACATCAAGCATCCCTTGTGGCAACAGAGACTCGTGGCCTTTTCTGTTTCACATTCCTGGCTACACAAAGCATTAGAAAAAGAAGAAAGGAGCCACTGACTCATCAGTCTGGGAAGGTAGCTCACAAAAGATGGCATTTGATATTCTTAAAAGGAAATTCAGCCTGGCCGGGCATGGCTCAGCAGTTGAGGGTCGACCAGGAGATTGAGGTTCAATTCCTGGTCAGGGCACATGCCCGGGTTGCGAGTTCGATTTCCAGTGGGGGGTGTGCAAGAGGCAGCCGATCAATGACTCTCTCATCATTGATGTTTCTATCTCTCTCTCCCTCTCCCTTCCCGTCTCTGAAGTCAATAAAGATATATTTAAAAAAAAAAAAAGGAAATTCAGATTTACATAATGATATATAAGCCGTTACTGAGAGGCCAGCTTCTTAGCCAAAGCTACATTCTTTTTGATCCTGATGTCTGTCAACACTCTTTTTTCTCTCTGAGGGGTTAACAATTAACTGAACTAATTGGCACAGATCTCTACTTGAGGGCAGTAAGTATCTAACAAAATCTTAAATTCTGCAATAACTTTCCTGAGGTGTAGGAAAACCACTGATTAAAGTTTTTGTCTCTTGATCAAAGTTTTAATTAAAATTCTGTAGACCACCTTTTGATCTAGCAATTTTACAACAATTTTTTTTCTGATAAATTTCCAAAGAAAAATAGATCATTTTGATAGACAGAGAAAGGAGCTGATGAAATAGAAGAAGCATGCAAGGGTTGTGTAGATAAAGCTGAGTAAGAAGACAGACATACAAAGAGGTACCTGACTTATGAGAAGGTTACAGCGGGTTTGAGAACTCTTAGAGTTAAGATATGAGAACTAAGCATTTAAAAAAGCTGACTTTTGAGTGTTTGCTGTTTTCTCTCTTAATTGTTTTCAAAGTGCCAAAAGTTGGAATTATATTACAACTCTGTGTAGGAAGCACTTGGAAGACTTTGCTGCTCTGACATAGACAAACCCTTGGCCAATAAGAAAGAGAGGCTGTTTCTTTTGCTCAACAGTGTATGCTTGTCCATGGTGTCTCAACCTCCCTGATCAAGCAGACGCTATGAATGGCGAGACAATCAATGATCCAACCAAAGGTGAACTGGAAATACACATAAAACAAAATGACCTTCCCCCCCCTCCCCCCAAAATGCGAAGGCAGGAAGTTCCCTCATAAAAATTTTGGAGGGAATTGAGCCTTATTAAGCTTTTGCTTCCATTCACTCCCTATGGAACACATCCTTATATATCAACCAAAACAGAAGACCTTCCAGGCCCAAACAAAAACAAATGAAATTATACTTTGTAATTAATATAAGAATTTTTACGTATAGACAAAAGTTTAATGACCTTATTCAAAGACGAAGCTATAATGATCTGATACAAAATCTTATTTGATGTTAGGATAGTGAAATAATAAGCTCAGAAATGAAACTCAAGGAATCTAGTCAGAGCTCTTATCCTGGCTGACCCTTAGGAGGGGATGGCCTTTTTTATTCTTTTAGGCAGGAGAATTGAGCAGAATACTCTCTTCATCAATACAGGGGTGGTTTATTGTTTATTTTGCTCTACTTAGTGTCAGTGCAATACCACCCTTGAAATAAAATAGACTTGGAAAGTTACAAAATAGTGTAATCTGTGGGTTCCTGGAAAAATGCATCATGTTTATAATTTTTCTGTCGATCCCACCCATTACCCTGCTTGGCACACAAAATCCTTCGAAATAAGCATCTGTCTTTTGGGGCTACAAAAGTTATAACAAACTATAAAAGCTTAATATGCATTAACTTTTTAAAGATCAAGTTAACATCTTGAGATATAGTTATAGACATTTACATTCATACACTTAAAAATAGTATATATTCTTAGAGGTTGGGAGAATGGAAGATATGTTTTTTAAGGGTGCATACTTGCAACTAGTAGATAAATAAGTTCTAGAAATATAATATTCAGCACAGCAATTATAGACAACAAAACTGTATTAAAAACTTTAAATATCCTAAAAGACTAGATCTTAATTGTTGTAACCACAAAAATATATAATTATACGATGCAATAGAGGTGTTAGGTAAGGCTATAATAACAATCATATTCAATATAAATGCATCAAGTCAATATGTTACACACCTAAATTTACACAATGTTATATCTCAATAATGTCTCAACTAAAAAAAAATATTCTGTAACTAAACTGGCTCCTCTCTGAAGCTCCCATTCATGGGTGAATGAGGGAAAAATAATGAAATGTCCAATCTAATTAAACTCTAACTCCTATCTTATCATTTAAATCTTCCCTACTTGTTCTGTTCAATATCTCTGATTTAAAAATATTCTGGTGGCTCAGGTAACAATAAACATTATCAATTGCTCCCTCCCCAGCAACTCCCTTTTCCTTTACCATGTTAATTCCACACAGTTAATGCTAAATAAATGCTTGGTGACTGAAGACATGAAAATGAAACTTTCTTTGAAATTTTTCCTGAGGCTTATCCTATGGTTACTAACAATACCTGATACCATTTTAAATATTCAATAATGTTGGCATTCATTAATAAATTAATGAATGTTCTAGCATTTTAAAATCTGAACATTAATAAATGTTTTTATATACACACCTACAAAAGGCATGCATATTTATGTCTTTATCAAATTTCTCTTTGACAGAGGAAATCCTCCGAAAGATGTAGATAAAATCTTACATGTTATATATAACCAGGATGATTAAAACTTTCTGGCTAGTAGACTTCGCTCTCCATCACCCCTTCCCCCACCCCAATTAAATACAAAATGGAAAACCGAAAGAAAAATAAGCCCCCTAAAACTGCAATACTCCCAAGTATGGCCAAGCATTGCAAAAACTGTTCAGGAGATCTGCCCGTGTACCATTTGGCTTCATTGCTCAGCCTCCAGCATATGGAGCAAGGTTGTGTCACCTTGTTCACCTGACCCCATTCTCAGAGACCTCTTCCCCATCTATAGAGGCACTGGCCTGTAACCTACAGAGAAGTGAGGTACAGCTCTAATAAGCTGTGATCCATCCTTGTATGAACAGTGCTATAAAATTATATTGCAATGAACGCTTCATTAAGCACAGTAGCCATTTTCAAGTGTAAATTCAAAACATTGCCCATTATGAGTTATTAGGCTTCCAGGTTGGGCCCACTTTTAAAAAAAGTCTTGTAAAAGTGTGCGTTAGGATCCATGTTTATCTGAATCATCTAGCCCATTAGGAGTTGCAGATTTATTCTGGAAAGTGAAGATCACAGCTTCACTAATGCCATTTCTATCATGCTTGGAATGTTGCCTGAATTAAAGTGTCATGGGACTAGTCAGACTCCACATATTTTGGCATTTTCCCTTTCTTCCTGGATTTCATCTGCTCTAAAGTGGCATCTAGTCCAAGGAAAACGTACATTTTGAAGTTAGTGAAGGAGGTGTTAGTAGCCATTGGCTTTCCCCACATTTAATTTGAAGATTGAAACAAAGTTGTAATCCCTTTTTTGGAATTCTGGCCTTATAACATTTTCTCCCAGCTTTATTGATGATAACTTTTAATGAACATTGATTTGTTCTTTAGCATTGGCCACAGATTGAAATCCAACATAGGCATAGGGAGAGAAAGATTAGGCTGTCTTCCTGCCCTACGTCCTACAGACTTACAAGAACTCTTTCATTTCCATGTTCAATTCACAGAAACTTCTCATGTCTGACATCAGCTGATGACTCTCTCCTGACTTTCTGGCCTCTAGGTTCAACTCCCTAATAAAACGCTCACTTTGATAATGCCTTCAAAATGAAGGTGATCATCTTTCTCCAAATGTCCAGACAGTTCAATGTGCAAGAAAACAAGGTCTTTATTCAGTGGAAATTCAGAAGGCTTCTTGTTCAACTGGTATGAGGGCAGCTGAGATGGGATCATGGAAGATGTTCCCAGTGCATAGCAGATCATTGGAAAAGCTTATAATATAAGCCTGGACGGAGCCACATACTGAGATTTATGTTCCTGTTTTACCCTTGTGTCTTCACCTGCCTGGGCACCGGTTTCTAGACAACTCATAGAATCTGGTCCACTGTGCCTTCTTACTGGGTACTTTAATTTATTCCAAACATTGACTCTGGTCTGTAGGGTCTTCCATTTGTCCTTTATCAGAAGCATCACTCTGCTACATCCCACCACTCAGGGCATCTGAGCATGGGCCAGAAAAATGAGTGTCCTAAGGACAAAATTCAACCAACCCTGGAAAACCAACAGGATATCATGACCCTTCATGCAATTCTTATTTTCATCTTTTTATGTCCACTAGTGGAAACAAATATATAATGAATCATTGCCAGGCTTATGTGAACATGAGCCACTTAATTCCTAACAACATTCTTCCTTTGATAACATTATTTAAGTGCCAAGTTTACATTTTTCTTGACACCACTCACCATTCTCAGAGGGAGAGCCAAAGAGTACCCATTACCTGGGTACCCAGAATACCTAGTTCTCTCAACACACTGCTTGTCTGATTCCTTAAATCCAAGCGAGAGAGCGAGAACATGGATTGGATCTATCTGGCATGGGTGAGTGAGGGAATTCTGGAGAGAGGATCTTGATGTCTACTTGAAGGAATTCTCCTTTGGAGATAGAGATGTTAGAGCAACTCAGAGAACCATCTGACAATTAGATAGGGAACAGGTAGGGCACCATCTCAGAAGAAACTGACCCTTTTCTTCCAGACTGGTGCTCCTTCCTAAGCCCTCCCCACACCCTGCCCAATCACTGCCCACAGGAGTGTTTTTCCTAAAATAGAAATCTGATCACGTCATCTCCAGCTTAGAATGCTTTACTGGTTCTCCATCATCTTCGGGACAAATCCAATAGTGTACCTGTGTGCATAAACACAGTCTATGATTTATCTGCTACTCCTGTTCCGTCCCGTGACCACTTCCAATCCAGCCCTCACATTCACCATCTCCCAATTCACATGAACTCCAATTTAGTCAACAACAACTGGAGAATATTTTATAATCATGGGCAACAAACAGCACCATAATATTTTTAACAAAACTCCTTTTTGAAGCATAGTGTACATACAAAAAAGTGCAGAAATATAAGCAGATGTCCTGATCAATTTTCAGAAAGCAAAAACTCTCATGTAAATAGCATCCTGATGGAGATACTGCTATATTTTTACACCTTGGTAAGTGGAAATGCATTTCATGATCACACCAGCGTGTTCTTGAAGTGGAGTGACAAAGCCTTAAATTGTCTAAATAATGAAGCCTGCATTCAGTTTTTGATTACTGGCTATATTATTTAAAAGCTTCCAGTTGTGCCTGAACAAAGAAAAATGGATTAAAATGTTATGAGCCTACTTGTTCACATTTCTACTTCCTCATATAATAAATAGTCACATTAGGTACTCACAATCCTATCAAGCTCCCATCTAGAAATATTTACTGAGTTCCTGGGTATATTTGGTGCTGTGCTAGTAACTACAATTTTATAGTAGTCATTGTGCTTCTTGACCTCTTTACTGACATTTTCTTGTTAACCCTGCAGACCTAAGTTAATCAAAATATTGGATATTTCCTAAACATTATTAATTAGATACTGATTGCTTTTTCAGAAGAATCATCACCAACATTTTACTATGTCAAGCATTCGATTAAATTTATCTCACGAAATTCACTTTTCTCAACCTTGGGATTCACTACTAATAACAACTTGGTTAATTCCTTACCTATGTTAGAGGAAAGATCTTCCCCTGTGCCACTCATCTTTTCTACTCATAAAATATGAGTTTTACAATATTGACATGTCCACAATTCAGAAAGTAGTCCTAGTTTACGGCAATGTCATATGGGGCACATGCGAGGGAACTACAAAGCAGCTGCACACATACACCTCTAGAACATCTTAGGTACATAATTTTTACTAAAAGAGACAGCCAAGTTGATAGGTCTCACTGAGAGAATATCTCCCTTTTATCAATATTAATCACTTTGCTGCAGTGCATTTATTTATTCATGTATTTGTACCATATATCTGGATCGTAGTAAGGGCTTAATTAAGTCTTACTGAATAAATACTGTGACAAAACCCCATCGTACCACCGTGATGCTTTGTAGAGAAAGCTGAGCCTTGTTTACCCTCTCTCTCAATGACAACTCCATATAAAAGCACCAAGTTACCCATGAGTGTCTTGATCTGCGTGTTGAAGGACACTGCTCAACCACAATGCAACTGTATTTTTCTCAGGTTTTGATTCCATTGATTACACTGTCCCATTGATTACTTTCTTTCCCCACAAGAAACTCTCAATGATGAAATATGTTTCCCAGTCCTAGGACTTTGCAGATGTGGAAATACTTCCCAGGAGAATCCATCATCCCCTTTAACTTAAAAGACTAAGATTTTTCTGATACAAGCCTTGTGCTCCCAAAGCACTGTGAATATATATATCAACTTTAATTATTATTTCAATTAATAAAAAGAGAATAAAAGAAATATTTAGACACAACCACGTCATATGCTTCTTGAAGTCTGAGATCATATTCTACCTACACTCAACAACCCTGGGTTTAATGCACTGCCATCTGTTTTTAATAGACTTGCTCAGCTTTCAGGTTACCCAGAAGGACTCCCTTATTTGAGTAACCTCTCTTTCCACAGACTGATTGATCTCAGTACCTGTCTACTTTATGTTAGCATCCCTATCTGTGTCTATTTCCCTTTACTGATTTAAAGCTCCCTTGTGGTAGAGATTTTAGCTGATTCATGTAGGAATCCCTTCTCTAGGATGTTCTTCCATAATCAACAGGGGCTCATTCGATCAATGTTGAAAACCATCTATATACTTTCACTCTAAGCCACCACTGAGCAGAAAACGAAATGAGTTAGAAAGGAAAAACAATTGGAAATAAGTGTGAGCTGCAACGTAAGATCACACTGTAAAATTGAAGACATCATTAATTACATTAAATATAGCTGAGTGAAATATATCACATAAAAGACAAAGATGATCTAGTGTGTTCACTAGAAACACACTCTAATTCTAAGTAGAAAGAGAAGCTAAAAGTAAAACGATAATGAAAATAAAAAAACACACTTTGGAAAATGATTTAAAGTTAAACCAAAATAAAAATACATACATTTATGAAATGGAGCTACAGCAGGCTAAGGGGGAAACGCATGCCACTCCTCATATTGCAGAGAATAAGGGCAGCGCATCGAGAGGCAGTGATGTTTCCTGTATTAAAGGAGCCCAGCACATTTTCGACTGACATAGCCAAAAATAAAATGCAAAGCTTCATTTGTTATCTGCTAATTTAAAATCATAGTTTCATCCTGCCTCTTACATAAAGCTTCAGATATTAATATAAAAGAAACTGTAAGAAATAAATTAGCATATACTGGAGAATGTATTTGGATGATTCAGAGAATCTGAACCCTAAAACCCAGCTAAGAGATACTGTCCAGAAGCAGCAGCCAGTCCTCCTGCGGCTGATGCGACCCCTCCTGCCTTGTTTAAATGACCATGCCTGAAGGGTCACCTTGCATTGGGAAGCCAGATGTCCTCAAGTCATTTCCCCATTGCCTCCAGACCTTTAGTGAGAGTTATATCCCAGCTTGAACCTGAGAGTACGAAATCACAGCCTAACTTCATAGGAGAAAGCTTAAAAAATAAACTGTAAAATGTTGCTAATTTATAATGGCAAAAATATGGAAGCGTTTCTGGGAATATACTGAGGATGCCAGACCAAAAATAAAGTATAACCTCTGATCAGGCTGAATGTGTCAGTAACAATGCATTTATCTTAGAAGGGTTTATGGACTAACTCAAACAACTGGAGATGGCTGTAATTGGTTACCTGGTTGATTACTGACTTAGCAAAGGTGCCCTATGCTAAGTAAAAATGAGCAGGAAATTGTTATAGGATATTAGGGTAATAGGGTGTTTGGAGAGTATCTAACACTGCTATCCACTGAACCACTGCAAACAACCACTTCCCTGTCTACTGAAACTATCCAACACAAGCAACATCCAATTTGACATTCAGTCTTTAATTGACCAATGACCTTTTGATGCCTTTTTTTTGGAAACATTTTCCCTGTGATTTCTATGGTAAAATAGGTAGAAGAGTGTATATGAGAGGTAAAAATAGCAAATAAAGACAATTTTCAAAAAGTTTGGCTGTAAATAAAGTTGTGGACATTGGCTAGCAGGGAGATATGTGTGTGTGTTCAATACAAATCTTTAAATTACGTATTTTAAAAATATAGATAAAAAATAACATTTGACATTTAGAAAATACTCAATAATTTTAGAAAAAATGAAGAAATTTAACAGTTGTGTATTTCTTTTACCAGTCATAAAGAAACACAATTGGTAAGAACAATCTGGTGACTTCAGATTAAGTTTAGATATCTGATTAACAAAATACATATAAATAGCACAATAATTTCCAATCTTCCAATGTCCCCTCTAGTTATGGGGTTAGATTAATTTCATTCAGGAAGTTCATTTATATGAGTATGTTATAACAAACAAGAGGCCATCTCTACCAATAAATTAGAATCTCATCTGGAAAATTCCTCTAACTGAAAACTGAATACCTCTTTCTTGATAGAAAAAATGAAGATGTTTCCTTAAATAAACAATAAAGAGTGCCTTCATTTTAACAATGCAAAAAGTCACAAAGCCTTTTTCAATTCAAGGGAAAATGTGAGAACATATGAAATACAATTTTTTCTTCAGCCATGAAGTATTATTTAAATTCATTATGAATTTCTTAATATGAATATTATTAAAAATCTAGGGCTAAACTGCACAAGGCAATAACTTGACAACACTACTTTATTGTTGGAGATTTTAAATTTATACCATCTTGAGCTGGGGTTGATTACAATAGTTAAAATTCAATATGTAATATTTAGGCATCAATTTGTTATTTAAAAGCTAAGGATGCAAACTCAAGAGACTGGAAAGTGGGAATGAATTCACAATGATTAGTTACATTCCCATCTGGAAATGGTATGAATAAAAACAAATGAATTGAATAGTCTTTCTTATTTGCATATTTAAAGACTAACAAGAAACAGACTGTTTTAAATTACTTCCACTTTAATAAATTGTATTACCTGAGAAGTTTGCATTTCACAGCCTTCCATCTAATTGAGATCACACCATGAGACTTATTTTATTCAGATATTTGGGAACTCAGTTATAACTCAATAGCGCATAAATAATACTTTTAAGTATATACTTGTAAGTTGCCATCCTCACACGTCTTTCAAATAACCGCACTTGCGTTATTTGGTAAGTGCACATGAAGAATGCTACCAGTGGTCATTTGCATATGCAGTTTTTGTGTGCGCCAAAACTCTCTCTGACAAAGTGCAATATGACATTTATACTTGGTTAACTTATCAGATTGAGCAGAAATAACCATTTTTATATGCACATGACAGTAACACAACTGTGGATAAAACCCAAACCAGTTTAGTCTTTGAAAATATGAGCTGGCTGGGGGGGGGGGGGGGATATTCAAATTTACTAATTTGGCTGGTGATAATTCTTGGGACCTGACCTAGCTACTGAGTCAATATAGTAAAGATAGCCATCTGATCGTCTTACATGAATGAAGTGACATATGCCACCGTTTGAAACAACATATTAAGAATAGGAGCATAGTGATGATGACAAAAAGGCAAACAGCTATTTGTAAAGTAACATGTATTAACCAAAGACGAACTGTCAGATTTTCACAAGCCTCTAAGCTAGATTCATATTGAAAAACGTTTACGGAAAATGTCAAATTGCAAGTTCAACGCTTTCGAATAGAGATATTTCTACTTTCTCAAATTGTGTTGGAATTTCTACAAAGATAGAAGAGAAGGAAAGGAGAAGGGAATCTATAAAGGGCCAGGAAAAACCCGAAGGGTTGCCTATTGGGTTAGCTCAGTGGAGAAGCCAGCGGTAAGAAATGATGAGCCAGGCAGGCAGCCTGTAGAATCGATTCTCCAGGGGTGAGAGCTTTTCTCTCCACTGGGCCAGCTTACAGGCCAAGAGGGTAGAGGCACAGGACGCATTACGGAATCACAGGGAATCATCAAAACAGTTACAGGCCTTATGGAAGAGACGGGTGGCTCTTCCTGAATAAGCTTCGGGTATCCACAGGAGTCAGGAAGGAGGACAGACAAAACACACAAGCGAGTTAATTGAAAGAGAGGGACAGCTGGCCTGCTCGCCTGCTCATATCCAGGAAGCCTAAAGGACATTCAGGCTCACCACTGCGACGCTTGCCTATCTGCCATATCATGAATGAGTACACTTTGGAAAGAGATGAACCCTTGACTCTAATTTCACTACTTCTCTTTATTAGACTTAACCCAGAAAAGGCCAGCCATGGATGAACCGAAGGTATTTGGAGAAACCATAATATTTTTAAAAACTACTATTCAAACTTTTTGCACCTATAGCCCTAAGGGAATTTGAAGATCTAAGTATTCTCTCACATTGGACATTTGTGAATATCTGCAACCAGTGTAACAAAAAAAGATAATTGTCCACACATACCTACAGTTTCCTGCTTATGTACAAGTGAATGCCCAAAGAGAGACAAGGTCACACTCTAACATTTATAAAAAAGAAAGGACTCAGTAAAATTTCACAGCTACATTAAATAAAACCATCATGGAACAAAAAGAGTGAAAGCTCCTAAATTTTTATAACAATTTTATAAGTAATAATTAATTTGAGGATACATTGATCTATTCAAATATAATCATCCTAATTTTCTCTGCATTAATATTTTATCAATATCATGACAGCTAAGTCTCAAATTTTTTACATTATACATAGGAATTTGATTACTTTGGGTTATTTTTCTATGTGTAGTTTTCATTGATTTCTTTTTTGTTAAATGATATTAATTTTTAAAAATCTTTATTCCTCTTGAAAGCTGTAGTGAAAATAGTTAAACCTGGAATAGAAATAAAATTATATCACGTTTCAGTAGAACAGGAAATGACCGGTTCACACCGGGAAGGAGTTTGCGAGCAAAGGCTCCATTGCTCGACACCACAGGAGAGAGTCTGTGTATCACATTAAACCTCAGAGCAGCTCCGCCCGGCCTGCGGAGCTCACCTTTTTCTATAATTGGAGAAACAACTGGAGGGTGTCCCATGTGCCAGTGGAGTGTTACAAGTCGCAATAGAAACTATTCCTTGGTTAAATTAAGAGAAGGGAACATAGTTAGCTGTGTAGCTTTCTGGAAAATGTTGTGGTTAGCAGGCTAGTTTTGCAGTCAGCTTCCTTAGCAAGTTCTGAATATTTGTATTTTTTAGTATAAAGAGAGGGAAATATAATATTTGACATGTTTTTGCCAATAGTAATGGCAGCTAAAGCGACTTTTTCCAACAGTAATAGTGATAGGATCCTGTTCTTTTCCAATTTATTTGAAAAAGAATATCCTGTGTTTCTCTGTCAGTGGCTAGGGACTATGGAAAATAATACTTTTATTTTTATTTTAAATATATTAACGGAAAAACTTGTGGATTTTATAAAATGCATTTTTAACACATTGAAATGATATATGTGTTTGTATAAACATTTCATTTGTATTAACTGAGTATATTTCTTTTTTATTTTTTTAAGTTATGGAAAAGTTTATGTTATTAACAGATGTATTTATATTGAATAAACCTTTGCATACCCAGGTTATTATTTAATGAATCTCTAAGACTAATGAACCAATTATTTAGACCATCCTTAAGCGGATAGTATATTAAGAGTTTGTTTTCTGAATTCATATGTTCTAGGTTGGTATTCTGGGTCCTTCCCTTACTAGCCAGGTAAACGTAATCAAGTTTCTTACCCTCACAATACCACAATTTCTTTATTTGTAAAATGGGCACAGTAACAATATCCCACATGTTTGTTGTAAAGTTTTAAAATGAAAAACATATAAAAGACTTCAAAATATGCTGGAATAGAGTAAGTTTTCAAAATTAAGCCATTAGCTTTCCATTTATTTTGATAAATTTTAGATTTATAGATTGTATGTTCTTATCAATTTAGGTAACAAGAGGAATGCTTTCATCATTGGTAACAAGTTGAACTTCATTCCTGCTGAATATTTTTGGTATATGGAATAAAATATAAACCAAATTTATAGAAGTTAATTTTTGTGGAAATCAAGGCATATACCTGTGGTTCGAAGAGAGTGAGCTAAGTGATGTGGGGAGGTAGCAGTGACTACACAACACATTGTCTTCTAGCTCGGCCCTTAAGGATCCTAAGGAAAGGGTGGTACAGCAATTCATTAAGTAATGACAATAATAAAAAAAGCTTCACAACAAGAGAGCAAGTGCCTTTAGAATATACACATGCACATACATGTACACATATATGCATGCATGCAAGCACACCCACGGGGCACACATGCAAAGACTGTTGCAAACGTTGGCTAGCTGAAGCAATGAGGGTGCTCTTTGGTTGACCCTAGTAGAAGTGGCATGTTCAGGGTTATAAGTGCTACATGTTTATGCAACTCCAAAATTCACATGTTGAAGCCCTAACCCCAATGAGATGGTCTTAGGGGGTGCAGACTTTGGGAGGAAATTAGGTCATGACAATGGAGCCCCCATGATGGAATTCATGTCCTTAGAAGGAGAGGAAAACAGCTAGACCTCTCCCTCTTCACCATGTGGGGGTGCAACAAGTGGACAGCTAGCTGTCTGTAAACCAGAAAGACGGCCTCCGCCAGAACGCAACACGCTGGCACCCTGACCTTGAACTTCCAGCCTCCAGAAACATGAGAAAATAAGTATTTGTTGTTTAAACCACCCAGTTTGTGATAATTTATTATGAAAGCCCAAGATGACTAAGCTAAGAGGGCAGAGTTTTTTTCCAATTTTGGTTGGAATGAAAAAAAGAATGAAATAAACACGGGAGTGCAGTGCGTGTAAAGGTGGAAGCTTAAATTAGCCTGAAGCTTTAGACAGATAATCTTGGAATTATTGGAAGGAACTGAGAGAAGAGGAATTTTCACCACTCAAACTAGGATGTACATCTACATATAAATATACTTGTCTGCTAGTCCTGAACTGAACTGATCTTTCCCTTCCATGGTGCTCTTGTCAGCCAATACAGGCCAACTTGGGAGCTAAGGCCTACTTGACATATAATTTCTAGTTGGTTTACTATTTGGGCCTAAGTACTACCTTTACTCTTGTCTACTGACTTTGATTCCCCTAGTTTGTCCCAAAGCACAGTCTTAAGACTACAACATGAACTCGCGTCTCTAGAGACTTTCATTCACAGAGGAAGGGTGGGGGTGAATGGAAATCATTACTCTCGCAGGCCTGATGAATTGGAGAGCTTGACAAGTCTTCCACGTATCTTCAGAAAAGGTTGTTCAGATGCTCACCATGAAGTGTAATTTACATTACAGACAATACCATACAATTTAGCACTGAATTTTCCCTTAATTTCTAGCTTAAGAGGGAAAGGTACCTATCCCTGCACACATATCTTCACACACACAACACATATATTGGAATTAAATTTTACTCTTTGCTAGTACTTTCCAATAGCACCGAGCAAGATGCTGGAGTATCACAGGCATTTGGTAGACAATTATAAAGTGTCTCACATGCAAAATATCAGTAGAGGCACCATGATCCAGTAAGACCACTCTCCATTCTTGAATTGTTATGACTCCTTAAAAATCCCAGTGTCATTTTTCATTTGACCAAAGACAGAACAACATGAGAAAGAAATCTTCCTCTTTTAACACAATGGCAATAAAATATAAAATAATCAATGGATTTGCCCCAAGGCTAAAAGTATAAATCACCTGGACCACTCTCATTTTTTCCCACTGCACAGCATAAAGTTATTTTCTTGGTTAAGGGCAGTGGTTTTCCTATCACCTGCTCAAATCAATCAACTGTATGGTTGAGAATCCTCTGGCTAAAATTATATATCAAAGATGCTAAAAGCAAGAGGAGAGAAGGGATCATTCTTATTGTGTTTCCTTGACTTCTCCACTCTCTTTTAGTTTATAAATAACAGCTAAGACATTGGGATTTTCCTGAAGGCTTCAGCCCTCAGACACTTGTTAAGTGAAGTATATGACCTCACATTATTCTTGAAAAATATTGGCCTTTAAAAAAATCAACATTTGGCACAACTCGGTCACCTATTCTGAAATAAAAATCCAACAGAGAACTATACATTTGAAGTAAATTCTTCTTGGCTAGTGATATAAAATTTTAGGAAGGCTATGAAGACATTATTCCTAGTCAATTTACTAGAAAATTATGTAATCAATAAGAATAATATCTATAGAGTTACATTTATATTTCTGATTTATAAATATTTTAAAGATACAAAAGCGATCACTTCTTTTAAAAAAGTAGCATTTCTCATTTTTAAAAAAGTGCTGGGGGCACAGAGTGACACAAGACACAAATACAAATTTGCATCTGTTACTGGTAAGTAGGGACCACTGAGTACGTGTGAATGCTGTTGATGATCCAAATGAATAAAAAAACTAAAGATACCAGTAGCTTTACAACAATGTTTTTCCAGAACCCTCAAATGCATGGAGCATTGTCAGGGACATCATATACCAACCATTTCATTTCATTTTTTATTTCCACTGCAAATTCCACTGTGACCAGAAAACATGAGTTGTAGAAATAAAATAATTCTAAACTTATTGCCAATTCTTACAGCCCGGCATACAGTTTTTCCTAAAGATGTTACATGTATTATTTTTTCCTGATGCTTTTGGATGGAGAGCTCTAAAATATAAGTTTAGTCATCTTAATTGACACTGCCTTTTATAATCTTATGTCTCGTCTTTAATTTCTTGCTGATTTTCACTCTCATTGACCTTGCTATTTTTGAGAGAAGGGTATTGAATTCTCTAAATATTTTTGTTAAATTTTCTGTTTCTCCTTTTAATTGTGTAGATTTGCTTCAGATATATTTTTTGAACCTTTGTTAGGTGTGTACAGGTTTATAGTTGTTATATCTCTCACACGAATTGAGCTTTTATCATCATAAAATATTCTTCTGGTATCTAAAATCACTTACTTTCTTTGGCTTGATATTAGTGTGGTATTACAGCTCTCCCATGGTTACTATTTGCATGGTTTATCTCTTTCCATCCTTTCACTTTTGATTGCTTTTTGTCTTTGAATCTAGACTCTAAACAGTGCCCTTTATAGGCAGCATATATTTGGATCTTTTTGTTTAGGACTTATGAAGTCTGACAACTTCTACCTCTTGATTGGAGTTTTTAACCCATGAATGCTTAATGTCATTGTTGGCATGACTGGATTTGTGTCTGCCATTTGCTGTATTTGTTTCCTGTATGCCCCGCCCTCTCTCTCTCTCAGTTATTTATTATGTTTTTAAAGATATTTTCTTTGTGGTTGCTCCAGAGATTGCAATATGTACCTCTTTTTATTTATTTATGTTTCCATATTTATTATGTCATTAAATGGGTCTTTTGGAGGTAAAAGTTACTAACATTGTAATGCACAAATCTTAGCTGTACAATTTTAAATGATTTCACTTTATCCATTTTTAATGGCATCTTTAGATGAGTTTTGTTTTGTTTTTGTTTTGTTTTTTTTAAAGATGTATCTTTATTGTTGAAAGAATTACAGATGTCCCCTTTTTTCCCCATTGACCCCTTCTACCCCACACCCACCCCACCCCCAGGCCTTCTCCACACTATTGTCTGTGTCCATAGGTTATGCATATAAGCATATAAATTCCCTGGTTAATCTCTCCCAACCCACTCATACATCTTAATGGGCCCAAAAATCTCGTCTTTATATAGCTCATAATTTTTTGTTGGAAACTGGGCTTTTTCTATAATACATTACAGCGATCCCAGATTCTGGTTCCTCCTACCATGGCTGATACTTGTTTCTATTTGTTCGGTTGTTTATTAGCTTGTTTGGTGACTTGCCTGGTCTAACTTGTGGCCTGTCTGGTGACTGATGCCTCAGCCAAGTAACTTGTTTGGGGGTTTTGTTCTTTTTTCTTCCTGAAATTTTGGTGTAGTTCTTGAGTCAGCAGATCTTAGTCATCATTCAAGGCTGGTTTAGAGAGTCATACTCAAACACCTTGAACCAACAGGGCGTCTGCATTTTGCCAGTAGATCTCTGCTGTGTGAAGAACGCATTCAAGTTTGGCATTGATAAGCCTGCCCCAGGTTTTACTTCATCCATTCTCAAGGCCTAAAATTCAGTAGCTCACAGAGTCCCCTCCGGCCTCTCCGAGGCCTGCACTCAGCGTTGCCCATGCAGCCTTGCCAGCAGTGAGCGTGCTGGCTCACGCCTTGCCCTGCACTCCCAGGTGCAGCTCCTGGGCGCAGAGCTGGGACGGGTGAGAACAGAGCAATGTAGTCTAAAATGCCACCATCTCCCACGATATTCACTGAGGCTCCGTCTGTTTTCTTAAATTCATGTTTCTCATTCATTGTATGCTTTGGCCAATTTCCAGGGTCCTTCTATGGTTATTTTTGACAATTTGTCCAGTTTTCATCATTGCTTTTGGGGGAGAGAATGTGTCAGTTTTCAGTGTGCCACTCCAGGAGTCCTACATTGTTCTTTCTACACTATTCTAGACTAGCATTGTTTTTTCTTTATTTTTTCTTGGTATGAAATAGCTGCGTTCTTCGAAATATCTCAGTTATATTAGAACCCAAACTGTTATCTACATTGTTAACACTCAGACTGACCATAGTGTTTCTTAATAATAAAATACATTTAATTTGATCTAAAAAAATATATTTTCTCCTCACACACCTTGTGTATAGCAACATATCCAAACTCCTCTGACTGATATTCAAGGTAACTTCAAAAATTATTTTTTTATGTAAATGTCCAATTTCTCTTAATTAAAAATGCAGAAGAAGTCTATATAAGCAGTATATACAAGTCAGTTCTTCATTACACTATTTGAAATACAATCAAAATTGAAACATTGAGACAGATATCAGAATTCTTAGATGAAAATTGAAAAAAAAAATGCTCATTAGCCTCTATTTTTCTAGTAAAATTTCTTTTTCAAAAATGTCATATGGAGCTGAAGAGAACTGTGTCTTTGATAATATAATGCATTAATCAAACATTAAGTTTTGCTAAGGTGGGTATGGAGAGATTATACTATGAGAAATGGCATATGTTTGATATATATAAACAGAACTGTAGCACAGTTCTGCCTGGAAATCAATGATTTGTTGACCAAAAAAAAAAAATCATCATAAAAATCTCAATAAGTCTGGTAGCTACTTTATAAAGCTTGATGTCACCTACATGTATGTGGTGCCACTCAAATTGATTTATACTGTCAATTCTTCCTCAACTTTATTTTTTTCTTAAGGAAATTCCTATGCTATTAATCAGAATATATAATATTCAGACTTATAGATATTAAAAGCTGCAATGGTTAAGAATTTTAGAACTAATACTACTGTTTAAGCTCACTTTTCAAGTTTAGTTATGAAGTTATTCACTCAGTTACTTGGTCATCCAGTTCTTCATGCCATTATTTGAATGTGTATAACTTACTGAGCTTGTTGTCTTTCAGTGCTTTGTACTGGACTGATGTGCCACCTTCGTGAGTTTTTAGTCTATTGCTTATATCACATTGTTAGTGACAACTTTTTTACAGTTTTTCTGTATATGAGTAAGGTTCCCTATAGTCATTCTGGTTTTAAATTTAGTAGGACTTGCATTTTTATGCTCAATAAAAGATCATCCTAAAACAAATCTGTTTCCAGTGGGAATTATTACAAAAGACAACAAAACCAAAGTCTTGTATTCCAGCTTTAGAATAAAATGCATATCCTCCATTAAATAAAATATCCTGCATTTCAAAATGCTAAATAAGATGAACTTAGAAAGCTGTTCCAGTCAGTTAAATAGGGCAGGGGGGAAGGTTCGATACAAGAACATTCTTTGCATGTATTGCATTTTTATTTGATTATAAACAGGATCCATATTTATTTAATTTGCTCTCATGCCCCTTAGTGTTTTATCCTTAGATAAACAAGTGAGTATAGGCATGTTGAGCCAATTACTCTTACTCTGTTCCCAAATTGACAAAATTACTAAAAAAGTTTAGTAATTAATACAGTAGCTGAATGGAAATGGTCTCATGCTTGCTGACATATTAATAATGACCAATGATGCAAAAACATTATATCCATACTTTTTGTTTCTATGATTCAGACCAATGGGCTTGATCCAACCCATGTTGCATGTTGCTTTTCCTCTTTGGAACCCACTGTCAACACACAGTGACAGGTACCTCAGCTCCATACCTCCCATCTTTACTGGAAGCTGAGTTATGGCACAGAAAGAACAAAAACATTTTAGTAATTTTGCCTTGGTTCTGGACTTCCACTAAGGATGTTTAATGTTTGAAACAGCATTCTAACTCCAGGACATTGTGACCTTTTTGTCTTGGGGTTCATACTGGACATACATCACCAACAGGCCATGTCATAATGAACCCTAATGGTCAAGCACCTGATGATGATTCTCCCATAGCTCGAAAAACTTCAGACAAAATTTCAGCAGTGAAGTTAAGAACTTGAGCCTGGGAGTTAGAGAAATCTGGGATTTAGTTATATAACTGTTCCACTTAAAAAGATATGTTAACTTGGGAACCTGACTTAAACTTCACCTAAGATTTTTCATCATAAAATGAGGATATCAACCACTTTTTTATAGGGTTGCTGTAAGGATTAAATGTGATAGCTCAGTCTTTATCATCAAGTTAACCTCATGTTCACTCCACTGTTACCTAACACTGATACAGTAATCAGAATCTTGTCTGGCTCTTGGCTTCCAGCTCCCTCTTGATACAACAGATCATGGGATTCAGACCCCTCTACTCAAGTAGTGCTTTGAGTCTGTCTCATTTTCATGTATTTCCCCTCTGAAAATATGATCCTATGTTACCTCCCCAGTATGACTGAAGATTCCAATTCTGCTTTGCTTGGCCATCACAGGTGCTGCTCCCAAGGGTGTCCTTCGATGCATGTAAACCAGCATCTCAGAGTCTGCTACCTTGGAAATCACCTATCATAGTTCCCATCATTCTTAATATTTGTTCAAGCCTTATGACCCAAATGTTGTTCTTGATTATTTATAAATATATCACCCCATTTAATCCCCATGGCAATTCTTCGAGGTGGTTGCTATTCCTATTTTCATTTTTCAGATGAGAATGTCAAGGCACAGTTAGCGGAAGAGCCATGACTTGCAATTTAAACCTTAGCCGTCTGACTCCCGAAGTCATAGTCTTCACCATTCTGTATCCCTGCAGCCATGAAGCTGACTGCCTCTCTCTGGATCCCCACAGATTTCCTATTTCCACACATCCTGAGTCTTTCTCAGATCTCCAGCTGAAATACCCTTTAATGTATATTTAATACTTCTGTGCTTCTCTGCAAAATCTGGTTGAGGATTCTTTCTCAGTTGGCTTCTTCCTCTTTGCTCTCCTGATTTCCCACATTTAAGGGTCTCTTTTGAGATCAGTTCCTTAGTAAATTACTAGCACACAATCCTCATCTCAGGCTCTGCTTTGGTAAACAGAGACTAATCACAGTGTGTTAATTATTAGAGAGAAATTTTGAGGGAAATTAAAGGACATCAATCTCTGAATGGTGATGTTCCTCTTGGAAAGTAGTAAATGTCTCTAGAGATGGAGGGACTGAGTTGGGGGCACCCCCTTTCTGCTACGGGTTTCTCCTGAGAGTATTTTCTTGGTAAACCACTTGCACGCAATCCTCATGTCAGACTCTGCTTCTGGCAGACACAAACTCAGCACAAAGGGTTAATTATTAGAGAAAAATTTTAAGGGAAAATAATAAACATGAATTGTGAAGGAAATATCAGATATCGTATGATTTTAGTCATAAATATTTCAAGAGATAATGTTACATCTTTACCACATCTAAGATAAATTAACAATTATTTCGTAATAACATCAAATACCCAATGTGTTCTAATTTCCATTCTCTCATGCCTATTAGTTTTTACTTATTTAAATCAGAGTCCATACAATATCCACACAGTGTAATTGATTGATGTTTCTTTAAGCCTCTTTTCTAAGTTCTGCCTAATTTATTTATCCTTGTGATTGGTTTGTTGAAGACACTGGATTGTTTGTCCTGTACATTTCCCACAGTCTTCCTTCTGTTGATTACATTTCCATGGTACAAATTAATCTGTTCCTCTGTAAATTGGTATCTGTTTATAGAAGCTTGATGAGTTTCAGTTTTGTTTCTTCTGGCAATTCTGCATCTTTGGTAGGTAGTATTTTCTTCCATCGGAAAGCACAATGTCTGATTGTCTCTCTTTTTATGTTAACACAGTTGTTGACCATCAGTGCTTAGGTTCACCAGTCCAAATAAATGTTTTAAAATAATAATTACAAATGTTATAATGTCTTCTTTATCAGGTAAAAATCATATAAAGAGTGTGATTGGGCCATGACTCAGCAGTTGACCTTCGACCTAGGATCCAGGAGATCTTGATTCGATTCCTGGTCAGAGCACATGCCTGGGTTGTGGGCTCAGTCCCCAGCAGGGGGTGTGCAGGAGGCAGCCGATCAATGACTCTCTTATCATTGATGTTTTATCTCTCTCGCCCTCTCCCTTCCTCTTTCTGAAATCAATAAAGATATATTTTTTTTAAAATCGTATAAAGAGAAATTTACCTTTATCTAATATCTGGTTTTCTAGTTTATAGTATCTAAAAGGCAATGTAAAGGCCCGATTCTTCATTTACCTGTTTTAAAATAATGAGCTTGTTCCCAGTATTCCCCAGTGAAGACCAATTTGTTTTCTTTGCTGATTTTGTTTTCACTATGAATTCGTGTATATAGTCACATTTAATGTGTTTCACGCAATAGCACTTATAGTTCTTATTAATGTTCAAATTGTCTCATTTTGGGACAATGGGACCCACTTTGTGCCTTTCAAGTACTTTGTGCCAGCTTGTTTCATTTCTCATATGACAAGATGTTCCATGTACATTTCCTGCCCCAGACTTGGAATCACCTATTTCTCCAAGAAGCCCAGGCTCTCTTCCCCAGTTCTGTTTAAGTGTTACCCCTTTCATGTGTTGCTCTCATGCTCCTCAAAATTAAAAATCTCCTCTTAAAGGTGCCCAATGACCCTACAGCTTTTAATCCAGTGGCTCGCCCTTAGTCATTCTCTTGGACTTCCTTTAAAATTCCCTCTTCTTTTGGCACCTCTTAATGCTGTCACTCCTCTCTCTCTCCCCCTCCTTCCCTGCCCCCACACTCTCCTTTCTATTCATCTTCTTTTTACTGTTTTTTGTTACTTTTTCTCTTCTAGTTCATTAAACATAAGTGATATATACTCATGAACATGTTTTATATATGTATAGTTGGCCTCTCTGGATGTTAAAGGGAAGGCCCAGTTATATGAGTCACTCCTTTAACACAAATATTGATAACATGCTACATGTCAAGCATGTTTAGGTACATGAATAATCAGTGAATGAAAGAGACATACACACACACACACATATAAAGTTGATAATTGCTATACAGATAATTTTAGTTAGAGAGATGGATTTTGAGTATGTATGAGAGCTGTAGTTTTAGACAATGGAGTCCAGGAAGCCACTTTAAGAAGCTAACACTTAACCTGAGTCCTAAGGAGGTGTGGGAGCACACACATACCTATCTGGGGAAGAGCATGTCGGGAGAGGGTGGAAGGAAAACGGGGTTCTGTGGAAAGTAATATGCACACCCTTATGTTCATCACAGCACTATTTGTAATAGCCAAGATCTGGAAGCAGCTCAAGTGCCCATGGGTAGATGAGTGGATAAAAAAGTTATGGTACATTTATATAAAGGAGTATTACTCAGTTGTGAAAAAGAAGAAACTTTTACCTTTTGTGACAACATGGATGGACTGGAGAGTATTATGCTAAGTGAAATAAGCCAGTCAAAGAAAGACAAGCACCATATAATCTCACTTATATGTGGAATCTAGTGAACAAATAAACAAATAAAATAGAAACAGACTCAGTGGTACAGAGAACAGATTGACAGCTGTCAGAGGGATGGGTGTTAGGAGCTGGGTAAAATAGATGAAGGGTTAAGCAGAAACAAAACCAAACAAAAAACAACATGGTGGTCACCAGAGGGAAAGGTAGGGGCAGGTAGAAGGGGTAAAGGGGGGATAAATGGTGATGGAAGGAGACTTGACTTTGGGCAGTGAACACAATAAAATATACAGATGTATTCTAGAACTGTATACTTAAAAACTATAAAATTTCATTAACCACTGTCACTCTAATAAGTTCAATATTTTTTTTTTTTTAAAGAAATAATAAAAATTAAAAAAACAAATAAAGTAACCTCACAGGGCTATCTGATCAAAAATTCCTGATCTAGTCATGGTGGGTAGTCACACCCCAGGCATATAACTTCTTTACTAGAAGGCTGATCTTTGCCTTAAGCAAGCCCTATCCATTGTCTCTGTGCATCTAGATTAACATACCTATGAAATGCCCCATTTAGACACTTCTTTCTAAAGAGTCCAGAGAGCACAGAATCCTAACCTGTAATCCAATCTCCATCTTTCATGCTCCCACCTTCATGTCACCTTCCTTTCATTTCCTCCTTCATCTCAAATGTTGAAAAGAAACTGCAAACTGATTTTTTCTGTTTGTTGAGATCTTGCTTTCAGGCATTTTCTCTCTGTGACTTAAGTAAATATTTATAAAAAATCTCTAGAAGCCTGGAAGTTCTTGAGTCGACAGAGGGAGCAGCAAGTGCAAAGGCCCTGAGAAAGATGTGTGGCTCGCATGTTGGAGACATAGTGAGGAGTCACCTGTGGCTGGAGAGAAATGGACTCAGGGAAGGGGTGTAGAATTTAAGGTCAACACAGTAAGGAGTGGAGGAGGCAGAACATGAGAAGTTTAGCTTTTACTGAGTAAATGAGGACTATTTGAGGTTGTTGAGCAGAGGAGTGATGTAATGTAACTTAACAAATTGAAGGGATCTCTTGGGCTGACATGTGGCAAGTAGACTATAAAGGGGCAAGAGGGGTAGCCGGGGGACCTGTTAGGAGGTTACTGCAATAATCTTGGCCAATGATCTGAGCATTAACAGGGATGGTGGTAAGGAATGGGAACATTTGCCTAATTGAGACCCATTCCCTGCCAATGCCAGCACCTGGCACGTCGCCCTGATGTGCCACTGGGAGCCAGTTACACTGTGTCCAGGAGGCACTGCATTTTAGATGCATTTTATTCTTTCTAATTAACCAATTCTTGCCTGGCCACCACTCTGCATCCATCCTTTCAGCACACCAGAAGAAAACACTTCTCATGCCATAAACACACCGCAGTCCACAGGCATAACTCCCTTCTGCAGCCCAATGACCCATACAATGGCCAACCAGCTCAGCTTGTCTTCCGTATCTACGCTCACAACTCTCCATTCACCTGTCCTCCAATCCCTCAACACTTAGTAACTCTTCTCATGTCTTTGTCTTTGTTCTTGTATTGAGCTTGGCATTGGAACCCACCAAATCAGTCTTTATCACTCATCCAACCATCTCATTCTGGACTTCAGAAAATGCTGCGCAGTTAGGCAAAATTTCAGAAGTACAGCACAAGTTATATTATGAATATCAGCATCATAGATTGATGATCTTTATTATCACAATCTCCATGACCTTGGTTTAAGAGTCCTGGAATTGGACCAGTTTGGCTGGAATTCTAAAAAAATAATTACCTGAAGAAAATAAACAAACTAATAAACAAGTGTTTTTGGCCCTAAGATGATTACTAACAGGGTGCAAAAGCATCTATTATCACCCATAAGTAACCCCACCAACCCAAAGTAATAAGAAAAAAAATAAGAAAAAGACTGAAGTTAGTTGTCAAGAATACTTTTTATCTGAAGTCTCTAGTTCTCCTACATCTTAAATAAATAAATGAATCTATAAAACAGTCCTAGGTACACACACATATGCTCACACACATTCAGGTAATTTATTCCAACTATAGTCATTGAAAAGCCCATACTCAAGAGTTTTAGTGAACCAACGACCATCAGCCCATCCCTCTGTGATACAGACAGACTGAAAGCAAGGACTTGGACTCTTGCCTACCTTAAGCTCGTATCTAAAGTCCATAGATCCTGAAAGTTGATGTACTCGGCCTCAGAAAATCCCAGATCCACACTCATTTTATTTTTTCCATTTTCTGATTACAAATGCATGGATGGGAAACAATGTTAAATATTGTAATAACCAGTCCTGAGTCAGGAAAGAGAGGAGGGACAGAGTGGAGCCTGCGGACAGAGACTTAGCTGTGAAGATAATACAGCAGTCTGCTCTGTGGAAGTGAGAAAACCCAGCCACCTCCGTCATAATACCACTACTCCCACCAAACTCAAGGCTTTCTGTTTCTATAATCATCTTTCTTCCATTTTCTCAGATCTATCCATTCTTATCTCCACTTGGATTGGCCTACTTTAAGGCTTTTTATTATGTGAGATAAAGTGGGTTAAGTGTAAGTTATTTTAATGTTCTCCCTTCTTCCTGCCCTGCCTCCCTTTTTCCCTCTCCTGCCTTCCTGCCTTCCTTCCTCTCTTAAACCTAAAAACATCCTAAATTACTTTACCTTCAGTAACTTTGCATTCAACGATGTACATTCACCAAGTCCTTTCCCTAAGCCTCCCTAACCCCTGTGTGGAGCATTGAGGATTCTGGAAAGACAAAGATGATTTCTTACCTTTGCACATTAATCCTTCTTTTGTATCACCAAAGACTGACTTTTGCTTTTAATGACTAGTGCTTATATAGGATGAGCTCTTTGGATTCCTTTGCACCGTGTAGAAATCCTAATAAGTGTGCTGGGCCTTGTATTTCCACTTACAGATAAGGAATTCAAGGCCAAGATGTTTTAAGTGTCATGCCTAAGGCCACAGCATTAATTAAAGGTCTATTTGAAACTGATGTAAAATGCATTGACTTCTGCTATGCAAAAGCTTAAGGATTGGATTTAATTAAGGTGGCTTGACATAAAGGTCAAAACGGAAAACAGGTGTGAATAGGTGTTTTTTGTTATTTTTGAGCAATATCCAGCTGCTGGTTATCATTACTATTACTGCAGCCCTCATCAATCTTCCACTTCTCCAATCCAATTATCAATTGAATTATGCACAATGGATGCCTTGTTTTATGAATTAGTCAACATTCTTCAGCCTACGTTTTCCCTCTAGCCTGTTTGCTCCTGCTAGTCATCTGCCATGGTATCCACTTCTTCTGGCCCACCCAAAACCTAGCAGAGGTAAAATTTTAATGAATATGTGTGGATTAACTATTTGAACCAAGAACACCTTCTTGGTTAAAAACTTCCCCCCGGGGCCATACAGCTAGTGCACTAGCACAGACCCTCAGACTTCAATGCCCATCACCTGTCTCTTGCAGAAAATAAACCATAAGGTATCTAAGAATTAATCTTTTTAGATAATGGTGGAAGATCTTTGCAGATGTTAATCACTCAGTTTTGTTGAAACTCCTTTCACCACGTGCCCCAACAAAACCCCTGACACATATAACAAAATGCTTCACTCAGGGTCTCAGAACAGGGTCTCAGAACAGGTTGATGTGTGCTTTTGGTTTTCCCACTCATTGCTTTGCCTCACTACCTCCTACTTGATATTTAGTTAAATTTCATTTACTCCCTTTACTCCCTGACGGCTCTCCTGACTCACATAAACTAGGTCACAGCATCAGATAAATATTCATATAACACATTGCCGTGCCATGACATTGATCACACTTTAATGAATTTATTTATTTAACATTTATCTTTGTTGCTAAGCTTTACACTTATTAAAAACACAATGTATTTGCTCTCTTTGCTATTGTCCCCAGTGCTTAGTCCAGTTTTCAGTGCCTAACAGTGTTCAGTAGGGATTTGGTGGATGAATGGAGAGCTGCTAAAATAAAGGGTTAACCATGCCACCAACACACACACACACACGCACACACAACCAATGCACATGCAATTCATTAAAGATAAAAGTTGGCCTTTGGTGATGTAAAAGGATTAAGAGTCTTTTATGCCTAAGCTGTTTCTGGTTTCTGTATATTTAAATCAGAAAGTGTAGCAAATTTTGATACAATTATGGTTGAAGAACAGGGATGCTATTTATGCCAACATGCACTTAAAATATCAATATCCCAGACCCTCTCTAGCGTTATTTCTGATGGATGTACTACAAAGAGCTGGGAAATACAATGCAGAAGAATTTATAATCCAAGGCTTTATTTATTGAGAAAACCCCCCACACTTTATTGGCATGGTGTTACATTTGCTGAAATTGCCTAATATAGGCATAAATATACTTAAGTGCCTTTTGCTACCTTCTTTCCACTGACAGAACTGTGACATGATCGTAAAATACCGAACATGGACAGCAGAAAGGAAAAAGTTTGCTTAAGGAAGAATGGGCTATTTCACTTGTACAATGAGATATATATTTGTTCTACCTATTCTGCATTTTAAGTGTAATATATACATGCTGAAGAGCAAGCTCACAGAATAAAGAAAATGCTGCTGGTAAGGTGCTCTAAGAAATAGACTTGGTCTTCGTGTCAGGTTCCTTGCACAGAGCTCCAGGCACCCTCCGAATTTGCTCGGCGCTTGTCATTCATGATGAGCCCCTACCCCTCGCACCTGAGTGTATGCTAAGCGCTGACTTGGGCAGGGCAACTCCAGCCTTAGGATGCCGCCAGTTGCCAGAAAGGCCAAAGTGAGAGGGCTGGAGCTTCCAGCCGCACCCACAGACCGCCTCAGAAAAGGGGGGGGCTGGAGACGAGAGTTCCATAAACTCTCTCAACAAGGTGACTCGGTGAACTTCTGGGCTGGTGAAGCATCCTCATGGCCTGGCTCCCTAAGGAGAGCTTCTCCCGTGCCAGGGCCCTTCCGGACCTCACACTGTGAACCTCTTCCCCCGACTGCTCCCCTGAATCCTTTATCATACCCGTCATCATAAACTGGGAAAAACAAAGAAACGCTTCTATGAGTTCTGTGAGCCAGATCAAATGAATCGAACCCCAGGAAGGGCTTTGCGGGAACCTCTGATCTGCAGCAGTTTGTTAGAAGCTCAGGTAACAACCTAAATTTGCAATTGGTGTCCAAAGTGATGTCTTGTGGGACTGAGCCCATCACCTGTGGGACAGGACACTCCCTTTAGGTGGAGAGGGTCAGAATTGAGTTACATTTGTGGACACGCAGCTGGTGTGTGCTGAGAACTAGAGGATTACTTGCTGGTGTTGGAAAACACACAATAGAGACAGCTGTGCCATGTTGGACTCTTGAGATTTTATTTATGTTATTGACTTATTTAACACGATGTGTATAATACCACATAAAAAACATGTTTATAATACATTGTATGTTTTTCTAGAAGTCAAGCACATTTTCTGTAATACTGCAGAGAGTAGGTTTTACTATTATTCCCACTTTGCAGATAAGTAGTCTAAGCTTAAATACTTTGAAATCTTTCCCTAAGTTACACAGCTAGCGTGTGAACGAGATGGCACACAAGCAGGGGTCCACTGGACTCCAGTGTCCAGGCTCTGTACCAGTCCCGCCGGGAATGAAAAGGGGCCCTGTTCTAAATCTAACCGAAAGTAACCTCACAGGTGATCTGATCATAAATTCCTAACTGGGCAGGTCATGGCTGTCAGTCACACCTCAAGCCTATAACTTCTTTACTAAAAAGTTGCAAGCCCTGTCCACTGTTTCTGTGTATCTAGGTTAACACGCCCTTGAAACGCCTCTTTTTCAGACCCCTGGGAAGTATAACCCCCCTGAAGAGAGCCCATAATCTTGTTAACTGTCCTGTAACCCAATCCTCAGTTTGCTTTCCCACCTTCACGTAATCTTTCTAAAATTTTCTCCTTAATTAATAAGCATAAAAGAAACTGAAAAACTCATTCAGGGGAGCATTTGAGATCTTGCTTCCTGGCATTATCATCAGTTTGGCTCAAATAAAATCTTATAAAAATTCATTACAGGTTTGGAAGCTCTTATGTTGACACCACCATTATGAAATTTCTGCTATACATACGTGCAGTTTCCTATACTTTTCCTGTTCTCCTAACTCTTATAAAACTTTTTCTTTGTAATTAAGTCTCCTAATTTTTTTCTTCCAAATGATTGAAAGAAATAAAGGGAGTCAGAGAGTCTGTTCTTATTCTTATATAATAAGAGAAGTACATTCCCTAATCCTAACATCTCCAAGTCTAGACAGTGTTCATTGTAAGAGGGTTTTAAAGCTCACAGAATAGCTCCTACACTTCCCAGGCTCTCGTGCTTCCTCTGCTTTATGGGTCAGGCTCTGGCCAGTGGACGAATGGAAGTCACCATCATTTTGAGGCAGTAAAACATTCCTGGGTTACCCCCTAGCCCTCTCCTCTCCTCATTCAGGAACCCTGGAAACCATCCATGAAGATGACAGGGCCAGCCCTGGCCTGTGTGGCTCAGTTGGTTGGGCATGTCCTGTGCACCAGAAGGTTGCTGGTTCAATTCCTGGTCAGGGCACATGCCTGGGTTGCGGGCTGGATCCCCAATGGGGGTGTGCAAGAGGCAGCTGATTAATGTTGCGATCTCACATCGATACATCAGTGTTTCTCCCTCTCTCTCTAAAAATCAATAAACTATCCTTAAAAAAAAATGACAGGGCTATAAGCTGGAAGAATAATAAATCTCTAAGTAAAAAGTAGAGTTTATCTGGAAATCCACTATAACTGCAGCAGAATTTATAGAGATGGAAATAAACTTCAGTTTATTCAGTTTAATATGATTAATGCAGACACAGGAAGAGACAATACCTATACAGTGACAGTTCCAGACCCTTACAGTTAAAGTGAATTAGTATGCATTTCATTTTGGCTAACAGAAAATCTTACTATAAAATACTTCAACAGAAGGAAAATTTATTATCTCGTATAAACATAGATTCCGGAGGTGGCATTCTAGAACAGTAGCTCAGCAATGTGTTTACAGTGTGGCTACAGCAGCTCCAAGCATCACACTATGAGCTCTAATATCCATGGTCAAGGAGGGATATGTTCTACTCTCATGTCCCAGTTTTAGGGAAAGAAAAATTTTCCTGTTATCATCCCTCCTCATTCCCCTCACCCCCAAAAAAGAAAACCCGAGACCTTTGTTTCTACTGTCCAGTGTTGAATCAAGTTTTCCTGCCTAAATCTATTATAATTCAGTTGGCTTTACTGGGGTTGGTTCTCTAGTCTAATCAACATCCATTACCCAGGGCTAAGATATGCCATGAAAGGGATGGCCTCCCAATTCCTAAATAAACTCAGGGTTCTGCTAGCAAGGAAAAGAGTAGAGTAGCATCTGACAATATAAAATATATTTAGAGAGCTGGGCAAAATGCTGTCAGCTTTATGCACTGAAGGGGAACAGAAAGTGGCACCCCAAAATATGTCTCTTTGGCATAAAGATTCTTTTAGACTGATTAATTAAAAACAAACAAACACAAAACACAGAGCAGCACAGGAAAGCTCTGAACACCAAATACAAGGTACCCTTTGTAAGAGGCAGTTATATTTTTAAAAGGAAATCTCCACTTCTAAGGCTGGCCCCTCTCTGTACCAGGGAGAAGAGTAAACCTCTAGAAACTCTTATTAATGGGATGGCAATGACTTAAGTCTGTATAATCACCTCACCCTTATTTGCTGTGCTTTCCTGGTCACCTCCCGTAACTGACCTTCCCTCTCCCCCAACATCTTCTTTTGTCTTTAGCTGGAGATGGTACTTAAGGTGGTGACTTGGGCCATTTCGGAGACTTGCTCAAACATGTTTTTTCTTTATTCTCCTGTTAATCTGTCTTTGATTACAGGGGGATCTCAGCCAAGAATCTAGAAAGATAGACGGAAAATTATGTTTCCTCCCTATCACGCCTAATTTCAAATAAAGTTTAAGTTCAAAATATGGCTAATATTAATTTCTCTTTAATTTTTGAAACATTTTTTCAGAGGATCAAAGTTTTACAGTAACTCCAAATGTTATCACTGAATTTATTAACCCAATGGGAAAAATTTCTCATAAATACTCAACCATTAATTTAGTCTCTTTTTAAATCACAAATTGGTTCCACTATTGGGTTGCTGGGATTAAAACAGTGTGATTTTTTTTTCTGTATATTTAACTTTAAACTGTTAGACTTGGTATCGTGTAGAGAAATACCAAGTTTGGAAACAGCAGCTTTTGAATACCGGCGCCTGTGGCTCCCTTTAGGCAAGGCCCAGTTTGGGATGAAAGACAGGCTCTCCTCACTCTCCAACAGGCGGCCGCATTCAGCCCGCTGGACCAAGGAAGGTTATTTTGCATTTAAGAAAAACAGTGTTTGTTAAAGTGAAGTTCAGTCCAATGACATATTAAGACCCTGAAAAGAAATGCAGAACCAAGGAAACATTAAAATTATGAAGGTTGGTCGGGAACGAAAATAATTTGTTTTCTGGCTCCCAACTTTGTCATTTTCTGAAGGGATTTCTAAGGGAATCCATCCTAAAAGCCCCAGTGTGTGCACTTTTTAAGAACTTGTATTATAATCTCCTCCCCTCTGCGGGATGGATTTGACCTGCTGGTGCTGCTGAGCGTGCTGCCAGGAGTTGCGGTGGGTGCGGGAAGCAGGGCCTGGCCCAGAGCCCAGGCTCCCGCAGGCCCGCCCTTGTCCCAGCACATCGCGCCTCTCCCCGGCGCCTGGGAGCTGTAACAATTAACAGTCACCATCTCAGAGGGACGTGTTCAGGTGGGAACATCACCTGAACGCCTTGAGCCGAACGACTCAGCTTTACCTCCGCTTTCAAGAGACAGTAAGAAGCAAAAACAAGAACAAGAAATTGGGCTGGGGGAAGGAGAGGGTCTGTAAGAAATACTAACTTCAGTCCTTTCCCGTGGTTTTCTATAAAGGCCTAAGGACTGCGTTTCAGAGTCTGACAACCCGATCTCATTAGCCTGTGCGAAATAAACTAAAATAAAACAATAATAAAGTAAACACTCACACAGGCACATGCTGTACATAACAATAATACTAAGATACCTCTCCGTTTAATAAATGAGGTTAAGTAAAAATATATTCAAGTGTCTGAGCTGTTTGTAAGATGCTAAGACCTTGGAGAGCTTTCCAGGATTGACCGGCTACGGAGGGATAGGACCTGGAGAACCGACAAGCAGCCACAGTAGGCAAACCAGCCAAAGTACCCCGAGTGACTAATATGGGTTGGTTTCAGTGTCTCCCCCAAACAGAGCACATGCTATCGAGCACGGTTCTCCTTGGTGCACAGCTGATCTGATTTCTAGCTCTCAGAGTTACACATTTATTTCTGTGCGCATTTGGGGAAAATATAACCCAGGCACCGACGTATCACTGCTTCAACATTAGTCCATAGGAGGAGACAAAGTTGGAAGTGTACCGTAGTCCAAGATATGTGACAGTGGTTCCTAAATGGCAAAGTTAGGGAACGCTGAGACACACGATGGGAAGGGCTCGCGGGGTTTCGAGTGGATGCGTGTCGGCGATTCCCTTTATGCTTCGGGAGACAGTGAGAGACGCCGCGTTCCTTTCAGGTGCTTCCCTGCCTGTGGCCTGAACACTGCAACCAGCCCCCTCCACCGATAAGAACCCCGACTTCGTGGCGTTTACTGACCACAGCTGTCCCTGTGATAGCTACATTTTCCAAATGTTTACGGTGTGCAGTGCACTGGATTAAATGCTTTAACGCGCTGTTTCACTGAATCCTCGAGGCAACGCTGAAGCAGATGCCATAGTCGTTCCCAACCTTCCAGGCGAAGAAGCTGAAGCTTAGAGACGCTGCCTTTCTCATCCGACTCCTCTTAGCAGACTGTTCTGTCTCCTGTAATTTCCCCCTCCTGCTGGTGTTTCTTCTCTATTAATAACACGAGTAAGACTATTATAACCATGGTGGACACTTATTGACCACACCCTATGTTTAGGGCCTGGGTTTAAATGGTTACACAGATCGTCTTATTTTATACTCACAAGTCCCCTAATGTAGACATAAATATTACCTTCACCAGAAACAGGGTAAGTCAGTTCAGCTCTGCATCGGACTCTTGCCTGTGAGGCCTGCACAGAGTCGTTAAGCTCTGGAATCTGTTTCTGTTTCATGTGTCTATCGATGTCCTGGATTTATTTGTAGGAAAGAAGGAAGGAGAGAGAGGAAAGAGGGGCAGCCACAGAGAAAGGAGGAGCAAAGAGAGAATTGAGGCAGAGAGAGTTAAACTGGTCTTACTCTCCACTTATGTCTCTGATCTTGAATAAATTTGAAGGCTTAAATAATTAAAAGTTTCACCGAACTTCTTGGCTAAGTTGGCCTCAGTGTTTAAGAAACTCTAAAGCGATGGTAGGCTCTGTCCCACTAGCGCTGAAGACAAATCTGCTCAATGAACTGAACTCTTCAATTACAAAATAGCTCGAAGCCCAATTATCTTCCCAATGTCCTTTAAAAACCTCACCATTCCCAAATCCAGCCATCAGTTTAATCCCAGGATGTAAATAAGAACTGACATGATTAAATCCTATCAAATCAAATTTATTAATATAGTTACAAAGGGATATAGATTTTTTGTAAAGTGTTTTCCAAAATCCCCCTTGTCTAAAGTGCTTAATATCTTATCCCTAAATTTTCTATATTATTAACTTATGTAAGAGGATGAAAGATATTGATAATGTATAGCGTGTGATGAATTGCTCAGGGTACTGTCAGACAGTTAATGTCTAGTTTAAACACTTCAGAGGTTAAGGATGGCAACCTAAATCATTTGCAGGTGCATTCTTTGCATAGTTACATGGGGACAATTCCATACTCTGCCTTCACAGTTTCACAAAAGGCACCATCCATCTCTAGCAAATCAACAAGTAATGCAGTCTCTAACTTTACTTCTCCAGCTGGGCTATTTCTATAGTCCATGAACAATGAGATGATATAAGTAATGACTTTTAAATTATTAAATACACAAAAATATAGTGATAAAAACTGATAAAAGTCATTAAAAGTAATTAAAGCTGCTTTTAGTCTGTGGGAAATGGCAGTGTCAGCAGATAAAACAGAATGCAGTTCCTTTCATCGAAGGCTTCAGGCAACCTGACTATGGTTTACCTAAGGCTGGCTGGAAGTAGCTGTTAGAAAAAATCTGATCAGCTCAACTGCTTAAAATGGATATATTACATAGAAAAGTCCTAAGGAACAGATGATATGCTTAATTATTTAGCAAATGCACATTAACTGAGCCTCCAGGGAACTAATGATACTGAGATACACAAATAGGCACTACAATATTCCTAACGAGAAGGATGATCGTGGTAACAGTTAATAGAAAGAAAGCCAGTCACTGTCTTACCCACGCTTTTCCTGACTTACATTTCACAACAATGCAAGAGGGAAGATGTAACTAATAATCCCATTTGAAAGATAAGAAAACTGAGGCTAAGAGAGTTCATGGTTTTTACCCGGCATTATCCAGCTAATAACTACCAGATCCAGATTCCAACTCAGATCTGCCTGGTCCTGGGGCCTGTTCTCTCACCCACTAGGCTCTGCATTTCTGGCAGCACCATGCAGGCCTGATGTGGATGCAGGTTGTGGGAAATGTGATTCTTCTACAGATTTTGCATTAATGGTGGCCTAGCCACGCATGATTTAAACACATAGAAAACATGACAAAATACCTGAATTTGTTCTCACTTGGGTATGAACATAAGAGTGCACACAGGATGTTCTCACTTGGGAATGGACATGAGAGTGCACACAGGAAGTTCTCCTTGGGTATGGACATGAGAGTGCACACAGGATACGAGCAGGTAAGTTCAATGAGAAAGGCTTTAGGACTCATAGCATGTCTTTGTCCTCAGTTCTTCAACATGGTAGCGTTTGGACAGACAGAGGATGGGGGAAAATATTACTGGCTAAGGGAAGAGTCTAAAACAAGATATAAATAAAATGTAGAGCAATGAATATCTATTTTTAAAGTCTAAAATAATATATCCTTTAGAGTTAACAGAGACTCTCCATGTACAGTTCGCGGTCTCCTTCCTTCATCCCTGGAGGGCAGGTAAGCTGAAGATCACCGTGTTGATTTGAAAGATAACTTTGTGAGGCTCAGTGAGGCCCAGTAGTGAAGGAGGCTGGACTGAACCTGATCTTCTCTGCTGACCAGCCATCTTTCTAGTGTGTCATCATCCAAGGTTGTACAATAAGCATGGTGAGGGGTCAGAGGTGAGTGGGTAAAGAAAAGAGATCTAGAAAGGTTTCTTTTCTTTTTTTATGGATATGTGAACATAGTATGATAGGCTTTAAAGGAGACACTTATGAGTTCAAGTGCAATTGAGGTGGCGAAGGGGACCTCATGTGAGGTCTGGGAGGAGAGGAGACAATATTCAATACTGAGCTTTGGAGCCAGGCCAATCTGGGGTAGATATGGCGAGCTATTTAACTCTTCTAGCCCTGAGTTTCCTTATCTTTAAAGTGAGAATATTGATTCCTCCACCACCAGAGTTTTTATGGTAACAATAAAGGATATAGCATTTTTGTTTGTTTGGCAATGTATGTGAGATGCACACAGCAAGCTCTCCATGAAGAGCAGTGGTTGGGGTGATAATTCTGTTTAATAAAGTGAAATAGAGACTGTTTGAAGTTGGTTAACCTGGAAGCAATGTAAAGAGAAGAAAACAATGCTATGCCAAGGCATCTAGTTCATATTTATATACTTTCACTGGACAGATGGCCTCCTTGTGTCTTATACAAGGTGGGTGTAAAATAGACCTGGCATGCTAATTAATATTTTTTTTAAATGTTAAGACCAAATGTCTTAATAAAATCTGAAGGAACACTTTCTCCAAAGCTGGAAAGATAGTGTTCTGCTTCAGCCATTTCAACAACTTGAATGTTTTTGTTTATTTTTTGACAAGAGGTACAAACGTAGAAGACAGGTATCCCACTGTGCCCAGGAGTCTGGCACGACCACTGAAAAATGGCAAACACGTCCCCAATTAACTAGTGGAAAGAAAAGAAAAAAAATGCATGTAGGAATGTCAAGCAGAAGATGCCTGAAATCTGACAGCGTTTAGAAGATCCACAAAATAAGGAGCAAGTACAATCTTGAAATTCTGTCCTCTGAGGAATTCTTTCTCAATGGAACACAGCATGGGTTTCGGGAGATTATCAAGGTAGGTGTGGATTTATGAGTAGGAAGACCAAGTCATAAACAGGCAGACAAGGGAAGTTTCTAGGCTGTATTGTTGTCTAGGTCAAAAATTTAATTATCACCTCTTTAGATAGTCTCTCCCCAAACACCTGTTCTAATTAAGACGCACCGAGTATTCTCAGTTATCTTCATCACAGAGCGTTGCTTTTCTGAATTATGTATAATGTTCTGAAAACACATTGTTTACATGTGTATCTATTTGGTCACTGATTGTAGCATCATTTTTCCCGGGATGGACGCTGCGAGGTACCTTGTTGATCTTGTTCCTTGTGTATCCCTAACTCAGGAAATAGTATCTGACACATACTGGGCTCCAAGGAAATACTTACAGTGAATGACATAAAAATAATGTAAGGAATAGAAGGAGATGGAATGGCTATGACATAGCAACATGTGAATTACCTACTCAGTATTTGTTTATTTTCTTCCTGTAGCTTAGAGCATTTTGTGATAACTATAGTAAGAGACATAGTCATTAAAACACTCGACGTCAAAAAGTGCTGCCTTTTATTCATTAAAGGACCGTGTTGATCACCTTATTTTTCATCACAATTACAACACTGTTTCCTCAAATCTTAATTAGATGGAGCAACTGTGAATACAAAGAGGGTTTTATCCCTTGAGAAGGAACAATCTCTTTATGTTATTTATTATTATCCATTTATGCATTTTATTATTCATTCCTCTATTAACATTTATTGTGTATTTAGGGTCTGTCGCTGAGGGTCAAACACATACTAAATATTTTTCCTCCAATTTTTCCAGTGATATATTTACAAATGGCTTGTTAAGCTGAGTGCCCCTGCGATATTTCAATGTCTACATTATAATCTGATTCCTGTTAACCTTCCTTTTCAGAGAGTGATCTTACCTCTAAATTCTTGAATCTTCCACTGGGTCAACTTTAGTCTATATAAAGTTTTGGAATGTAGAGGAAACAATCACGTCCTTCTTAAAGATTCCCAAACATCCACAGGGTACATGGGAAGAAAACCCTAAATTCTGAGGCTAAGTTTTCCCCTACTCAACCCTGGGTGTGCCTTTATCACCATCACAACATGGAGTGAGCACTGTGCCCCGAGCAAGGGAGGGCAGCATCAGCAATATCAGGTGGCAGGATGTGTCATGAAGATGAGGGGACTTGCTTGTCTTTGTTGTGCAAGTTCTGCTCAACAGAACAGATTTTTACAATCTAACTTGTAAAAATAACAACTTGCTTACAAACAAATAAAGAAAAAAGAAAGCTAAAAGGATCTTAGCTCTGATATTCCACCTAGTTAGAAACTTGAGAAATAGCCAGCCTTTATAGACAAGAATCCTAGCGAACCTTATCATACATGCACTTCTCAGGTAGACAGGATAAATGGCCTTGCTAGAGCAATAGCTAGCCAGAGTTTCCATCAAGGCCCTCTTCAGATCTTCACTGCAAATTTAAATCTTTTATGCTCATAAAGTTTCAATATTTTTTCTTCCCACCCCAGATTTTTATTTTATTTTTGATTGCCTCTGCCCTTACTCTTTCAAACAAAATCTAAATGGAAAGTGTCAGAATATTATATCAAAAAGCCATTTAGATTGTTTTTAAATGGAGTGCAGATAAGTAGCCAAACTCTTGAGTGCTTGGTCTAGCTTATTATGTCTTTTAGCATGCCTTTAGGATGCAGTCCCAAGACTGTGACAAATGTCTCTCATCGCTGTAACTCGCAAATGAGTCTCAACACCAGGAGGTGTAAGGCAGTTGACAACTTTAGAGATAAACACAAAGAAGTCTTAGTAAATAGTCATCACCAAGTCTGATATTTGGTGGCTGCTCTGTCCCAGCCTCTACTGAGTGATATGTACATCAATGCAAGACCGGCATCATTTTATGGGGAAAGGGTCTGAAAACTAATCTCATAGCTGGCTCAATGTTATTTCTGTGTAAATTTTCATCATCAACTATTCAAAAATACTAAAAAAGATTTTTTAAATTGTTTAGAAGTAAATGAAACTGAAAAACTTCTATGATTAATGTTTGCAATTTCTGTTCAAATGAGTAAATGTCCTAATTTACCTTGTGCCTAATTCAAGACTTCTTTCTTTTTCGTTATGGGTCATTTACATATACTGACTACCTTGTGGGTGATTTTCATATTTATATAAATACTTCAGGGAGCTTCAGGTATTTTGAAAATATTAAATTATTTAAAAGTCACTAATCTTAGTGGTCCCAAGGGAGAGATATAAGAATTGTTTTTAAAGAGTTTGAGAACTACTAAGGGTCAAACCATCTCTACCATTTCTGGAAGCAGAAGTCTAAGACTGGGTAGCGTGGAATAGAGTTTTCCATATGGGACCGTGGATATAGAGATTCAAGAAATCAGTGTCCTTACTAAGAAAATTGGTTTAAACTAGATACTACTAGAAAAACATGTAGCTTCTGTGTAGGTCAATGAACATATCAATGAGCCTCATCACTGACATAAAAAACCAGAGATGCACCACCAACTCTTCATAGGTCTAATCTTGTCTCCCTCCCCCCCCTTGTACTTCCTGAAGCCAGTGTTACAAGCCTTGCTGGCCTGTGAGCTGTGTCTGAGGAAGGACTCCAAATTATCATCACATGAAAACAAATTACCCTCAAATCGAGTGATAACATTTAGCTTTCCTCCTCTGATACCATTCTGGGATGTATTTTCAAAACAACAATATGAGCTTTCTGTTCTTTGCCGCAAACATTCAAAGTATTAAAAAATCTATGTGAAAAGTGGAAAGTAACAGTAAATTTTACCTTGGCTGAAAGGTGTTTTAATTACTTTTAAGTATTCATTCCCTCACCCCTTTTTTATTCATTCATGGAGCACTAGATCCAGGTTCTAAGAAATGACCAAAAGCATAACGTAAACTCTTCTCTGAGAGTCGGCACTCAAATCTTACATGATAAACCAAACAGAAGCTAGCTGTAAGACAAGTTGGCGTTTGCTGCAAAGTTTAAAGAAGTGATACCATGTAGAATTTAACAGCTCTGACTTTAACTCTAGTGACTTAGGACAAGTTACTTAATCTCTTTAAGCGTTTTCCTTCTGTGAATAAATGTGACTAACAGGATTATCAGCCTTGCCTTGTGGTTGTGAGAATTATATGAAATAACATCGGTAGTACAATTAAGTTGGCATTAGGAAATGCTCAATATATCTTGGCTATTTTCTTTTTTTAAATATATCTTTATTGATTTCCGAGAGAGGAAGGGAGAGGGGGAGGGAGAGAAACATCAGTGATGAGAGTCATTGATTGGCCTCCTCACACACTCCCCCTGCTGGGGATGGAGCCCTCAACCCGGGCATATGCCTCTGACCAGGAATCGGACTTCGATCTCCTGGATCATAGGTTGATGCTCAACCGCTGAGCCACACTAGGCCAGGCTATCTTAGCTATTTTCATTGCTGTTATTCTTTCATAATCAAAGTGAGCTTCAGGTATAACAGGTAGCTACTAAGCCTTTGATGGGAGTAGAAAATCACCCAAAGAGTAGTGTAACTTGGTATGAAATTCAGCTGCTTACTAGTTTCTTTGCATATGTATAAATATTTTTAAGAAAGCCTTATTTGTAATTAATCCCTTCCTGGCCTTTACCTAATGAAATTTACAAAGGGGAGCCATCATTTGTAGTTAAGGCAAGCCTTCACTCAATTCTTGGTATAAAATCACCATTAGGACATTTTATTTTATCTTTCTATCTTTCTTCTGATAAATTGTAATAGGACATTCAATAATTGAGTATATGTTCAAAAATAAAATAAAGTGTATATTTTAATATCTTTCAAAAGAATAAATGGAAACAGGCATGAAGTCAACATCATCATAGGTCCTACTTAATCCCTTTATTGGAGTTTCCTTTGAATTTTCAGTTTATATACATCACAGTCTAGCTACTAGTTGAAATAGGTCTCCTTCAGTCAGGTGTTTATGAGAAGTTTACCAGACTGTCCATACTTCAGTGCCCCAGAACTTGATGATGGTGACACAGTGGGCTACTCCCAGTCATGGTATCTTTATAATAATGATTGAAGATGTTTATGACTGAATTCATTTATTGAGAATTACTGAATCACATTCTTTAATGAGAATTATGATTCTATATTTATATAAAAGAATGTTGAAGGAGAGCACTTTCTGTTATCAGACTTGAATTTTTTCTTACAAAGGTCAGATATGACTTTTCACCAGCGGAGCTAAGAAAATACTTCTGTTACAATCTGAAGTGTCTTCTGTACATGTCACAATATTCCTGAGATAAAACATGTCCCTCTTGGTTCCATGCTGACTCTATTTTGACTCTATCTCTATTTGTAACTAAAAAATTTTAGCAACTCTGGGCTGTCTGTGGGATTAGTGTTTGCAAATGTAGTGAAGGCTTCAGCTCTATTTCAATATTTTGTTGGTGGGAAGATTCATTCCCTGCTTATACTTATTTTTGTGTGAAAATAGAGCCCTAATTTTTGCACAGATATGAATGTCCTGACAATCTGTAAGAGACACCACTGAACATCCCCAGTGCACCAGGACATCAGAGGACTTCACAGTTTTACTGTGCTGCGCGAGTCTCATGGGTGTTTGCATTTATTCCATGCTGCTATGCAATTGTTACATAGCTTTGAATTTGCTCCATTTCACATATTAATCATAAATTCTCAAGGAGATCAGCCACCCCAGAATTCAGTCAGGGTGCTTTTAAGATGTCTACATCTGAAGTCATGACAGATAATCTTACATTGTTTAGAAACTGATTCTGAGATGCTTTGCATAGTGGGATTTCCAAAACAGTCTGATAATTGGGAAGCATCCCGGACACCTCCTCATAAAGATGCAGGTGAAAACCTACTGATCCAGCAGCTTGTTTTCAGATCAGTCACATCGCTTTGTATCTAAACTTGGAATCATAAATGAGGTATCAGATCACTGTTCTTTGACTGGGTAAATGAATACTAAATATGAAACCATAATCCCAACCCAATGGCACATTGAACCCAATGATGACACCGTGTACTTCTCTTCTGCAGGGAGTAGAACCTTCCTCCTGTGTCTTCCACAGACAATCCAGGAGTTTTCCACAAGCTTTGCCTTTGACAAACCTCCCGTGTCAGACTCTGGATGACTAGAATTACTTTCTTGTCGGCTGATTCCCAGTCATGTGGTCTTATTTCATTATAATCACCATTCTAGTCCTGGCTGGAGGGTTCTGCTTAGTTTTCAGAGTTACAATTCCCTTTTGACTATGATTAAACTGTCTTTGGATTCACGGGCCTGGAAAATTTGAACAATCCAATTTAATGAAAAACAATTTTCATAGCCATCTGGCAATGGTCTGAATATTTCTAGAAGTTAACTTTTTGCATATTAAACTTCTAAAAGAAATAATTAAATCAGCTTCCATAATAGCCCACGTGGAGAGAGCCGGCTCTGTGTGCTCCCACCAGCCCACTGATTTGTGTATCCATTGTACTTCTTCAGTAGCTTTGCAGAGAAACAGATCATTTATACAAATTATAATCGATGGGGGTCTGAGTGCTGAGCATTTTGGAATAGCCTCTTGGGTAAGTTAGATAGTTAGAGTCTAAGAAATTAATCTTATCTGCTTGGGTTATTTCATCAAGGCAAGATTTAAATCAATTAATTATAATTTAGGAAAATTTCAAAGCTACAAAGCTTTCAGAGTGAAAATTGTGTTTGGGCAATTATGAAGACAGTTGCTCCTATTTAAAAGGATAGCCTCACAAAATGCTATTTTGCAGGTTCCTTAAGTTGTTTATAAACTTTTCTATTTTGCTTTTTCCCAAAATTGTGAAAAGAATAACCATTTATTGATTATAGCATTTGAACTTTCCAATACTGAAAACTCAGTGTCTCAGAAAGAAAGGAAATACCTTTTAATCCTTCAAGCCTGAGTATGGCTTGTAAGACAATTAAATAATGGCTATGTTTTCCTTTTAAAATTTGGAAAACAAAACAAAACAAAGCACCTCCATTAAGCTTAAAATGTGAATTTTATTTAAGTTATTAGTGGAGGTAGTTGGTAAATTATGCCTCCTTATAAATTTGGTTGGGCCTTCTATGGAAGTCTGGGCAAATAAAAATCCTTAAAAATTGTAGCTACCCAAATTTCCTCCTTGCCAAATCCACATCAGATGGCGAGGCAAGGGAAGAATGACATTTGTTTCATGGTCAAATTTGATCTGCATCTCTGCTATTCCTATTTCTGCCTTTTAAAAAATATAAGCCTGTAAGTAAGCAGTACTCGCTTTCTACATATGTAAATGGATAATAATATCAAGAGAGATTGGTGGGTCAGGTAATATAAGGAAAGTTTAAATGTAAGTACATAGGCAGATCCTTTGTATATAACCCTTGGATATCAGTCCATGGAATTAAGAGCACACAAATTCTTTATTCAAAAGAATATAGGGCTTATGTGAACATAAAAAACACTTGCTTTATCGCCCAATTCTTGATAACTTTAGTGGCAATAAAAGCATTCTGTGAAGGCCAAATTTATTTCATCACTGCTCTCAAGTCCTAAAGTCGGAGGTATTTGCAAAGTGAAACATCCACAGGTAGTCAATATTCACAATAATGATGCAGATAACTCTAAATCACATTTGGAATCTTAATGTAAAGCAATACTAATAAAATGTTTGATTGAGCTGACAAAACATTGGCTGTTTAAGGAAGTAATTAAGCTGGTGCAATCAACAGAAAACTGTTTAAAAAGTTAATTGCCTTTCACAAAAGAAACAAATCTCATTTTATACTATTTTATAATATTCTGCAGAAACTTTTTTCCCCCCGCTTTCGTTTATAACAAGCTGTGGGAAGAGAGGGAAAAAAAAATAGGCCCTGCAGTTTATCACTTTCCCCAAATCATAATCCTCTCTGTGTTGCTATAATCATCTCTGCAGGAATTAATTGTGATGTCACAAAAGATTATGATATTAAGTGGGAAGCAGGCAGCAGGACTCTGAGCTCTACTAAGAGCGAAGATCTCTTTCTTATAAAAAATATATGTTGCACACATATCATGCATTTGTTTAAGACTGGGATCAAATTAAATAAGAGTGAATAAATAGATAAGATGGTTAGGTTTCTTTACATGTAAGTTTTCAGGCAAATTTGAGTGTCAAACTTTAGTGATCCATTAATGGAAGTCAGATTGGTTTTTTTGTTTGTTTGTTTTTTAATATGTCTTTATTGATTTCAGAGAGAGGAAGTTGAGATGGAGAAAGAGAGATAGAAACATCAATGATGAGAGATTCATTGATTGGCGATCTCCCACACGTCCCCTACTGGGGATGGAACCCGAAATCTGGGCATGTGCCCTGACAGGGAATGGAACTGAGATCTCCTGGATCATAGGTAGATGCTCAACCGCTGAGCCACGCCAGCTGGGCCAGATTGTGTTTTTGGCAATCATATCAGAAGGGAAATATAAATTCTTTCCATTCTGTTAATAATTGGTGCCTATCACATATCAGTATCACAAAATAAAATGGCACATCCATCAGCAGTTCTTAACCTTAGCTGCACATTGGGATCTCCTGGAGAGCTTGACAAGCTACTTATGCCCTTTCTCCCCCCAAGAGCACCTGATTTAACTGGCCTGAGATGAGGTCTGAGCATCAGGAACATTGAAAGCTTCCGGATGATTCTCCTGTGCAGCGAGGGTTGAGGGCCAGTGCTCCCTATCATTTTGCTCCCAGCAGGAGAGCATCATGGGAACCATTGATTTCATCTCTCATGGACTCATCAGATAGAATAGTTAGAGAGAACCACATGTTCCAAGCATGGCTTCATCATGTGAGCTTATCTCCAGACCCTATCTCAGAATTTAATATTTAAAAGGCCTCTTATAGAAAAGTCAGTGTGAGAAGAAGCTGATGTGTGATCTTGGCATGTGAAGGTAAAAGCTTGCTAATTACCCAGCAACAGTGTGGAGCAGCAAAGCATAATATGTCTTGGTTCGCTGGGAAAAGACGGTTTCTCCAAAGAGTAGTTTTCAACACAAGTGCAGCACATGGATTGGCTAGTTTCTGAGCATTCCTAGGACACTCCCCAGGGACTTCCAAAAGTATGTGGGACACATGTTTTTGGAGAGGAGTTTTGAGAAAAGAGCTAGGTTGGCCCTTTTAGTTATCATAGTTAATTTAATCATTGTCAGTGTCTACCATATAAATGGTATTTGAAAAGATAAACTCAAAAGGCGTGTAAGGAATAGTCTTTGTGCCATCCCTCATCTAAAAGTGGATAGAGGAAAAGAGAGCTCCACACCTCACCAGGTAGTACATAGAGGTATAAGAGAGGCAAAACCTTCAGGACCTCGGATAAGCTACAGAGTCTCCATGTCAGGGAGAATAGGTGAAGCTTCTGGGAAGCTGCGGCTTTATAGCAACAGCGTCCATGGTCTGAAGTCCAAGTTACTCCCTAGGAAAGGTGACTTTATGCCGTTCACAACAGCTTGACCTTTAGGTGCAGACCTGGGAATTACGGGGTGACAGGCAGTTAAGTAATCTCAGAGCTCCTCATAGGGGGAAACACCTTCCAAACTCTAAGGAATTCTGCCCAAGTCTATGTCATGACCCCAGATCCAGGCAGCTTGAGGATGTTCTCGCAGCCACTCTAGAAGGTGTGCAATTCTGGAACAGCAAACCAGAACACTCTCCTTCTGGGTCATATTTCCTGCTGATTTGTTTGAGCTGGAACTAACATGGACCAACTGAATTATCCTACTTACACAGAAATGGATTTACTATCTTGCAATGGGTACAGACCAAGCTTGTCCTACCACTAAATGCTAGACTCAGAATTAAATACATTTATTTTTCTTAGTATAACAATAGAGGTTTCGTGTTTTTTTTAAACTAATTTAAATTGTAGCAGTTGATTAGGCGTGTATATATATATAAATTATTATAGACAGCTAAATTGTTCTTCACAAAAAGCATAAGGATTTTTTAATTTCTTGGTACACATCTAGACCAAAATTATGAACTGAGTAAAAAATGAGAAGATCAGAGACAACAAAACACAAGAGGCAAAAGAATCCAAGAGAAGAGCAGGCAGGGTGGGAGGGATGCTAGAACATGCTTGAGAGGCAATAGATGAGGATTTTAAAAGCAAGAATATTTTTAACTATACAAGCACATTTTGCTGCAATGTATAGCAATGAAACTCCATTATCACCCTAAAACTAGAATGACCGGTAGATTGCAAATACTCTTCTTGGTAAATTCATGTTTCAGAAAAAAATGAAAGCAAAACAATTGCATTTTATTTTTGAGCTCCTGCAGAATGGAGAAATGAAGTAGCTATATAAAGTTAAGGAGAAAGAAATTGCAAAATCAGTACAAGTATGGAATTAAAGTTGGTGGTGACTTTCAAAAGCTGTATGAAAGGTATGAAAGGACTGTTGTCTATGAAAGACAATTAACTCCAGGTAAAGCACTGGACACAACACTTTGCATGTAGACAGCATACAATAAATGATAACTGTCATCACCACTTGTTATTATTAGTGCCAATAGATGTCCATTGTTATAAATAATCTCCCACATTAAGGAGGTTCATTTGAATGGACATAATACTCCAATTTAGACTAACAGTAAATTATGGGATGGCTTGATATTCTGGAATATTCTGGTTTAACTGGAAGTATACATAGTATCTAAGAATGTTTGATCCTAAAAATATAGAAAAAGAAAGTCCCACTGATTTGCTTTGTTCAAGCCTCTACTTATCTCCATTAGCCATGAAAATAAAGTCTGATTTCCCTTGAGCCTGGTGTTATGCTTGATAATAACAAAACAAGCCATACAGAAAGAAGAAATTTGGTATGGAAATCCAGATTTATGAACACACCTCTGTTTCCCAATTTCAATGTTTTTTCTTATAAGGAATAAAAATGGGGGAGGTGTAAATAAGGAATCTGGAGGTGTGGATGGGGGAGGGATCATTATTCCAATTTTTTCTCCTGGGAAAACATCCCTGGCAAAGTGCAAATTCTTTTCACAGTTTCTGTAAATTCATTGTAAGAAACAACCTTTTAAACGCCTACTTTTTTGATATGTTATAATAATAAGGGTAAATCTATATCTACTATGAAGATAAATTACCCCCAAATCTAATTTAGAGGAAACACATTTTTACCTTCATAATAATCCTAGAAAAAGAGCTAGTGATCAGCTTTCCTATTAGTGAAAATAAGCCCTTTAATAAACTGCTCACTGGGCACTCCCAGGTATTGTAAATGGCAGCTGCTGCCAGAACTGGCCTCAATAATGTAATAGCCACAGAAACCCACAGACCTTAATGGAGCATAAATTAAACACAGTCATTCGGTGGCGTTAGCATGTCAACCCAGCTTTTTGAAAAAAGGTTTTACTTTTTCATTTAATGATATTGCCAGTTTTCTACAATTGAGGAGAGTAAACTCTCTATCCATTCTGTCCTTTGTAAGATACACTATAACCAACAAAATTCTCCATGTGAATCTTACTAATTTTATGGCAAAACTCTAGATATCAAGTCTTGTAAAATAGCATCTTATACCGGTAAACAAGTGAAGCATAAAGTATAATTCAGATTATGCCATCTTTTATTTTGTTTTCATCTATTTTTATAGAAAAATATATTTAGACTTTAAAAAAAGCTATATTTGCATGTGCATGTATGTATATGTATATTTGTGTGTGTGTCTCTATGTTTCAATACTAAACTACCTACAATATTCAAATATTCTGATTAAGGTACAGTTGGTAATATATTTGAAATATAAATAAAGCAAATCAGAGAATGATCATTAATAATTTGAATAGTGTCTCATTTCCTTGTTTTAATTATTATGCTAATATTTTAGTGTAGCACTTATAATTATTTTATTATTAACATCCATATATCCACTTCTTCTATAAATGAATAGAATATGCATGTTTATAGGTTATATTTATCCATAAGGACATCATAATAATTAGCTGCTTGAAAGTCAGAAAGTTATCACAAGAAATGTCATAGGAATAACCAAAAACTTTAATACCTGTATAAAGAGCATAAATCTTTTCAATCGTAACAATTATTGCTAGGGAAGCAAATTCAGATAATTGATCTCTTTAAATCAAACACCCCTGATGCTGGCCAGCAAAGTCTCAAAGGTTCATTTGTAAAACATATTGCGTTTTCTATAATTGCAGTTATTAGTCATGTACTCCATTGCCAAATTATCTAAACTTGCATGATTGAAAAAATGCACAAGCTTGGAGCTCACTAACCTATTGAGACAGATAAAGAAAAACATTTTATCACAACTGGATGTTGCAACCACATAAATTGTTGGCAAAGATGACATCTCCTACCTAGTCTTACATTAAGAAGCAGAAGCCCAAGAGGGTATTTTCCTGCAGGCTATCAGAAACTTGCTAGCTAAAATGTTGACCTGGATTATGTTCTTGGGTTCCTATATGTTAATCTGCCTTCTCTAATGGGTTTACCAGCTATTCTGCTATAGTTAATAATCTTATTACATATGCTGACCTATAAAGCTAGAGTCCCATTGGTCTTTATAGTCAAATACAGGTCTTACAGAAACATAAGATATGGATATACACATTCATAACTGAGAAACTATGTAGGCATTATTCAGTTCATTTCCTAATCTGTATAGTTGGAAACAGAGCATCTTTCCACAATTGTTCTTCATGACCTCTGGTTATTCACGTGTTGTGGCCTGGCTTTTGTACCTTGACTGGTAGAGTGGGATAGATCTGTCCCATCTTCCTTTGTGACCTCACCTGTGACCTTCCTGAAATAGCCTACTTAATTTAAGATGATGATTTTTCTTGAAGCAAAAATGTCAGTGTTGATCTTCTCTATTGGGTTTTTCATGGTGATTTTTTAATCCAACAAATATTTTAATTTTCAACAAAAAATCATATTTATAAACATAAAAAGTAGCAGGGGGAGATCAACAGTAGTATTGTATTTAATTACATATTTCCTAAGGGAAAGAGAAAGAGAAGAATCCTATGAACAAATGTGGAAATTATCAGCTGCAATATTTCTTCCCCATTTCCCCTGGAATTTTCAGTGGTCACCATACCTAGGTATGCTCCCTTCACTCAGGTATCTGCAGCCCCACTGACTATCCAGTGAGCCTGACCAAATGATGCAGTTCACGAGTCTTAGGTTCGTACTCTAAAAAGCCTGTGTCTAACCAGGTGGTCCTTTCCAGCTCCAAACCCCTATGAGTTGGCTATAGAACCAAACCTAGGAAATCCCCGGGTTATGGTATTTCTACCTTGCCAGCAAGTTTTCCAGTTCCAGGGGTCACATTACTTTTCAATTCTGCTAAATCTGTTCGCTTTGTGGGAGGACTGCCCGGTGTGGGGCTGAATGTTCTGCCTTTGGTGTTCTAGGAACAGAGCAGGCAAATTAGCTTTTGCCTTAGCTGAATTGCACCTCTGTGCAATAGGGAGATATGGCTCACATTAGGGGCAAAAAGGATATTTAATTTAGATGGTAATATAGTCCTAACCTCTCTGTGATGCTTTCTATTGCCATTCTTTTTCCCTCGGATGAACTGACATACGTTTCATTTATGGAATGAAAGGTAATGATCCTATTCAGTTTTGGCTGTCAAAGCACAGACACACACAAAAATAATTCAGAATTATCTTCTTTTAAAATAAGCCTTTGAATTGCCAGTGCGCTATTGTATGCTACATAATACACGTTTTTTATGTAGCGCTAATATACCGCCTTACAACCCTGGCAATTCACACTGACATTTTGCATTAACATTGCAGTTAACTATTTCATGATACTACTTTCCTGGAATAAGAGAGTATTTTAGTGGCTGAACTCTCCCCTTCCTCTTCCCCCTCCCCCCTGGCAAAGAAATAACTTGGTCACCATGTCATTTATTATATTTCAGGATCTTTCACTAAACACCCCAATGCATGCTGTTATGAGGGTCTATATTTGGTGAACAAGTGCTGCTGTATAGGTTCATTTTTCAATCTGACACCCAAAACACAACATGGGCATATTTTTCAATCAAATATGTAAGCGACCAGAAAAGTCTTTTTTGTGAACTTGTCTAATCTCTAAGCTTTTTTTTTATTCTCATCTTGAATCAGAAATTTGCTTTTGAGTCACACAGTGACAGTGAAATTTTATTTTAAATTTGCTATTATGACTAGGAAGTCATTATTTTACTTTCACAACATGATACAAAAGAAATGGCAGGTAAGTCAGCCAGGAACTCCAGGCCATCATTCTTTGACTTGAGTTAAGGTGATGGTTTTTTCCAAAGCAAAAATGTCAGTTCTGATCTCATGTAGTGGGTTATTCAAAGCGACTTTGAGTTTTAACAAAATTTTGAATGTCAAACAAAAGTTTATATTTATAAATGTAAAATGTAGCAGCAGAATATGAGTGGTGGTGTTGTATTTAATTACACATTTCCTAAGAGAGATAAAAAAAGGGAAGGAGAAAACAAAGGAATCTCATAAACTATTAAAATGCTTTGAAAAAGTAAAATGCTCAAAACAATCAGAAAACAAAACAGAAGAAAACCAGACTCTCCTATTCAGCAGGGGCTCCCCAAGTGGCCCTGCCCTCATCACCCAGGGGCCCCCTTCCTCTAAACAGGAGTCCCTTACTATTTCCCCTCTCCTTTCCATCACCCACGGGGTATTTTGCAATTGTCGTTTTCAATTTAAACAGACACAAAGTCCATTCCATTTTCATGCCCAACCATCTCGGTCACAGAAGGACTTCCCAATTTTAGTTTGAACCCAACCATCCTCTACTGCTTGCTCAGATAGCTGGGGTTTAAAATGAGCATTTTCATTTTTTTAAAACCTTGTAGGAATTACGAGTTTTGGAAATTCATGCAGATGCTCCCTGCAGGATGTGATGCAGGTCCCACAGCTCATCAAGGTCCAGAAATGGGCTGCTGCCCGAGGAGCCCTGGGCTGGGCCCTCTCTCTCCCCTGCCCTGGGTCTGCTTTGCAGCCACAGGAGGCAGGTGGGCGGAGGGAGGGAGGGAGCGAGTGACACTGCAGGCCTGTCTGCATCACAGAGGGAGGGAGGAGGGGACAGGATGGGAAGTGAGACTTGAGGAGAAAAGGCGGCAAGGCCACCGGGGGGGAGGGACAAGAACCTCTCCCTACGGTTCTTAACATTTTTTTTTTTCTTTCTTTTAAAAAAAATTAGTTTTCTTTTGTTTTCAATCACAATTTACATTCCATGTTAATCACAATTTACATTCCATATTTTCCTGCGTTAGTTTCAGGTGCCAGCGCAGTGGGCAGACTGTCATGGACTTTACAAAGGGCTGCCCCGTCGGTCTGTGCCCCTGGCCCCACACGGTTGTCGCAGTGTTACTGGCTATAGGCCCCGCGCTGTACTTCACATCCCTGTGGCTCTTTTGACTACCAAGTTGTCCTTCTTAAACCCTTCATGTTTTTCATCCAGGACTTTTTCCCCCCTTTATCCTGAAAATAATGTACTCACTTTCCAGAAGGTGAATATTCTTTCCCAGGAAAGCACCGCATAAAAATTCAAGTTTCCTAGAGGCCCTCTGAAGTTGACATAGTCAGAATTCAGAAGAATTAAGGGCGCTGGACTTTGATGCGCGCAACCTTTTTTTTCTGGTAAGAGACACAGATCTGCCGAGAACACACTGCCTGCCCCCCACCCCAAGCTCCAGGGCTACGGTACTGAATCAACCACCTGAAGGCCGGCGCTTGCAGGAGACACAGCAGCTGCGATTGCATCTCCCCATGCTTTTTAAATACTTGCTGCATAAGCCTAAAATCCCACCCTGGCCACTGCACGACCCCTAAGGTTAACTGCAGTCACCAAGTTCACCTTCACGCCCTCCTCCTGCCCCATGATTCGTCATGAACACTCCAAGAGCAGTCTTCAAAGTATTTTGCTTTCATTCCCCCTCAAAGAATTGGTCCCGTTTATAAACACTGAATCACAATTTTAGAAGTTTGTTTTTGGTTAACAGCAGATAAAGATATTAAATATTGTGTAAGATGAAATAAAATTTACTGTAATTGGAATAAATATTTCAGACTTTAATAAAATGGGGTTTAAGTGCCTTATTGAATAAATATGTAACTTTCTTATCCTTGGGTTTTAGATATCTTGAGATATTTGGTTGTTTAGACAAAAATTCAGTTAGATTTAAAAGAATCAGGCTCAGTTACTCCTTCCTAATGCATGAGGCCTTTTGAATTCAGAACATCCCAACACTTAACATTTATATGTGAAATGTAAGGAAAAGTAGGAAGACCAGTAAGTTTAAGTCATATCCATTAATCATTAAAGGAGTTCTGCAAACTAATATAGTTCATCTTTTTGTTTTGCACCTAAAGTAAGGGCTAAACCTTCTTTTGGGCAGAGTGGGTGGGGGGTGGGGAGCAGATGGGATCATGAGCATTCTCTCATGCAGCTTTAGAAAAAAACTGTGGAAATAAAGGATCTGGAAACTGAGGTTCTCGAAATGCATTCCTGTAAAGCTATGTTTTTAGGTACTGCTGGTAAAGTCTCTACAAATCTATCAGCCTTACTGTCCGAACACTGTTTATCTCAATAAAAAACCCAAAAGTCTTAACCAGGCAGCTAAGGCTTTCCTTGATCTGGCTGTGCAGACCCATTCGGCACCATCATCAGCAGTCCCTTCTCTCCTTCATTTTCCCTCCAGAAACCATGTGCTTGAGATTCTTCATATCTTGTGTTATTTCACAAAGTCATCTCCTTAGTTTCATCTTTCATTGAATGGACAGGATGTATCTTTATATGTATGTCATATTAACATTAACTTGTCATTCTAATGAGTGCAGTGTTAAATCCAATTTACAGGATAATTACTGAAATCCTATGCATGGTGGGGTAGGTTCACTTTTGACTTTATTGTAAACTATCTAGGTTGCGTTTTTTTGGCATATTTTAATCCCATGCTAAGTCCTACAGTCATCGCCAGCCCCAAACTATTAGACATCAACTAGATCAGCTCTTGGAAATAATAACTGCTGAATTCTATGCCTGCCAGACATTACTCAACGTTGAGATTGAAAGGGCAAAGTATTCATCAACTCTGCCCATGTGGCACTGAATGCCATATCTTAATTGCTGTCTCACCGTTTTAAGTGATAGTGGCACCATTTTCTCTCAAGTGCACAGTGAATGCTCTACATCATTTGCCCATTGCAGCTGGCTCTCAAATCTGGGAACTGACTGCATTTTTTCCACAATGTGGAGCTAGTGAAGAGAGGGAGGGAGGGACGCAGTGCCTTGATCTTTAGGGGCAAGATGATGGTTTATTTCCTCACTGCAGTTCAAACTTTATTTCAGTCCTAAAAGTCTTATTTTTTAGGCACATTTTAAATAGTTGAAATGTGGTAAAAGACATAGATTTGCCACACACACCACACACACATGCACACTCACGTCTATCATCTATCAATCATTTATCTATCATCTATCTATCTATCATCTATCTATCTATCTATCTATCTATCTATCTATCTATCTATCTATCTATCTATCTATCTATCTATCTATCTATCTATCTAATCTATCATCTATCTATCACCTATCTATGTATCTATGTATCTATCCTGGCATCACTGAAGAAAAAAAGCGCAATTATGTTAGTTGGCTCCTTCAAAATTAACATGACCAAATACCACAAAACTTGCACACATGACCATTTCTTTGAAAAATATAAGCAATATCCTAACATGTGCACATTCATAAGAACTGAAAAACCTAAGTATTGTTTTCTCCTGCAAGGGGCTATCAATGAATCTACAATTGCAATGCTCATGCAGTACAAGTTATAATTATAGAATATAAAGCTGACGTAAGAACAATATCATGTGAGTCTCTCAAGATGATTACATAGTTTTACTCCTTTGACCCACTATGACCATCACGTGACAAATGAACTATTATGTAAAATGAAAACATAACAGACAGGTTAAATGTCGCTACTACTACCAGCCCACACTACCAGAGTCCCGGTCCCCTCCTAAAGGTAACACATGTATAGTTTGCTGTATCCCCCTTTGGATATTTTTTAATGCATTCTCATACATGTGTTTGTACTGTCATAATATAATATTGTGTAATTTCTTATTTAAATCGTTTTTCAGTACATGCATGAAATCTTTCCCTTACCGTACAACTGATACCAATTGGCCTATCTAATTCTTTGAAACTGGCCATATAAAATATCATTGTGTGAATATGTTACAGTTAATTAAACTATTCCACAATCATGGGCATTTAGACTGTTTTAAAACTTTCACTATTACAATCCATGATGCAGTTTAGGTTCTTTTGTATGTTCTGTGTCTTGTATACACATGTGAAAATTGCAATCCAAAAATTGAATCACTGGATTTTAGGCCTAAGGTATTCTTAACATTACTATTTATTTTAAAAGATTCTGCCAAATCTCCTCCACCCACCTCAAATTGTGGAATAAGTTCGCTCCTATCTGTAGAGGCAGAAATACAGGCCTATCTAAAACCTCCAACTTTAATTTGGTATTTTGTTGTTTTTTATTTGCTTTTATCTAAATACCACTCAAGGTAGTCTGTTTTTCTTAGGTTCTCAGCTATTTGTACATCTTTTTCTGCAAAGTGCCCATTCATAGAAGTTATCCATTGTTTCTATTGGCTATCTGCTAATTTCTTGATTTGGGGAATATCATTTGGAATTTTGAAGAGTAATTTTTAGAGTTATTTGTGATACTAATGTATTTTTCTAGTAGACTGCCTACCTTAACTCTAATTAAGTTGTCTTTTGTCTTATGGAAGTTTAAAATTTTCAGTGTGGTGAACTTATAATTCCTTTAATTTCGGATGTTTGTTTTATGTATTTTCGGGTACAAACACCTTTTCCCCAAAAGTTGTAAATATATTTTTCTTTAATATTTTCTCATATTTAAAAAATATATTTATAGTTTTATTGTTTATATTTTTATTCCACCTAGAATTTGACTAAATGGGGTAAGTATATAATTTTATTCTTATTATATAAATATTAAACTCTCCTGGAAGTATTTATTGAATAATCTGTTTGCTCACCACTTTGAAATACCCTTTAAGCACAGCTGAAGCCCTATTCATATAGGTCTATTTCTGCACTGTGTGTTTTGGTCAGAGAATCCCCTTGTTCATTTCTGTGCAATGCCATGCAGACTAATATTATATAACAAATATTTGGGGATGTAATAAGGTGATCTCTCTCTCTCTTCCTCGGTTATTCCCATAATCTCATAATCATCTTTGCTAGAATAATACAGTGACAACATCATTAGCATTTTAAAATGATTTTGTAAATTTCTATGAGTAATATTTGGGAATTGATTAATAAGACCAAAGTGACAACTTTATTCTTCATCTTCCCCTTTGAGATCATTGTTTTATCTAATTCAGTTTATTATTCTTTTTTAATTTCCTTCAGTTAAGTAGTAAAAAGTTGGACCTTTTTATTATGTTTGTATTATTCCTAGGTACTTTACAGCCTTGTTACCTGGCAGAAGGATTTTTGTTCTTTTTCTGTTACTTTTGTGATTGGGAGCTTCATTTAAGAAATAGTATTAGGGACCCAAGACGGCGGCGGACTGAGTGGAAGCCACACTGACACTCTCCCTGGACCAGTTTGGGTTTACAACTAAAACATAGAAAAACCATCCTGAAAATCAACTGAAGATGAGCTGGAGAGCATCCTCATAACCAAGGAGGAAAAGGGGAGACCGCATAGAGACTGGTAAGAAGTGCGGAACCAAGAGGGCTGGCTGGGCTCCCACAGGCAGCAGCTGAAGGTCTGGAGGGAGATCTCAGCTGTAGGGGTTCCCACTGAGGACTCGGGCCTAAACTCTAGGCTGGGCTTCCCAGCCCAGAGCACCAGAACTGAGACAGGTGCCCACATGACATCTGGCTGTGAGAAGCAGCGGGATTTCTGTCCGCCAGAGAGAGATGGCTGGAAATACAGGCACCCACTTAACAAGCCAAAGCACAAAGTTTCATGTGCAGCCACTCACCTTGAGCTCCAGCAGAGGGAGGGCAGAGTGGACTAGAGCTGTGTGCGGAGAGTCTGGGGCTGTGGGCTCTGGAGAGTGAGATTGGGGGACACCCCTCTGGATTCCTGTGCCGAGTCAATCCCCTAGATTGTAGAGGACCTCTTTCTCGGGCAGCGAATTTTCGGCTTTTGCCTGAGGGGGGAAGAATTGCCCCATCCTTCTGGAAAGCCTCTCGCCCTGCCCAGAGGAGTTTCTACAGCGTGAGGCCTGTTAAGAGATAATAACAACCAGCCTCCCCACCCTGTGTGGAGCCTCTACAGCCTGAGGCTCATTAAGAGAATCAGATTAATCAGTCTGCTGGCAGAGGGAGACCTCAGGGTGCTTTGAGTCTTTGCCTGATCTCCTTTGGGACTTGAGTGTGCATCTTGGTTTTGTCCAAACGCACCCAGCCCCAGCAGTGGAGTCCTCAAGCCTGGGGTTGTTAATAACCCCAAAGAGGGTACTCAGGGCCAGTCACAAACTGTGTCTGACATTGGCCTGTACCAGAAACCCTCCAAAAAGACTAAGAGTCTTAGCAGACCTACCTAACACTTAAAAACAAACCCAAAAAAGTAGCCAAAATGGGGAGACCAAAAAACAAGCCCCAAATGAAATAACAAGAGGAGTCTCCAGAAAAAGAGCTAAATGAAATGGAGATAAGCAATCTATCAGATATAGAGTTCAGAATACTGATTGTAAGGATGCCCAACAACATGAAAAAAGGTATGAAAACTATGAGAAATGACCAGTCAGAAAGGAAGAATGACATGGCAGAAATAAAGAATACATTGGAAGGAATAAACAGAAGAGGAAGCTGAGGATCGGATCAGTGAATTAGAAGACAGGGTAGAAAAAAAATCAATCAGAGACCCAAAACCAAAAAACAATAAAAAAACAGGAGGACCTTCTAAGGGAACTGTAGGACAGCATAAAATGTAATAATATTCATATTATAGGAGTGCCAGAGGAGGTAAAAAGTAAGCAGAGGCTAGAGAACCTGCTTGATGAAATAATGGCAGAAAACTTCCCTAACCTGGTCAAGGAAAAAGTCACACAAGTTCAGGAGGCACAGAGAATCCCAAGCAAGAAGAATCCAAAGAGGCCCACTCCCAGACACATCATAATAAAAATGCCAAGAATTCAAGACAAAGGAAGCTACAGAAAAGCAATCAGTTACCTACAAAGGAGCTCCCATAAGGCTGTCATCTGACTTCTCATCAGAAACTCTACAGGCCAGAAGAGAATGGCTTGAAGTATTCAAGGTAATGCAAAACAAGGATCTGAAACCAAGACTGCTTTATCCAGCAAGATTATCCATCAAGTTGGATGGTGAAATAAAGAGCTTCCCAGACAAAAAAATGGTTAAAAGACGTTATTACTACAAAACCAGCATTACAGGACATCTTAAAGGGACTGCTATAATTAGAAGTAGAAATGAAGAGAATGAGAAGCATAGGCATAAAGAAACAAAATGTCAGTAGATAAGTACGTTTCAATAATAAGCTTAAATGTAAATAGATTAAATGCCCCAATAAAAAGATACAGGGTGGATGAATGGATAAGAAAACATGACCCAACTATATGCTGACTACAAGAGACCCACCTCAGAACAAAATGCTCACACAGGATGAGACTGAAGGTATGGAAAAAAATTTTCCATGCATATGGAAATGAAAAAAAAGCTAGGGTAGCAATACTCATATCAGACAAAATAGACTGCAAAATGAAGACCATAAAGAGAGACAAGAAAAGTCATTACATAATACTAAAGGGATCAATCCAGCAAGAGGATAAACCCTGATAAACATATATGCACCCAATATACGGCACCTAAACAAGGAAACAAAGACCCTAAATGACACACTAGATCAGATGGATTTAATTGACATAGAACATTCTACCCCAAAGCTGCAGAATATACATTCTTTTCAAGTGCACATGGGACATTCTCAAAGACAGACCACATGTTAGGACACAAAAGAAGTCTCTACAAGTTCAAGAAGACTGAAATCATATCAAGCATCTTCTTGGACCACAATGGCATGAAATTAGAAATCAACTACAATAACAACACTAAAAAATAGTTAAAGACATGGAGGTTGAAAGGCATGTTTTTAAACAATGAATGGGTTACCAAAGAGATCAAGAAAGAAATAAAAAACTTCCTGGAAACAAATGAAAATGAACACACAACAACTCCAAATCTGTTGGACACAATGAAAGCAGTCCTGAGAGGGAAGTTCATAGCACTACAAGCCTACCTCAAAAAACAAAACAACAAAAAACCCGCACACCTTCTAATAGACTCTCTAACCCTACAACTTAAAAACTTAGAAAGAGAACAACAAAAAAAGCCCAGAGTAAGAAGGAACAAAATAATAAAGATCAGAGCAGAAATAAATGGCATAGAGTCTAAAAAAACAATATAAAAGATCAATGAAACCAAGAGCTGGTTCTTTGAACAGATAAACAAGATTGATGAACCTTTAGCCAGACTCATCAAGAAACAAAGAGAAAGGACCCAAATAAACAAAATCAGAATTGAAAGAGGTGAAATAACAACTGACCCAACAGAAAAGCAAAGGATTATAAGAAAATACTATGAACAACTACATGCCACTAAGCTGGACAACCTGGATGAGATGGATAAATTCCTAGAAAAATACAACCTTCCAAAACTCAATCAGAAAGAGTCAGAAAGCCTTAATAGGCTGATAACTGCTGATGAAGTTGAAGCAGTAATCAAAGGGCTCCCAGCACACAAAAATCCTGGCCTGGATGACTTCACAGGGGAGTTTTACCAAACATTCAAAGAAGAACTGACACCTCTCCTCCTCTAACTATTTCAAAAAAATCCAAGAGGAAGGAACACTTCCAAACTCTTTTTACGAGGCCTAATTCCAAAACCAGATAAAGACACTACAAAGAAAGGGAATTACAGGCCAATATCCCTGATGAACATAGATGCTAAAATCCTCAACAAAATATTAGCAAATCAAATCCAGCAGTATAGTAAAAAGATCATACACCATGACCAACTGGGAATTATTCCAGGGATGCAAGGTTGGTACCGTATTCACAAATCAATAAAAGTGATATATCACATAAACAAACTGAAAGACAAAAAGCACATGATCATATCAATAGATGCAGGAAAAGCATTCAATAAAATCCAACACCCATTTTTGATAAAAACTCTCAGCAAAGTGGGAATAGAGGGATTATACCTCAACATAATAAAGGCCATCTATGACAATCCTACAGCCAACACCATACTCAATGGGCAAAAACTAAAACCATTTCCCCTAAGAACAGAAATAAGACAGAAGTATCCACTTTCACCACTCTTATTCAACATAGTTCTGGAAGTCCTAGCCACAGCAATCAGAAAAGAAGAAAACATAAAAGGCATCCAAATTGGAAAGAAGGAAATAAAACTGTCATTATTTGCAGAATACATGATTTTGTACATAGAGAATCCTAAAGACTCCACCAAAACACTACTAGATTTAATGAATGAATTCAGCAAGGTCAGAAAGCCTAAATAGGCCAATAACTGCTCATGAAGTTGAAGCAGTAATCAAAGGGCTCAAAAGGATACAAAATTAACACCCAGAAATTGATGGCATTTTATACACCAATAATGAACTCTCAGAAAGAGAAACTAAAAAAACAATCCCATTTATCATTGCAACTAAAAAAATAAGATACCTAGGAATAAACTTAACCAAAGGTATAAAAGACCTTTACTCTGGAAACTACTGGACACTGAAAAAATAAATAGAGGAAGATAGAAACAAATGGAAAAGTATACCATGTTCATGGATTGGAAGAATTAACATCATTAAAATGTCCATACCACCCAAAGCAATCTAGAAATTCAATGCAATCCCTATTAAAATACCAACTGCATATTTCACAGATCTAGAACAAACCGTTCGAAAGTTTATATGGAACCAAAAAACAGCCCGAATAGCCATGGCAATTTTGAGAAAGAAGAACAAAGTTGGAGGTATCACAATACCAAATATCAAGTTGTACTACAAAGCCACTATGATCAAAACAGCCTGGTACTGGCACAAGGACAGACATATAGATCAGTTGAACAGAACAGAGAACCCAGAAAATGACCCATATTATAGTCAACTAATATTTGATAAAGGAGGTAAGAACACACAATGGAGTAAAGACAGTCTCTTCAATATATGGTGTTAGGAAAATGGGACAGGTACATGCAAAAAAATGTAAGACAGGAAACCATAAAAATCCTAGAGGAAAAAATAGGCAGCAAAATCTCAGACATCTCTCATAGCAATATGTTTGCTGATACATTTCCTAGGACAAGAGAAACTAAGGAGAAAATAAACAAATGGGACTGTATCAAAATACAAAGCTTCTGCACAGCAAAAGAAACCATCAACAAAATGAAAAGGGAGCCCACTGTATGGAAGAACATATTTGCCAATGACACATTGGAAAAGGGTTAATATCCAAAATATATAAGGAACTCATAACTCAACATCAGGAAGACAAACAATCCAATCAAAAAATGGACAAAGGACCTAAATAGACACTTATCCAAAGAGGACATACAAATGGCTAAGAGACATATGAAAAAATACTCAATGTCGGTAATCATCAGAGAGATGCAAATTAAAACCACAAGGAGGTATCACTTCACACCTGTCAGAATGGTTACCATCAACAAATCAATGAAATACAAGTGCTGGCAAGGGTATGGAGAAAAAGGGGCACCCTAGTACCCTGCTGGTTGGAATGCAGACTGGTGCAGCCACTATGGAAAGCAGTATGGAGTTTCCTCAAAAGATTAAAAATTGACCTGCCATTTGACCCAGTGATCCCACTTCTAGGAATATATCCTAAGGAACCCCAAACACCAACCACAAAGAAGCTATGCACTCCTATGTTTGTAGCAGTGCAATTTACAATAGCTAAGACCTGGAAACAGCCCAAGTACCATCAGTAGATGAGCGGCTAATAAAGCTGTGGCACATTTACACCATGGAGTACTATGCGGCTGTAAAGAAGAAGAATCTTTTATCCTTTGGCACAGCATGGAGGGAACTAGAGAGTATTATGCTAAGTGAAAAAAGCCAATCAGAGAAAGACATGTACCAAATGATCTCACTTATATGTGGAATATAATAAACAAAAAAACTAATGAACAAAATGGATCCAGAGACATAGAAGCATGGAACAGACTGAGGGATCTCAGAGGGAAGGTGGGGAGGGAGGAGGGGGTGGGGAGAGATTAATCAAGCAACTTATATGTTTATAAGCATAACTCATGGACACAGACATTGGTGTGGGGAGAGCCTGGGGGTGGGATGGATGCAGGATGTAGAGATCAGTGGGGATAAGAAGGGGAGATCTGTAATATTTTCAACAATAAAGATAAAGAAACTTAAAAAGAAAAGAAATAGTATTAATTTCAATGATTTAATTTTTATTTAGCCCCCTTGATTCTTTGTTGATTTACTTGGATTTCTTAGATAGACAATTATATTATCTGAAATAGAAATAGTTTTGTCCTTATATTTTATTTATTATTATTATTATTATTATTATTATTATGTTGATGTTTAAAACCATATCAGTTTTGTATCTGATTCAATTGACTGGAAACTCCAGTATTATTCTGAATGGTTATGGTGGTCAATTCAATTGGTTTATTTCTCATAGTGATAAAATTAATTTCGTTTATACTAATGAGCAAGATGTTTCCTGTTAAGAATGCCCTCCTTATTTCACAGTTGCTACGATAGTTTTTGGATTTAGTTTCATCATTACTATTTAGCTTTAGCTGTGACTTATTGGGTAGGTACTGGGGCTATATTCTCCTTTGTGATTTATTAATATAGAGAATTACATATATATATGTAATATATATATATATGCTGAATGAAATCTATGTATGTAGAATGCATACATATATGCAGAAAAATATAACACCTGCTATTAAAACATCTTTTTGTTACTAGGAATAAGTCCTACTTTGTTACTATGAGCTATGCCTTTACCATTTGATCTGTCGTTTTTTTAGGAGATATTCTTGCTGTTTCGTTTTATTTGCCATCCTAACTTTGCCTGGCTGTCAGGATTTGCAGTGTTACTGGTACACAGAGGAGCTCGACTCAGTAGGCCTGGAATTATAAAATGGTTCAGGGGTGACTGCTGTGCGGAGCCCATAACTCCTCTCACGCAGGAGCACCTGGTCTCTTATTGCTTGCCTCATAGCAAAGCTACTCTCCATTACTTGATCCAAAGGCAGGGGAGAAGGGGGAGATGGCCACTTCTCTCCCTCTTTCCCTGGCTCTGTCTTCTTCCTCCAGTTGTCCTCTATTTTTACTCCCTCCAGGGTCAGACCTAGGGATTAGTGTTAGAGGGAAAGAACAAAGTTCTTATGTGGCTCATTGGCTCATTTTCTTCTGCTATTGGGACCATCTGTGTGATAGATGCCAGAGTCCTTGCTTTTTGTTCGAGGCTTTCTTTTGACTCTCGGTAATTCATAGGATTCAGATGTCACAGTGAGGTCATCGGATGCAGGAGACACCTTGTTCTGGCTGCTGCTTCTAACTTGATAGTCCTGGCTTCCATCAGTTCTTCCTGTACAGATTCTTCCATTGTTGGCACCTTACTCCTCCTGATTACCCTCTTAAAGGAATTAATTTCAGTCTGGGTAAGCTTGGCTTTTATTCTTGGGTCCATTTAACCCACAGAGAAACTCATGAGTCCTTGCCCCACTAATTTCTGGAAGCAGGTTCCAGTTCTGAGTGCTCCAATCTGCAGTCTACCCACATCAGGCTTCTGAGGGTTTATCTGAAGCTGTTCTCAGCTGGGAAAGGGGTGGGGATCCACAGTATACTCTCAAGTCCACCCAAAGGAGTTCTGACTAAGGAGCACATCTGATCCATCTATTCACCTGCAGTGTTAAATTAAGGCTTTACGTTGAGCAGTGGGCTGAAACATCGATGAGTGTTCGCAGTATCTCTCCATGTTCTGCAGCAATAGTCTGACAGCTATTGTTCTCAGCTTCATGGTCTCCGTGGAAGTCCCAAGACTGCAGTAAAATTGTCTTTATACATGCCTTGAAGAAGGACTTGGAGAGCTTCCCACCTTTTTCCTATGTTCCAAACAGCTTTTATAAGGTAGGAGTTATTTGTTCCTTGAGAGCTTGATATCACTTACTTTTGAAACATCTGTGTCTGTTTAAGTTTAAGAGGTATATATTTTATTATTGTTTTAATGCATCCTATAGTTTTTGTGTCTATTTAGGTTTTATATTTTGGGACAATTTTGTGAATTTATAGCAGAGGGCTATAACATTTTTATAAATTGTATTTGCTTCTGTAAAACTTTTTCTTGTTTTTCTTAAAATAATTGTAATTTCCAATTAATTTTCTTCTTTAAACAAAAATTAGAACTTGATATATATATATGCATATATTATACATGTTAATTTTTAGATATGCACATATTCAGCTACTTATGATTATTGATCTCTAGGTGTATTGCATGATAGCCACTGAATGTGGCCAGCATATGATCAACTTTAAAGTATTATTTTGTTTTTCTCTGTGGTTTAGTACAAGATCATTTTTTTCTGTTTCATTTGCTTAAAAAGTTATTTAATATGTTTTAAGGGGTAAGAAGTTTGTTAAATCTTTATTAGATAGGGCTTTTGAGTTATGGTGTTTAAATCTACTCTAATCTTTATTTTTTGCTGAGTTGATCTGCATATTCTGAGACTGATGTATTTAATTATCCTGTAAATACTGCTCACTATTGCTTCTTTCATTTCTCTTCTTACTCCTAGGGTCATGTTTTGTCTTGCTAGAATTAATCCTCTAATAACATTTTTCTTAGTGTGGTAAAATATATATAACGTAAAACCTGACATTTTAAGCCTTTTTAACTGCATGATTCAGTGGCATTAATTGCATTCACCATGCTGCACAACCACAACCATTCATTATCTATCTCTAATAATATTTTTAGGTAAAATCTGTGAGAGGTAACTTTTGAAAACCTTGCATGCTTGAAATGTCTTAATGTTACCAAGTTTAAAATTGCTATAAGTAGATTTTAAGTTCTTTTCCTTCAAATATTTGAATCTATTGTTCTGTTGACTTCATGCGGAGAATATTGTGGATGAGAATTTTTCTTAGGTCAAGCTGCCATAACAAAATATCACATGCAGGGTGACCTAAACAACAGAAATCTATTGCAAAGTTCAGGAGTCTGGACACCTGAGATGACAGCCTATAGGTAGTGATACAGTTGGCTAGAAATGCCTGGGGGCACTCTGGGCCTATACTATTTGTGGCAGGCCCCCACAGATATTTCCTGATGTTGTGCCAATGTTATGGCTGGACCAGCCCTTCCAGCTCTTTCGGTTCTTATTATGATTGCAAGATGAACCTCAGCAAAAACCATCAGGGTTCTTTGGGACAAAAAATGGATTTATTACTGACAGCTTCTGGCGGCTACTTGGCAGGTCCAGCATCACACAGTGAGGTTGTGGATAGAGTATGAGAGAGGGTGTGGGCCTGTGGTTCTCCTTTATTGGGGTTGAGGGTGGAATGCCTAGGGTTTCATGAGTTCACTCTCCATTGGTGAAGTTAAAATATTAGTGAAGTTTAATGCTCCTGAAGGAAAAAATAGTGTCACACAAAAGGTGAGTTATCTAGGTCAAGCAGGGCTTTCTGAAAGGGAAACATCATGGATTGGACAACTTGGCCCTTTATCTAGTTGTGTAATGGGCAATGTGTTTATTAAAGAGAGATGGGTGTCTTTGAAATGGATGGCTCTGTAATCAAAAAGGTAAAATCAGGTACTTACATTATAATAAAAAAGCTAATGATCTGGCACTTACACTACATCTTTTTATAGGAATACTAAACCTATCACAGAGCCCCACCCCTGATGATCTCATCTAAACTTAATCACCACTCAAAGGCATCATCTCTAAATGCCATCACATTAGGGCTTCCACATGGATTTTAGGGGGATGAAAAGATTAGTTCATAACAGTGGTACAATATCTAATTTCATTCATTTATAAAGACTTTTTCCCCCTGCCCTCTTCTGGAAAGTTTTAGAATTTTCTATCTCTCTTTGGTAATTTTACATATTACATCGGGTTTAATGTGTACGTCTCTGTGTGTTTCTGTTTCACTATTCTTGGCACTAGATAGTCCCTTTTAGATTGTACAGTGGGGAACTGTAACCCACCCTACCATTCTTTTGACATTGTTTCTGTAAATGCTGACTCTGACTAATATGTAGCTTGCAGGTAAACAGCATGTTTGTATAAGAATCCTAGGAACCAACTTCATGAAGAAGATACGGACTCTGAACTTCAGTCATCCTGATTCCAGTACATTTGCTGACCTTTGACCATAGAACCAGGATAACATAGAACCAGGATAGTGAAGACCAAGATGCGGCACAGCAAACCATCACTTGATCAGTTTTGAGATCCTTATCAGAATGGACTGTGCTGGTTGAGAGGACATATCTAACAAAATAATGTAAAACAATTTCTCAAATTGATCAAAGACATGAGTCATCCTGTAACAGGAACACAAGTTTGGCTGCCGGCTGCTGCAAAACCAAACTCGTGCTGGTGAAAATGGAAAGTGGTTTATTCAAGTGCCAGTAACCTGAGGAGATGGGGGACTCCTGTCACAAAGTCCATCTCAACATCTCAGTGCAGGCAGAAGTTTTGATAAGGAGGGAGAGGGAAAGCAGGACAAAGAAATCAAGGGGAGGGTGTTGAAAAGTTCTCAATGTGCAGCTAGCACAGTTCATTCCAATAAAGATCTCAAAACTGGGTAAGTGATGGTTTGGTGTGTGTCATCCTGGTCTTTGTCATCCTGATTCTATGTCACCCTGGTTCTATTGTCAAAGGTCAGCAAATCTCCCAGAACTGGGATGACTGAAGTTCAGAGTACATATCTGCTAAAGTTAGTTCCTAGGATTCTTTTGCAAACATGCTGTTTACCTACAAACTACATAATAGTTAGAGTCAGCATTTACAGAAACAATGTCAAAAGAATGGTAGGGTGGGTTACTATTCCCCACTGTTACACTATGCTATATTTTCACTCTTTATAATGGTTTTTCACTTAAATGTTCTTACATTTACTGAGTTTCTTTATGTTTTAAAGAATTTCTTTTGATTACTGAAAGTATTACAAATACTTTGATCCCCTCCCCCTTGTACTCCTCCCCCCAGGCCTTGACCCCACTGTTGTCTGTGTTCATTGGTTATGCATATATGCATATAAATTCTTATGTTAATCTCTCCCCACCCTCGCCTTCCCTCTGAGATTCCTCAGTCTGTTCCATGCTTCTATGTCTCTGGATCTATTTTGTTCATCAGTTTATTTTGTTCATTAGATTCTGTATGGGGGAATGACTCAGCACCATTGTCAAAAAAGGTGCCCTTTGAGATCTATTCTCCCAGCCAGCCTCACCTGGATTCTCCTCATACTGCTCTAGTCCACTCTGCCTTCCCTGAGCCACTGGAGCCCAAGGTGAGCAGCTACGCATGAAATTTTGTGCTTTGGCTCTTTAAGAGGGTGCCTGCATTTCTAGCCATCTCTCTCTGGCAGTCAGAAACCTGGCTCTTTTCACAGCCAGATGTTATGTGGGTACCTTTCTCAGTTCTGCTGCTCTTGGCTGGGAAGCCCAGCTTGGGGTTTAGACCCCAGAGTTCTCAGTGGGAACCCCTCACAGCTGAGATATCCTTTTGGACCTTCAGCTGCTGCCTGTGGGAGCCTCACCAGCCCTCTTACACCTCTGCACTTCCTACCAGTCTTATGGGGTCTCCACTCTTCATCGTTGGTTATGAGGGTGTTCTCCAGCTAGTCTTCAGTTGTAGTTGATTATTCAGGATAGTTTTTCTATATTTTAGTTGTAATTCCAGTTTGATCCAAGATGGCAGTGGATTGTGTGGAAGCTACACTGACACTCTCCCAGTTTCTTTACTGTACATAGTGTGGTTTTTTTTTTTAAAATGTTTGGCAATTCCTGGTTATATGCTCATCGTGATTCCTGAAGTTCCCTGTCCCACCAAATATCAAATATCTCTCCTTGCCCAGAGATATTTGTGAGTAAGAGTGTATGTGTAGGGTTACCCATCTTTTGGTACTTTAAGTCTTTACAAAAAAAGTTCTGTGTAGAATGTGACTGTTGGCAAGTTTTACCTGCTCATCTGCTAGGTATGAGTGCTCCTCTTTCTTACTGGCAATTGCCAGCTACCCAGTGTACTGCCCTGATTCCCCCCACCTGTGAGGTACACACACAACTATCATGCCCAAGGGACCCAAGATGACATCAGTGTATGCTGAGAGGTGTTTCAAGGGTGTGAATTCACATTCTATGAAGCCCCAATTAATCACCCTATAAATTACATCTGGACCTACTTTTGTAACTGCCACCCATCTGTCAGAAATAGAGCTCTCTTTTTTTGCTGGTACTATTTTGCAGCAATACTTTCTTAAGTACATTTGGACTGATGTTTCTGTATTTAACTCTTACCCTGCCTGCCTTATGCCTCTCAGGATTTTCTAAAGTTTTCTCATCCTCAAGGATTTCTCTTGCTGTTTTCCAAGGTGATTATTGATTTTTTTAAGCCACTACTTCATTGGGTCCAGAAACTTCAGGGAAGATAGGGCAACTATAGTTCATGTTCTGTCAAGCATCAGATTCAGCCCTTGTGAGCTAGTTAAAATTTTGCTAACATTAGCTCTATATCCAAGGTTATATACACAGTCTTCAATAATCAACGTTTAGTATTTTAGTACACTCTAAAGATCATATATCTTTGTTGTATCAGAATTATGAGAATAAACATTGGATAATAACAATAAAAAACGGATGCTAATGCACTATAAAATTCTACAGATTCTAGAGCCTTCATGATTTCTGGTTTGCTGTTTTATTTCTTCCTAGGAGGCAATTCTAAGAAAAGTTTAAACTACAAGTGAACTTTATACTCTTTAATAAAAATCTGCTGAGAGTTTATTTTAGAAAATTAAACAGAGAAGTAAATAGTATTTATTCTAGACCAACAAAATCTATTGCTTTTCCAAATTAACATTAAAAATATAAAATGGAATAGAATAAAAAGAGTTTGAATCACATTATTTTAGGGATCCTCCATCATCACTTTTTCTACCCTTTGATCCCAGAGTTAACTATGCAGGAAACAGGTGTATCTATACATTGCCACTAAAGTAAAAAGAAAAAAAAAGAAAGAAAAGCTTGCCAACAATCAGAAACTTCTGAAATTAAGACACAAAGGAAAAATAAACAAAACCAGCCCATGACTGAGGTCAATTTTTAAAAAAATCCACAATCACTGTGAATCAGCTACACAACAACCAAAAGAACAAGATGAAAGGTATTTTTAAGTATCTTCAAATCTACTACCTTAAAGGGGTGTTGGGTGGGGGGACTATGAATTCGCTTAATGGCAGATAAAAGTGGGGCATTTTATTTATTTTTATTTTTTTAATATGTCTTTATTGATTTCAGAGAAAGGAAAGGAGAGGGACAGAGAGACAGAAACATCAATGATGAGAGAGTTATTGATCAGCTTCCTCCTGCACACCCTCAACCAGGGATCTAGCCTGCGACCCAGGCATGTGTCGCGATTGGGAATCGAATCGTAATCTCCTGGATCCTAGGTCGATGTTCAACTGTTGAGCCACGCCTGGCCGGGCAAAAGTGGGGCATTTTAGAAAAAAATATCTTACTGTCTTTATTGGGTTTCTGATGAGTTTTGCCTATTTTGTCAGTTATCATGAACTCCTACTTTTTTGAGTCTTATAGAAGAAGTTATACCTGGTTTACTTAACAGGGTCTTAGAAATTTACATAAGATGGCATAAGGGAGGGGCATGCGATACACTTATCATTCATTACAAATTTTAGAAAAAAGAAACTATAGGAAGGTGGAGGAGTTAAATATGGGTAGAGGCAGAACAAATTTTAGTGTTTCATTATGCTATTAAGGTAACATGAAAAGAAATGCTTAATGGTACCTTGGAATGTTCAGGCAGGTATCCCAACATTACCAATCAGTAGATAGGGGACTGGGTGTTTGACACAGGGTTTTATCTGTAAAGAAGGAGAGTATTTTTCTTGGGGAGGGCATAACTGAGTGTGTTAGTCAGTGGTGTACAGTGGTCCCATGTATTGCTTGATTAAATCTCTGAACCAAAATAACTTTCTGGTGTTATGAAAGAAAATTGTGTTCAGTTCCTATAGACCTTTCAAGCAATAGTCTGCCCCAGGAATTGCAAATATTTAGGAATAATATATAACTTTAGTCAACACTAAAAAAAAGAAAGAAAGAAGAAAGAAAGAAAACCTGCCAAAATTAATGGGAAAGGACATAGATTCTAACTCTCATTGGGAAGTGTGTCAAAGAATTTGGGGGCCATGTTTTGAAATCACTATATTGAGTCCTTTGACCATAACTTACTTACATTTCTCTCACATGCAAGATGTCCCAACCTCCTACATGCACATACACACTTCCAGTGTCTCATTCTATTAAGGCATCAAGCCAAATGAAAATCTCACTATTTCACCTCTGGAGAAATATTTCCATAACATTTACTTTTCCCAGGTAAATTACCCTAGCACTGTAGTTAAGCAACTATTTTATTATTCTAGCAGAATATGAAGATCAGGATTTCACACACAGGGCAGAGAGAATGGCTTTTGTCTTTTCTGCAATGTCTGGGACCTCAACTGGGAAGCCTCAAAGGCTGGGGTCATAAAACTAATATGAAGCTCTTTTGCCCACCTGTTGGGGGCCTGGGCTGGGAAGACCTGAAGGCTAGGATAAGCTGGCGCAGCTGACAGGGGCACCTTTGTGTCACATCCCTGTGGGTTGTGTAAGGGTTGGCTTCCTTACAACAACTTGGCTACAGGATACTCAGATATCCTCAGCTCCAAGTGTGAGTACTTTGGTGACATATGGCCTTCCAGTGCCCACCCTAAGAGGACTCACTGCACATCTTCTGATCCTGATACAAGGGAAGTGGCCATAGCCTCACCTCTAATCGAGAACAGTTTTAAGGTACTTGAGAGTCATATTTTAAAAAAGCTAGAAAGGGGATTGTGGTGGGGGTGGGAACGATTTCTTTTACAGAGGAGATTGGATTACTCCCTCCTTGATGTGCCTTCCACAATGTAATGAGACATTAGATCATGTCTAAAGGCACCCAGGTTGGCTTTCAGCGTCTTAAACTGGGGACAACTTCATCGCCAGAAGCAACGCGTCCTGAATATTGCAGGCTTTTGGCTTTGACGCCTTTCCCTAGTCAATCACAAGTATTACCGTGCAATCTGGAAGTGAGTCCCCAGACTGGAGAGACATGGAAAGCTACTCGGGTCACCTGAAAGAACCAGGCATTTCAGCAGTATTTACCACGAAGTATATTGGTTAGTGGAATAATCTATCTCAATCCCTTATTTTTTCTCCAAATAGCCTCACTGAGGAGGTAGGAGAATCTCATTGTCCCCTCTTGCATTGGGTGACTGAAGCACTGACAAGTGAAGAAAGGCAGGGCAATGTTGAAGCAAAAGAGATCTTTGGATCATTGCCCTGTAGGCACCTGGCTTTTGGAACATTGATAATTAAAATCTGCAGGTGCCTTATGCATGGTTTAAATGTGAATTTAGCTACTTATAGTAGTCATTAAACATCATAACACCGAACATTTGTATGGTAATTATAGGCCAAGAGTGACTAAGAGGACCTTCTCTCTTTACTTGGAATTTCCAGCATCAGGCCTACTGTTATTCCATGTCTTCATCTGCCGAGGAAATCTTGGTTCCTAGCACCAGTATATACCTGAAATACAGTAAAACTAATTCAGACCTATTCTTTCCTAGTTAAACCCTTACTTATCTAACTTGCTCAGCTGGTTGCCTCCTGGTAAATAGAGCCTCAGACAACCTGGATCCCTCTGGCATCTATGAATGAGCAAAAATAAAAATAATACATATTGAAGGGCTTTCAGAATTGATAAATAAAAAGGCACAGTTATTTGCCCAGCGCCCATGAAGGGCAATCTTCTTATGAGATTTATTAGTTTATTTTCAGCATGAAAAATAGTTACCATAGAAACCCATTATGACGATATATATTCTCATTTTCTGTGGAAATGTAGATTAGAGTCACCTTGAAAAGTTGAATCTCAGGCTTTTGTAAGAGTTGTGCACGTTATCTGAGCTTTGGTACAACATACTTAAAGTAAATTTATGTACTTCCCTTTTGTTTTTTTGTGATTTCAATAAAATTAAAATAATAAAATGCTACTACAAAAGTAATATGTCAGATTATTCAGGGTGAGAGGAAATTATCAAAAACATATCATGAGATATATCAGAGATACATCACGGTATAATATATCATTAAACCTAAGGGTAGAAGATTTTATAAATCTCACTTTGGGTACATTAACTCTCATAGGATGCATGAATTGTTCCCATATTTCACTACCTTTGGCAGTTTATAAATATAGTTATTTTATTGTTACATATTTAACTTTTATACTATTAATTTTTTCCCCTTAATAGATTACGAGCAATACTTTAATTGAAAGGAAGCAAAATTTTTTCTTTTTTTCAAGAAAATCACCTTCTATGCATTCTGAGTTATAAAATAATCTTGCTATATATTAACACATTGTATGCGGGAAACGTTTTTACACGTTTTACGTTGACTGGTAGTAGAGCGCGCGATAAAAACTATCCACAAACAAGTAGAGATAACGTTATTAGTAATATGTATGTATAATTTGCATTTAATTGAAAATAACATAGAAATTATACTTTTATCAAGTCTCAGATTTCACTGTATATTATTTTGTAAACATTGATGTTCTTAGGGTATAAACAGATTAAAAATGAGTAAACTTGAAGAGCCACACACATTAAAATGTGCGGACAGCAAGTATATGTGAAAAGTAGCCATTTGAACAAATCATTATAAATTGGATGATCATTAGAAATATCTGAATTCTTAATCTTTTTAAGAAATCTAAGCAGCAAGTAGATAGTTTCCAGGGGTTCTAAATCAGGGCTGTTCTCCCAAAGGTGAGCCCAGTCTTCACACTTTGAAACCATCCAGCCAGTCCTTTTCTGTATTATTCATGTGAATGATTCTGGGAAAAGACTGTTCCATATGCTTTAGAGACAAATAGTTCTGAGTTTTCAGAGAAAACGAAGTGCCACGAGTTGAGTTTCTGTCCCAGCGCCAAACCCTGGTGGGGCAGGACAGAGAATCTCACATCTCAGTTTTCTCTCTGTGGCGACCACAAGCCTAACCTCGTACACAGATGGTATTTCTGAAAATCGTTCTCAGACAGGCAAACCTGACGGCCTCCCCCCTCACGCTGCTCCCAGGCTTTGTGCTCGGGTGTTTAGCAGTCTGCGGCTTCTCCCAAAGTAGGAACAAATCTCTGGGCTCTCTTCTTCCTGTAAATTGCCTGCTGAGGGTTTTACTCCTGCGTCAGGCCTCGATGTGTGCTTCCCTCATCCTTCGGCATTATCCACAGTAACATCTGAAAAATGCTTTGGAACAAACTGATGATAAAAAGTCCAAGAGGACCTAACTCTCATTCCAATAGACAGGGCTACAATTTTCCTTCTCTCTAAATGTAGAATCCTGGCTTATCGACAAATTCAGGGTTAACCTTGAGGATTTTCAAATCATTTTATGGCCCCAATTAAATGCTTAGCTCCTGTTATCAGCAGCCTATGTTATTACGCTCTGCAGACAAGATATTAGAAATGAGAGATGATGGACGGAGACTTGACTAGGGGTGGTGAACACACAATACAGTGTACAGATGATGTGTTGTAAAAGTGTGCATCCGAAACTTGTGAATTTTGTTAACCAGGGTCACCCCAATAAATTCAATTAAAAGGAAAAAAAAAGGACATTAGAAATAAGTGGTAGGCTAAAACAGAGAGAATATAGTACATAGTTTATCTGTTCTTATTGGTTGACCATCTCCTAAAATTCAATCTTCAAATCTCACACCACTATTCAACATTTATCTCAAACTCTTTTATTTCATTTTAAACATTTATAATAGAAAGAAAATCTGAAGAGCCTACTTAGTTGCAAATTATTTGGGGTTATATATCTGAAAACAGGGAAAATAATAATTGTTTCCTAAATGTATAGACGTGTAACTATGGATAAAGAATGAATCAGAAAGATAATTTAGCATATTTTGATGTGCAGAATCTACTACAAAGAGTAGCAACCTACAAAAATACTGGAAAGGAGATAGATCCAGCCTCAAAATCAAGATAAACAAGTTGAGGGATTAAGACCCCAAATTGTGATCAGGACTAGAGATACCAACAACATGGGTGGGGACCAGGATATCCACTCTTCTGATGCATTGAAGACAAAGAAAATTGCTTCTCAAGAGAGAGGGGAATGGACCAAAAGACAACGTTTGGAGGAAAGGCTGGGAAAAATTTTCTGCTTAAGACAGTCTGGGGCTCTGACCTAGAGCAGCTTCTGATGGAAGGAGAAGAGAGAACAAAAGTAGAGCTGAGAGAATGAGATCTTTGCCGAGACCCTCTGTCAGTCAGGGTTCTCCAAAAACAGAACCAATAGGAGCAGAGATTTCAAAGGATCGACTTATGTGACAGTGGGAGCTGGGAAGCCCAAAATTTGTAGAACTGGACGGAAGGCTGGAGACTCTTGGTATAAAGAAGGTTTAGTACTATACTACCTGAGGTTTCAGGAGTCTACTGGGGCTCTTGGAATGTATCGCCCATGGATAAGGGGGGGCTACTGTACTTCTGCTCATCAAAAGAAAGTTAAAGCAAATTGCAGAATCATACTGATAGTGTGATATAGTTTCATAGTTACAACATGCAAATCTATGCACTATATTACATATACATAAAGCATTTCCATCATTCCAAAAATATGTATTATTCCCCTTCCCAGTCCATCACTGACCTCCAGGCAATGCTATTCTGATTTTTTTCCTTATAAATTAGAAATTCATATAGATGAAATCAGACATTCTTTTTAAAAAATGTTTTTTGGCCTCTTTAACTTTGCCTAATGTTTTTGAGGTTCATTAATGTTGTTGCACAGATCAATAGTTTCCTCCCTTTCATTTCTGGATAGTATTACATTGTATGAATCTCCAAACTTTGTTTATCTGGTCTCCTGTTAGTGGACATTTGGGTTGTTTTCAGACCGGGGCTAATATGAAAAAGCTGCTATGAGCATGTTTAACTTTATAAGAAATTGCCAGACCAACTTCCAGAGGAGTTACAGACATACACATATGTACTATAAATATTGGTTGTGAGAGAAAGAGAGAAATCAAAGATGGCTTCAAAGTTTTAGGTATTACTAAGTGGAAATGTGAATTTGCCATTTACTTCTTTGTAGAGAATTTGGGCAAGAAAGATTTGGAGTTTAGTTTTCAAAAGGTTAACTTGAAATTCCTAGAAGACCTTTGAGTAGAGATCTGGAAACGGCAGTGGCATGTGATGTGTCTATAGTTCAAAGGAGAGAGGTCAAGGCTGGAGTTTCAGAGTCTTCATCACAGAGATTTACAGATGCATTTATTAAAAAATAAATGCATTTATTACAAAATGAGACCCAAACTCTAACATAAACACAAAACCATGTCAATGAAACACAAGCAAACAAACAAAATCCCTGTTCTTATAAAACATATATTATCAGTGGCCTAGGAAACTAGATGAGAAAACTTAAAAAGAGAGTGTACAGAAAAGGGTCGCAAGGGCTGAGCTCTAGAGACTTAGGAAATGAAAAAGAATAGCCAAGTGTTTGAAGAAAAATGTATCCTGAAATACATTAGAAAATGTGGGAATGCTTTGTGCTCTGAAGGCCAGTATGGTCAAAGGTATGATTGGCCTATTCCAACAGATCTCCTGGTATTCCTATCTTTTCCCATGGAACTTTGAAGTTACTCCAACTGAAGGGTTGGGATATATTCTTCCATGTCTTGGATTTGTTTTGGCCAGTAGAATAAAGTAGGAAAGTCAGTAGGCCATCCCCAGGCCGTGTGAGGATTTGCATGTTTCTACTTACTTCCTGATACCAGAGAACTTTGCCAAGAGAACTTATCTCAAACGGCCTGTTTGTCCCAGGATGAGAAAGATGTGAGTACAGCTTCCCAGCCTCCCTCATCACATGATCTTTTTCTCTCTGTGTGTCTCTCTGTCCTTGCCTCTTCCTGTATGAACATCAGTCATTGGATTCAGGGCCCACTCTAAATCCAGGGAGAAGTCATCTTGAGATAGTTAAGGATTACATCTGCAAGGACCTGATTTCCAAATGAGGTCACATACACAGAAATCCGAAGTTAGGAATTGGTCATATCTTTTAAGGGGACACAAGTCGGTCTACTATTGTGTGTTAATGGTATTGTGTTTCTGTCCATGTGAATATACTTTTTTTCCAAGGAAGGAGCTATGTTCATTCACATTTCAGTATCAAGTGTCCAGTGTTTGCCTGGGAATCAAAAAATACTTGTTTAAAATGCTCTAAATTATCTTATTCAAGGACATAGCAACTATTTCTTTTATAAGTAACAGCTTATATTGTAATAATCAGGAATTTTTTATTGTTATGAATTTACTACTTAAACCTACTACCTTAAAAATTCTTGTATGGTATTTTTTTCTCTCTCTCTCTTATCCTCAATCTTTTGAAGTCATTAAAAAAAAATCTTTGTCAAAGTGAGATATGATCTTCAATATGAATGGAAACAATAAATCAAAATAACTACCTAAGTTTCTAATAATGATTTGTCCTTTTATCCTAACAGTAATCATCAGTCCATCTAGCAAAGAACCAACCATCATGGTGTGTCTTTCATTTAACCTTCCTTTGTCCCCAAGCACATTGCTTGGTGTGCTCTGTTGATTTATTTCTCTCTTCTGAAAAGTTCTGTTTCTTTTCAGAAAAGATAATAATGAGTTTTCTGTAACATGCAGTTCCTGTTGTTAGGTGATTATTCTGTCTGGAAAAATATATTATAATAGATTTCTCACAAAAGGGCCAGTCCACACAAGGCATTTTACTATGGAAATCAACAGTCTCAGGAAAATGAGAGAATTTAAGGCAGAAATGAATACTTCTCTATCTACCCAGTTCTCTGCTACATTTCAGAAACTGAGCCCATGAAATCAGTTATAGAAAAATGGAACAAAGGGATATGATGAAAAGTTTTTAGTCAACCACAAGTGAAACAAAATGAGTAGTGGTAAAATTAATAAATTACATCTTCTATTTTAACGCATAGTTATCTTCTTGTCTAAGATGAGTTTATATGATGAGTTAGCTAGAAATATGTTTCATCAGCTTAAAATAAAGCAAATGTAAGATAATATTAAACAGTTGTTTTTCTATTTTATACAAAATTTTCTTCCAATTCAGTTAAATACCTACTAAATTCTAAGCCTGAAAGCCCTTCCTAAAATGATGATACATATATATGTATCCTCCCATTTGTATACCCATTTACTTCAAAAATTATGTGAAAGTTATTTAAGTATATTTTTCAAAGAGGAAATATACGTTAGAAATTAGAGACAACATTGGCCAGGTCCTAACTATTTTAAAGTCTATTATTGTAGGTAATACTTTGGAATTTGCAACTTGATATGCATAAAACAATGGTTAATAGTAAATCAATTATCAAAGTTTATATATTTTTATTTTAAATTAACTGTAGTCTTGGCTGGTGTGGTTGGGCATCATCCCATGCACCAAAAGGTTGCAGGTTTGATTCCCAGTCAGGGCACATGCTCAGGTTTTGAGCTCAATCTTGGGTAGGGGATGTACAGGAGGCAGCCAATCAATGTTTCATTGTCACATCAATGTTTCTCTCTCTCTCTGCCTCTCCCTTCCTCTTTCTAAAAATCTATTTTAAAAGATCTTAAAATAATTTTAGACTCACAACAAATTGCAAATATAGCACAGTGAGTTTATGTGTATCTTTTATCCAGGTTCTCTCAATGATAATATCTTATATAACCATAGTGCAGTGTCAAAACCAGGAGATAGGCATTTGTACAATACTATTGACTATACTACAGACTTTGTTTTGATTTTACCAGTTTATAAATGAAAATTTATTTTTTTCTGTTCCACAAATCTGTAAAATTTTGTCATGTGTATAGATTGTGTGAACACCACTCAATCAGGATAAGGATCTGTTCCAGCACCACAAGAAAAGTCTTGTATTCCACACCTTTACAGGAACATCCTCTCTTTCCCTAATCCCTGTTAACTATTGATTTATTTTCCATCATTAGAATTTTATTTCAAGATTATTATACAGATAGAATCATATTGTACATAACCTTTTGAGAATGGCTTTTTCACTCAGTGAAATGTCCTTGAGATCCAACCTTGTTGGATTTATTGAGTTTGTTTCTTTTATTGTTGATTCTGTTCCATTGTATGGATATGCCACAGCCGATTTCACCATTCACCCTTTGAAGCACATTTCACTTGTTTCTAGTTTTTGGCTATTATAAATAAAAGTGAAAAGAACATTCATGTCTAGGTTTTGTGTGGACATTAATTTTAATGTCTCTAGAGTAAATAGCCGTAAGTGTGATTGCTGGGTTATATGTTTAGCTTTATAAGAAAATGTCAAACATTTTTCATATTAAATGGCATGTTTAGCTTTTTAAGAATCTGTCAAATAACTTCCATTTCACATTACCACCAGCAATGAATGAGAGTCACACATTCTCACCAGCAGTTGATATTATCTCTATATTTTTATTTTAGCTCTCTATGTGCTCATAGGGGTGTCTTATAGTGTCTTTAATTTGTATTTCTACAATGGGCAATAATGTTGGACATATTTTCATGCACTTATTTGAAATCTTATATATATATTTATGGTAAAGTGTCTTTTTAATGTTCTTGCCCATTTACTTACTTTTGAGTTTATAGAGTTCCTTACACATTTTGGACTGAAGTACTTTGTTAGATATGTGATTTATAAATATTTCCTCCCAGTTTGTAGCCTATATTTTATTCCCTTTAACACAGTCGTTTTCACAGCAAAAAGTTGTTAATTTTCAGTGTACTTCTACTAAATTCATACAACTCTAAGGTAGATACTTGGCTTAAAATATGTGTTTTTTAATTATTGATTTTGTGTGTATGTGTTTGTATATGTCTGTACATAATTTTAAAAAACACAATAAGGAAATACAGATAACTTAAAAAAACTGAAGAACATTGTTAGGGTTTTGAAATGTTTTGAAAAGTTATTCATTTTTAATATACAACATGCTTTCATGGGAACTTAAGTATACTGGCTAGTGCTCTGTAGCAATAACTCTGATGTATGCATGTGGCATTTTGCCCTTTAATTACTGACTTTTTCAGCTAACCGGTTTTAGGTATTAAATACATTTATACCAATTTTTCTCGAAAAGGCAATTTTCTTCTGAGAAATTATTTTAAGACACTGCACCATATAACTAATTATAACATAAATCAGCACTGTTTAATTTATGCAGTGTCACCCAACAGAAAAATGTTTTTGAGGGCTGAGTGAGCAATATAAAAAGCTTCTTTTAAAGGAAACATCATCAAACACATTTTACCTTTAGTCAGGATCCTTTAGCAAGAACTCCCCAAAAAACTATGCTTTACCTGAAGATCTCGAATTTTGTGAGGCACTATTATATTTAAAGAAGGAAAATTGGGGGAAAAAAGCCACAAAAGTTATTGAAGGAAAGATGTAGATGTAGTTGATTACACATGTCCTAATTACAGAAACAGGATATTTCAAGAGCAATCAATAGATTCAGAAAAATAAAATCATTGTGCTTAGATTCACAGTAAGGATTAAATGAGGGCAAAAGTTCCTCATTTTTCTATGCAATCATTTAATTTTATAAAGTTAAAAAAACCCAAAACCTGTAAAAGTGATAAAAACAACACATAATTACATTGTTGATAATTAATGGGAATTATTTGAATTTTGTTTACAGCTGATGTTTTCTTCTGCAACATCATATAATTTTAGACACAGAAGTGTCTAAATTTAGATCTCAGAAATCTATTTGAAACCAAGAGCAGAAACAATGCATTCATATGAGGATTGAAGACTTTTATTATATTAAAATGATTGGTCAAGCCAAGATAAGGACGTGGTATAATACCTGGGTAATCAGCACATCACCTGGGCAGATTAGCTTCCCTGTGCCTCAGGGAAAGAAGAGCAATACCTGTGCTCTGTAGTTTGCTGTGAGTATTACATATGTTAGCAGAGGGGAAACACTTGGGAAAATGCCTGGAACGAAGAAGCTACATAAAAATGAATGGCTATAATTATTATTTCAAATCATCTTATTAATGCAGCAGATTTATTCACCTGAACATTTCATGGCCTGCCTTCCATGCCATTTCTACCAGGAGAATCATAGCACCGTTGCCATCAATAGCATTAAAGTACTATCACAGAAAACGACTGAGGAGCAGCCCTTTATGTATAATTTTATATCTAAATCTTAAACAATTTTCAGGTCCTATTCTAACAGGAGTTAGAGTAGACAGGCAAGGTTGGGGATGGAGGACCACAGCACTGGCGGTGAGAGACCGCGGGCTGCCTCCTGGCCTTTGCGTTAAGGCACCGTGTGATTTTGCTAAGGGACATACCTATTGTGCCTCAGCGCTCATCTGTACGTCTGAAGCAGTGATGGAGTAAGCCAGCAAAGAATATCGGAACAGAGGCTGAGACCCAGCCCTATCACCGGGAGAATGCATGTCCCTCTGGAAGCAGCAGTTTCTACATCTCTACAATAAGTAACAGTAATATATGGATCTAAGTTTGTGAAGCAACACATTTATATAACTTGGGATCTTCTTTATAGAAATGCAGCTGTGGAGAAAGAGGTGAAGGGATTAAGAAATAAAAGTGGGTAGTTTCAAAGTAGTCAGTGGATGTAAGTAAAGCACAGTATACAGTGTAGACTATCGGATAGCTACGCATCGTGCCAGCTGGGTACTGGAAATATCGATGGGAACACTATATAAAGAATATGACTGTCTAGCCAATAAACTACACCTGAAAACAATACAAAATGAAATTGAAAGGAACAAGAAAGAATTACTATAGCTTGTGAGGATGGAAAACAGCTAAGGCGTCTTCCAAATGCTAGACTGAGGCAAAGCAACTGGAGGAGTCCTAGCGAGTAAGAGAGATGGAAGGTTTAGCTATTTTTATTGCCATCTGCCCCTATCCCAGGTGATCAGGCCTCTCAGGGGTGCAGTAAAGGACTCTCAGCAGGGAGGACTGGGGCCCCATCTGAGCCCTAGCCAGCTCCTCAGGGCGTGTCCCTGCTGTTTGCAACACCCACTCCCTCTCCGCACAGCAGCCACTTCTGCTGCTGGGGCCTCGGAAAATCGGTGCAGAGGAAACACTCCCACCTCCAAGGAAGGGGTCTGCCCGGGCTAAGGGGCTGCTTCCTCAACTCTCTTATCTTCGCCGTCAACCAGTACATCACACGGGCACACTTCCTCTCCTTAACCTGAAGCCTGCAAATAATTTTTCCTGATATTCATTATATTCAAATTCCATCAATAGATTATTTAACTATTCATTCAAAAAACCTTTACTGACCTCTTCTATGATACACACACACAACTAAATAATTAAATTCAATGGGATACATAGGCTTATAGAGGGTGAGAGGTTGAGAAAATTTTGGAAATCAAAGATGCTTCACCTGGATTGGGAAAGCTAGTTTATCAGCCAGGTGAGGTAATGGTGAGGTAAACGAGCGGAGAGGGAGCAATCTGTGCAAAGCTAGCGAGGCGTGAAATGTTATCGTGTGATGGAAGTAGCGATAATATGCCAGTGTTAAGCTCTGTCTTTAGTATTGGGCAGAAATCTGCTGCTCAGTGTTGGCCTTAGGCTGTGGACCAAGAAACTGTCAATCACCCACATCAATGTCATTTCTGTCATACCTGAACTTGGACATGATGAATAATGCTGGGACTGCATTTCTGAGGTCATAATAATCAGCCCCAAAGCATCAGTGATACAATCCAAACAACACTCTTGGGTGTAGAGTTAATATCTGAAGTCACTTTCAGATATATATTAGCATTTTGGATATAATCAGGAGGGAAATCTCTTTAGGAGTAATTTTGCCCAAATGATATCAGATGAAATAGAAATGTGTGTTTGTCTTCGCAGAAATTAAGTGCTTCAACAATAGAATATTGGCAATTAACTACAAATATAGTTAAATAGATAGATTGAAAAATACTATAAATATCAAGAAGTTATCCAAGCACAACAACTTTTGGAAGAAAAATATATCCTTTTAGAGTGAGCTATGTTTAAATAATTTTAAGTTATAGCAAAGATTGATGGAGATTAGACTGTCTCAAAATTCTGGTCTCCGTCTAAGGGTTTATTGTTTTAGCATTTGTACCACTAAATATAACCTTTAAGCATTTAGTCATTTAAAACCAGTGACTTCAAGAATTTTTAAGGAAAAAATTGGGAATTATTTTCATCTTGAGGGGATGCATTAACACTATATTAACACCGTCACCTAAAGTTTTAACAAAAAGAGCGCCAATATCATCCATAATATTTAAGGGAAATCATACTTCATCCAGCCTTAAAGCATAAAGAATGTAAAAAGCATTAGAAAATGAAAGTATATATAAATTAGAAAGAAGAGAAAGTGATAAGTAGCATAAGACTGTGCTAAAAATCATCACAAATAGGTGGTAGTACTCCAATTGCAATTAAAGTTTATTTCTTCCTCGTGTACCAATTCACAGAGGGTGTTCTTAGCAGAGAGTGTTCTAAACTTCCATATGGAGGTTTAGTTGCCCAGATTTTCCATATTTTGGCTTCCCTAATGCCCTAGAGACATGTGATTATCTGTTTTTAGCCAGAGAAAGGAGAGAGAGAACAGGGTTGGGGGTGAGGAGACACACTTATTTCTTAAGTTCTTGACCTGAAAATCATACACAACACTCTTGACATATTTCCCTGTTGTGTATAAAATGGTGATATTCTAAAATATGCTACCTCTTTATAAAATATGTAAAACATTTGTACATGCATAGAAAATAAGAATTTTTTCTTAGCTGGACAGTTTTGTGGTCTAATGATGTAATTGCATGTTGGTATCCTTTCAAAATTTATATGTTGAAACCCTACAATAGGATGGTATTAGGAGGTGATTTGACTGGGAGGTAATTAGGTTTAGAGGAGGTCTTGAGGGTGGAACCCCGTGATGGAATTAGTGTTCTTACAAAAAGAGAAAAAGACGAGAACTTGCTCTCTTCACCAGAACTGGGAATGGGATTAGCTGGCACTTTGATCTTGGACTTCCCAACTTCCAGAACTACGAAAAATAAACTTATTTTGTTTAAGCCACCCGGTTGATTGTATTTTGCTGCAGCAGGAGAACCTTGGAGCCATTGGGGTATAATCCCCACAGGAGCCCTGAGGACATGTCCCCACCCAGCAGAGCCTCTGCACAGACAGGGCCACTCACAGGCTGGCAGTGCCCCAGCGAGGCATAGAGGTGACAGTGCCACTTCAGTGGGCCTGGCAGGCATAAGATGGAGCCAAAGAGAGGGTTATTCTCAAGTTTAAGACCTCACGGGATTTGCCTTGCTAGGGCTCGGACTTGCTACTCGTTCTCTCCTTCTTCTCCCTTTTATAATGAAATGCCTTCTTACGTTTGCCCACCATGGTGTTTTATAAGCTCATGCTTGTTTGGTTTCACAGGTTTATAGCTAGAGAGGAATTTTGCTTCAGAATGAATCCTTCCTCACGTCTCCCCCATATCTAATTTAGATGATATTTAGATGAGACTTTGTAGTGTAGACTTTAAAGTTGATGCTAGAATGAGTTAAAATCTGGGGGAGTACTAGGATGAAATTAATGTATTTCACATATGAGAATAATACACATTTTAGGGGGTCTGAGGCAGAATGTTGTGGACTGCACATATGCCCCAGCCCCCAAATCCACACGTTGAAACACTAATACCTAAACAATATTAATAGGAGGTGGAGCTATTGGAGGTAATTTGATGTAGATGAGGTCATGAGGCTGGAGTCCCTCTGACAGAATTAGTGCCCTCATAAGAAGAGAAAGGGGGCTCAGTCTCTCTGCCACACGAGAATAAAATGAGAAGGCAGCTACCCGCAAACCAGAAAGAAGGTTTTCACCAGGAACTGAATCAACCAGCACCTTGATCTTGGACATTCCAGTCTCCAGAACTGTCAGAAATAAAATTCTGTTGTTTACGCTACCCAGTCTATAGTGTTATAGCAGCTGGAGCTGACTACAACAAATGAATTCAACTTTCTCCCTGCTTTATTACTTACTAAGAGATAAATGACTACTGGATTTCCTAGAGCCAACAAGAGAGTCATTCAAATGAAAGGAGTATTTCTACAATGGAAAATCAATACAAAAGTGTCATGGAATTGTTACCAGCTGTGAATGATTTAGTGATCACTAGCATGCAATGTTTTGTGCATATCCTGCGTTGAATGTTCAGGAAATACTTATAGAGCAGCTTATATGTACAGAATTAATGACCAATGTGGAAAGTTGAGTGACTACTTTCATCATATTTTTCCTATGCTAAAGAACTATATGGCATTGAGGAGAGATTGGATCACACTTGTTCTATTCTAACACAAGCTTTTTAGAAAGGAATGAAGAACAAATTTGTCATTGTTGTTGAAGAGGATTCTTGAATGTAAATTGTACATTGTAAATTGTATTTCCTGCTCCTGATATTATTTACTGCTAATGGTTCATTGAAGGTCAAGTAGTTTCTTTCAGAGTGTAACTATGTTTTCCTTGTTTTCTATTGTAAAGCTGATGCCATCAGCCTGTTGCAAAGATATTGTAATAAGTGTACATGGTGTGAATGCTGAGGCACGTGAACCATAACGCATTGTTTTGTTATCTTAAAGTCAGCTATCTCCATTGCCATACTTCTGACCCATTCATTGTATCAGGACAATTTTTCCTTAAACTTCTGTAGGAATCTTCGGAATTAATTTTTTTTTAAAAAAAACAGAAGTTAAAAATAAGATAAAACAAAACGTTGAATGAAGATAATCATGTCAGATATGTACTTGAAAATATTGAAATCTTTTTGTCACACAGTGTGTTAAAGCTTCATTTTAGGATCATGTCAATAAAAGGTCCGAACCTCATCAGTCCTGTTTTCCAGTCTAGAAATAGGATGGGTGATAAAGCTGTGCCTTAGTTAGTCATCTCAGAAGGAAAGATGAGCTAGTAACTTGGCCACAATCGTCATTAGTACCCTATGATGGGGAAGTCAAAATAAAGTCTGACTGTGGCTCCAACCTCAAAGGGTCATGAAGGCCTATTTACTGTTGTAAGTGTGTATCACAGTGACTATAGGAATAATCTACCAGCAGCTGAGAGTGCTGAGAAATTGTTCTGACGGGATAATGTGGAACGTTTTAAATTTATGTATTTAACATTTTGATACGACTGCTATAATTAATTTTGATAAAATTTCAGGTTTATTTTGGTAAACGAGAAATTGATTCTATCCATAATTCTGATATTGGTTTCTGCCTTGGTTTATTCTGAATATTGATGTTAATACCTAGCCTTTCATAGCAGGCAAAAAGGCGTATTGGTTGCACCTCTCTTCACAAAGGAGGGTATGATTACAGGAAAAAGAAAAATGAAATATTATTACAAAAGTAGACAGAGGCTAAAATATATAGGGCCTGGTAGGTCTTACAAGAGTTTGGAGCTCATCTTCTGAATAATGGTGAAGCTAAATATACAGTTTAATGTAGAAGAGAAACAAAAACAGCTATAACTTTGGAAAAATACATTCACACTCATTCTTTTGGTAGTAAGAAACATATATCTGAACTGTGTTGCTTAGAACTGTAGCACTTTTTGAAGGACCCCTCCACCCCCAAATTCTAGGATTTTGGTCAAAATTCTATGATGGAACACAATAATTCAAATGTTTTTATGTCAAAGCTCAAAAATATTGTGTACTAATGAATTCTAGATTTATAATATTACTCTAGATCTGTAGTTTTCTAATTAATGCCATTGAACATCTATAGACCAACTAGATGTTTGAAGGCAGAAATGGATTTAAGAAATTGTGTCCCTGATAAGATTTCCATTTCAAGATGCATTGTTTAGATATATTTAAGATGTGTTTTACCTGAAAGAGAAATGAATCACAGTGATTGTTTGTTCAAATACTCATAATAGACACAGTTTATTATATTTTAAAAAGAAAACACTAATAATATCTCCAAATGTAAAATACTTTACCACCTCAAAATATATGACATGCACAGGAAACTTATAAAATAGTTTTTATAATATTAAATAAAGCTTAATATGATCTAATACACACTGTTTGCCAATCTGATAAAAGCCAAAAATAGAATAATAGAACTAGTAGTTATCCATGTTGGACATAGAAATAAGTTTAGATAGTCTTTGAAACTTTCAGATTTAAATAAACTTTTTACAATACATCCCTGCTGAAAAGACTCCATGTCTCTGAATCAAGATATCAGAGCAGAGATATGGCCTCAGTTGCCAAAAAGTGACAGAGAGTTTTGGACATTCCGCATGTCTGAATGATGGCCTCATCCAACTTCACAACATCTGCTTTTGGTAAAGGTCTTGTAGTCTTGCAGTACATGGCAGATGTTTCATAGAAGTGAGAGAATTCTGGTCAAAACAGAATTATCTGTAATTCTGATGTAAGTTATGTTTAGGAGCTAAACCCTATTGTGTATATAATCACTAAGAGATTATTTATTCAAAAATAGCATTCCCCTATGTGCAATTCTTCAAAATCCCTGGTCTCAGTGAGCTCATAGATTAATGGTAGCATTTCACAAGTTAATGGACAATACAATACTGTGTGGCAGTAAACATGACAGAGCTATATACGAGGCACTGTGGGAGAAGAAAGAAGGGCTTCTCAGTCTAGATTTAAAGTCTCAATATGTAATTTCTGGAAAAGATCATTTAAAACCAATAAACACAACAAAAATACAGACTCACAGGAACTCAGCAAGCGACCTTTGGCAACATCTAGTTCAACCTCATGTTATAGATGAGAACATTGATGTGTAAAGAGATAAGTAACTTAATGAAGGGATTGATGATGGAACTAATAACTTTATTACTGACTTAGTTCTCCTTGAACCTTTATGTACCTAGAGTCCAATTACCTGAAGTTGCTCTACCGAAGTTTAATTTCTTGACTGGTAACTGTGCATTGTGTTGATGAATGTTTCAATCATCAGCGGTCCAGTGAGCATGGGATTATGTCATACAAAAATACTCTGCAGTTGGTAGGTGGTACTTGGAAGAACTGATGAACACATAGTATTGTCTCTGCTGCAGAAAGGATTTTACTACCACACTTGTTTTGAGATGTTATAATTACCAGGACAGAAATTTCTCTGCTACACACCAAGAAGGCAAAAAGCAAAGACTTGCAACCAAAATAATAGGACTTCACCATAGTCATATAGGAACTCTTGAGAGAAGACTTTGCCAAAATGCAGAAAACTGTATCCAGGGGGGTGAATCACTCTATGGGTAGAAGATAAGAAAGCTTTTGCAGAAGCACATGATGATGTCTCAGAGGAAAATGCTGGTCTTGCTCTATAAAATTTGCCTTATGCTTCTTGGCAGAGGAAGCTATGAACAGGAAAGAAAGAGAATAAAAGAGAGAAGACCAGAAGGGCATTGTAAGGGTCTAATACAATTGACCCCTGAAGCAGAAGTGATCACTGAGGCAAGTGGAAGCTGCTTGCAGCTTATCAGAAATATCCAGGCTATCAATATTAGAAGATTGAGTGTTTGCAGATAGCAGTCTCTAAACCCTAGCTTAATATTTACTAACCAGGAAATTTCACGCATGGCAGCATTGCTTCAAGCTTCAAAGATAATCTGCAAATTGTTAGATGAATTGCAATTACTTTTAAATAACTTCTGGATTCTCAGATTGGAATAAACACAGTTTTTAATAAGGTCATCTGAGTTTGCAAATTAAATAAACTACCATAAAAGTATTGTTTCACTGACATATTGGGGTTGGGGAAAATGTGGCTAATTGAATGTATAAATAATTTGAATTTGTCATGAACATACTTTTATTTTCCTTCCATTCATATTGTGGAGAAAAATATTAGTCTTTGTGTTTATTTCCAGAAATATAGCCAAGTAAGCATTGCTGAAAGTGCTTATGTGATTCATGATCTTGTAGGGCAACTGTAGGTTTCCCACAAGCACTTGCACCTAAGAGAGACAGCTACTAGGGAGTGAAGGAAGGCATCATACATGACCCCTAAAGATGTTACTTTGTCATGTGGATTATTTTGAGCTGAAGGCAATCAAGACATAGCAGGCTCAAAGGAAACTTTTACCTTTCCCTTAGCTACCTAAAAAAAATTTAGAGAGAAAGAAAACTCAGAGACAGAGAGTTATTACCAGAGATAACTTTTGTCTGAATTGTCCACCTATATGGCAAGGCAAACATCTAATTACCAAATGCCTTCTCTTCTTATTGTCCTGTGAATCGCCCTCCTCCCCTTTGAAGCCCCAGTCTCCTACCTCATTCCTTAGCTCAGGATGGCATTTAAGCCTTGACTGCCCAACTTGTCCTTGGGTTTCATATTTTTATGGAGCTTCCATAAGCATGTAATTAATTTTTTTCTCCTATTGATGTTTTATGTTAATTTGATTATTAGACCAGCCAAGGAACCTAGAAGGGTAGAAGGAAAATTTTCCATTCCTACAGAAGCTCAGTTATTAAGTTGATGCACAATTTAGTTGTATACAGGTATATTTAAAGTAATAGAATTATTAAGAGTACTGAAGAGCTCTCATTGAGTTCATTAATATATTCAGAGAAAGGAATGTGTCAATCAGAAAAAGGGAGCCTTCAAGCATGTTTTGCAGAGGCAAGTAACAATAACATCTGTTAAAGCACAATTCAAAGGTTCTTCTAGAAAGAAAACCTTCACGAAATATTTATGGGGCTATTGGTGAACCATTCCTGAAGAGAGGAAGGCTACCTCATGCTAATTCTGTTAACATAAGTAACACATTTTTTTCATTGTAGGAAATTCTAACTATAACAGGATTGGCATCAGAACAGAGGCTTTTAAAAGATTAGCATAGAAGGGTCCTAAGCAAAATTTGGTCTCATCTGTAGAAATCCCTACTATGAAAATAACAGATTACTTTTGCATAAAAAATACGGGTCCATGTGGCAGCCAGCATATACTAACTAATAAATTATGATTTGGCTTCATATTTCAGTCTATGTGAACTTATTGATTTGTGTTTCCGTGAAAAAGGAGTTGGTTCTCAATTTGTAGACATGCTGAGTTTCTGACCATGAAAATCTGAGCACCAGGTCTTGCCTGAAGTACATTCCAAAAGGTAGATAAGCTGGCCTCTTCTAAAAATATCCCGATCTAACTAATTTCTCCTTATACCATTCATATTACCCTCATCTTTATGGAAAATCTATTATAGGCGATTAGTTATTATTCAGTCTCTTGGTTTTAAAGCTTCTCAATAAGCCGTTATTCCCAAACCTCTACCAGCAACTCAATACTCCTTAGTTCCTGGCTTGCCCATCTGCATGGGGATGCCAAACAGCATCTCTAAATTAATCGGTTTAGATCACAACTCGACCTACTCTCCAAATGTCCCTATGCCCTTTCTCTCCTATGCTCCTCCCCCTGAAGGTAAATGACACCATTTCATTTAATTCTTCAATCCTAAAAGCTGAGAGTCTACCCTTGATTTCTCCCTGACCATAAACCAAACCATCACTGCAACATCTGTCACCAACTTGTTCAGCTTTTGAAGAATCCCTTGCCCACAGAACTGGATTCAAGAGAGTTGAGCGAAACAGTGCACAAGGCGGTTAAATACACCTGACGGCATCAGGTGGGGATGTTTGTCTACATGGTGTCAAAACAACCGGCGCAAAGGAGAGGCAGAGGAACCTGTATTTGATTCCCTCTCTTGTGCTGCATAAAGTTATTATCTCCTTGCTCCCTCTCCAAACACACGCCTCCTCAGTTGAGGCCTCATGAAGTTATAAATGGCAATTCATTGCAGCAGAATCCAGAGGCATTTCTGTAAATGATGCGTTTTACCCTTTCCGGGTTGTTTCTGAAGAAAGGAGTGGGGAATTGATTGCAGCCTCGAAAAGTGTTCAGGTCATAAATGTTTCTGTTTATGCAAGTGCACGGTATTGCTTGTAAAAAAAAACCACCGCATATTTGCAGATCATCAACTAAGTTTGCTCAAGTTATATTTTCCTCTTTATTAATAGATAGTCCACAGTGGTACGGATACAAAAACAAAACCAACAAGTGGAAAGAAGGTTTTTGCAGGTACTCTGTTGTCTCTAATTGTCATAACAAACTTTGTTTAATCCTTTAAAATCTAAAAAAAAAAATGTTCCATTGGAAAGCCAAAAAAATAGCTTTTTGTTTCCTAGTTATGCAAATATATTTGCAGAAGCTGGATGACATTTTATTGTGTCCATCAATGTTCCCGCTTCTCGTTTATCATTACTAGGAGGAAAAAACAATCTGTTCTGAGACTTCCTAACTTTCATTTCCCTGCTCTCTGAAATCTCATAGCACCTAGAACTGTGCATGTGACACCATATTTTTGTGCTGCCAATTTTTGGAACAGATCAGATCACATATACCAGGTCCTAAAGGACGCTTAATACATATTTATGTTTAATTCATCTTCATGCAAAATCCCCACCAGATTGCCCTGCTTAATAAATATTTTCTTAACACATAAACATGTGATATCAATTCACAGAGGAGAGCCATGCAGCTTCAAAGGGCAGGTGAAATAGCTGTACATATGGACTCATTCTATTTACATTTTTTGTTCACTCCATTGTTATACAGCATTTGGGCTTCAGAACATATTTTGAGATTTCCCATCTTTCAATCCATCAGCATTTTTCCAGATGATATTTTCAGCTTTCTTAGGACAATGAAACCAAAAAATGAGTTATATGGAGCTGATCATGGTGGGTATCTATTCAGCACCATCTCTGTACAGTGCCCTTTCTTGTGGGGGAAGGAATGTCAATGATTAATTTTTTTCTGAGCCGTGTTTATGTTGCTCTATTTCCTGAGATGATTTAAATTGGCCAAAAACTAATGTAAGCAAAGTGAAGAATTAACATGGTTTTAAAATTATTTTATTTATTGGTAGGAGGTAGTAAATTCAGAAGTCAAATTCCCATCCATAAATCAGGACAGAGGTTTATGGTTTTATTCTGAATCATATGAGTGTATGGTGTGAGAGGCATGCATTAATATATTCAGTAAAGATGTAGTTACGTTAAGTAAGTGTGAGACTATCTCTGATGTTAATTTATATCTTTTCCATCAATTAATGGCCTTCCCAAAGTATATAATGCTGTGAATGTAGCTTTCAGTGAATAACTTGAAATGACAATAGTAGATGGAAAAGACATAGTTTAAATCAATATATTTAAATATATACTTACGTTTAAACCATGCATATAAATATATTAAATACATATATTTAAACTATGTATATACACACACGTGCATACATATATACTCATACATATCTTCTTATTTATATCTCATACTCTGCATTCTATGTTATATAATGTATATACTATAGATTTATGTTATTCAACATATCGGGTGGAAAGTGTGAGATATAAAATTTTAAATGCTATAGTCAGCAAATAGGGAACAACTGTCATATTCTTTTAGACCAGGGAAATGCCATTCTTTTGACATTGATAATGGAGGAGGTGGTTAAGGAGGAATGAAATAAAAATAATCCTACAATTCCAATGATTGCTTTTTCACTGACATGACCTACGCAGAGGAATGGGTCTTGGGTATACTGTGTAGCTTAGAATTTCAATCGGAATGGGCAGTGTGTGGTTTAATATCAATCAAGGTTATATGTAATACATTCCCCAAATTAATATGAAAGTATAGCCTTGCCCTAGTCAGTTTGCTCAGTGGTTAGAGTGTCCACCTTCGGACTGAAGGGGCCAGGGTTCGATTCCAGCCAATGCACCTCGGTTGCAGGTTTGATTCCCGGCCCCAGTCGGGGCACATGCGGGAGGAAACCAATCTATGTGTCTCTCTCATATCGATGTTTTTTTAGTTTTTTTACCCTCTCTCTCCCTTCCACTCTTTCTGAAAAGCAATGGAAAAAATATCCTCAGGTGAGGGCTTAAAAAAAAAAGTGTGGCCTATTCCACAGACTGCTATCTGTCCATCCTCTGGTCTGCTGGGCCAATAGCCGTAGCAGGCTGTAAAAGGAAACATTTGGATTGGGAGCCATAATGATGTCTGAAGTAATGAGATATAAAGTAAAAGACAGAAAAATTCAATGGACTCATTAATATGTCACCAGAAGGCAAAGTAGAGCAAACCTTGACCAGAACTCACCAACAGAAGCTTCATGTGAGCTAAAAGAATGACCACATGTATGATTAAAATTTTTCTAGCAGCCATTAAAAAAGTTTTTTAAAAGTGAGTGAATTTTAATAAAGTAGTCCATTTATATATACCCAATATATCATTTTGAACTGTAATCAACATAAAATTATTGAGGTATTTATATTAAGTTTTTCATATCAGGTCTTGAAAATCTAGGATGTACTCTACACTTAGACGCTTTCTTGATTTTGACTAGACAGTTTCAAGCTCAACAGACACATGTGGCTAATAGCTTCCCACATGGGACTGCTCCATATAGACAGACCTACCTGCAATTAGCAAGAAAACAGAGGAAGGCAGGCTGATGCCACTCACTGACTAAAATATATCATCAGGCTCCAGGAGACATATCTAGTTAGTGAGTTCAGGGAACAGACTCATGCTGACGCCTGCCTCTCTCATTTGAGAAGGAAGACTTCATATTGAGGAATGGGAGATGGGAGAGACGAGGTGATGTCCCTGAGAATGCACACTAAGCTGAGCTGGGATTAGAGATACGTAAGGGACTTGAAAACGAGGACACAGTTCATGAATCTGTGCGCTCTGTTGAGTTATCTTTGGGTCCAGTGTCTTCTGTTAACTCCTCCTCTTGGTGATTATCGGACAGATTTCCTGAGATCCAGATGATGTTGTGTTAAAGATCCATGTCCCACCAGACATCAAACCACCATGTTGTATGAGGCATTGATCTTATGTGACTCAGAAAAAAGGGGTTATGTAGAGGGTAAGCAGGTGACCAGTTTGCCCATTAGCCCTATTATCCCAGTGCAATTATTCAGTCTTCCTTTCACTCTCTAATGTGTTCTGGTTTGGAATAGAAATTATATGTTCACTCCATGAAGCAGATCTAGAAGCAAGGGCTCGGGGACACTCGGAAATCCCATGCCTAGTAATGGGTCAAAGGAGAGACATACACTCCCAAGATCAGCAGAGATAGGAAAATGTGGATTTAAAAGACACAATCTGTTAAGAACTGTTTGGTAAAGAGAAGAAACTAAGCTGAATTTGTACTTAGGATGATTTATTATTTCAAATAAGAATATTTTTTCTCTCCCCTTGGCTCTACTTTTCTATGTGATTTTTGTCTCCATTGGAATCCCAACGTTGCCGTCACCATTAATAACACTGAGTAGTTGAAGGTCACAGATTAAGCACCCTTGCTGTTTCTTGCTCTATCTAGAGATTTCTTTAAATTATCAGACTTATTTATTCTGAACTTACAGTTTTAAAATATACTTGTAATAAAGAGTTCTAGATAAAGTGGTTTACTAAGACCCTCATGGTGTATCCTATTATTTTTCAATAATTATTATTACCTCTTCACTGACCTTTATATGGTATGAGCTGTAGGGAAAATTTCAAGTTTACAATGAACTTTGAATGTGATTAGACCTTTATAAATGAGAAATGATTTAGGTGCAAATTTATGGCATGTAAAAGATTACAGTTAACTGTGTTGCTAAGTACAAAACCTAGTTATCTGGAAAGTATTTGTTTATAGAGGAACATAAACAGCTTGCATTAGGGAAATTTACAAGAATGTGGGGAATGATCAGAATGTATCTAATGCATTTATATGTGGATATAAAATATGTAATTTATTATATTGATTTCCAGCCATCAAAAATACAGCAATCATTACCTTTATTTTCAAGAAATCTTAGCAAGATGACTTTATTTTACTGTGTATCTGTAATGACTTCATGAGTCAGGGTGCCTTGAATTTTATGATATATTTTCCTAATCTTTTGAGTTAAAGCCATCATAAAAACCCTCATTGTCTATTCTAAGAAAAAGCAATAATTTAATAAGAAGAGGAACATGGTGTGCAAAGATAATATGTAGATACCAACAGTTTAATTTTATTTATTTTTAATGGTAATTTAATTCTGAGTATTAATTAAAGCAAATACTTAACTATTTAGGATTGTTAGAAAGTTGACTGAATTAAATTAAGTGGCATTCTAAAAATTGTACCTTTTATAATTTTTAAGAATGCACACATGCTTTATAAATCTAAACAGCAAAGTACTTCTTGGTAAATATATTGCCAAATCAATTTCATAAATATATAGTAACTTTTAGTAAACATTAATCACAGGGACACTGTTGATGGTAGACAGGATGCTGCTAAGGCATTTTATTAATATTACTTTTACATCAAAGTTTTTATTATGAATTTTTAACATTCATAAATATAGAGTACCATAATGAATCCCAACTTGAGATTTAAAAAAAATATCAAAATTTTGACATATTTGTTTCATCTTTTATATTTTCTTTTCTGAAATATTTTAAATAATCCCTAGGTAACTCATTCCTAAATACTTCAGAATACATATCTGAAAAATAACATTTTCTTAAATGACCACACTGTTGCTATCACACCCTATAATTACATGTAAATATTTTTTGCATGATCATAATTCCATTAAACATCTAACAAAATTAATTCAACATTTTTACTATCATCATTGTCTAGGCCATCATCAATTGCCTCCACCCTACATCTTTTTCACCATTTGCCTGTTCTAGTCAGGATCTAAGTGACGTGCACAGATTTTATTTGGATGTGATCTCTTTAGTCTGTTTCAATCTAGAAGAGTTTTTACCACACTGAATACTAGTCAGTTATCCAGAATAATTTCATGTTGTGAATTTGTCTGATTGCATCCTCTTATTGCTGTTTACTTTGTTTTTCTAGCTTTGAGTTTGGTGTACATTGGAAGCTACAGCAAAAGGTTTGATTGAAATGAGATTCACCACATTTGGCACAAAGACTTCATAGGTGGTGCCACGGATGAATATTTAATCATATCAGAAAAAGGCATCACCTAGTTATCCTATCTACTGTTCTCTTATTTTTTGTTATTATGGAAATTTTCAAACATATTAAAATGTAGAAATAAACAATATGCATTTGCACTATGTACACATGTATTCATATGTATGTATGTATGTATTATTTATTTAATTGTACTTTGGGCTCCAAACGGTGTTACACATTTTAATGAATGATATCTCTTAAGCCTCTTTAAATATAAATATTATTCTTTAACATTTTTTTCTTTTTGGTTGATGAAACAAGTAATTTTTCCTGTAGAGTGGCCCATTCTGAATACTGCTGATTGCATAACTTTAATCTTTTAACATCATTCTCTTTCCATGTATTTTCTATAAATTGGGAGTTAGATCTAGAGTCTTGGGTAGATTGAGGTTCAAGTTCATTCTGGTAAAACTACATCACAAAACTACCATGAAGTACATAAATGTAATGTATGTTGTGTGTGTGTGTGTGTGTGTGTGTGTGTGTGTGCGTGTGTGTGTGTGTGTGTGTGTGTGTGTGATAACTTCTTTTTGAGATGTGATCAGCCATTGATGAATTTCAGACAGACACATAAACCTATGAGGATACTGAAAAATGTTGATATATTAATTTTCTCACATCTTTTGTTTGTTAGCTAAAATACTTCTTTTAAGGTAAATTTCCTCTTGTCCATTATTTGCTTATGTGAGGTACACTTTATATAGAAAAGTTAACAAATGTTTTATTCCCATTTCCTTAAAAATCATATTTCAAAATAATAATATGGTTCTCTATATCCAAAGTTTATCAATGATTTTTGAACTCATATAATGGGTTTTAACCTATTATAATTATTATGGTCTTTGATGTTCAAAATGTCCCATATTTGCCAGCTGAGAGTGTTTTCAAATTGTGTCTATCAGAATATAAATAAAAAAATATTTTTTACTACTGCTGCCGCCACTGTGGAAGCAGTACAGTGTTACCTCAAAAAATAAAAAATGGAACTGCCTTATGACTCAGCAGTTCCACTTTTGGGAATATATCCACGGAAACCTGAAATAAAAATTTGAAAGAATATATGCACTTCGATGTCCACTGCAGCATTATTTACAATAGCCAAGATGTGGAAGCAGCCCAAGTGCCCATAAGTAGATGAGTGGATTAAAAATCTGTGGGGCATTTACACAATAGAATACTACTCAGATGTAAAAAAAGAAGGAAAAATTACCTTTTGTGACAGCATGGATGGACCTGGAGAGTATTGTGCTAAGTGAAACAAGCCAGTTAGAGAAATACAGGCACCATATGATTTCACTCATATGTGGAATCTAATGAACAAAATAAACTAGCAAAGTGAAGACAGACTCATGGATACAGAGAGCAGATTGACAGCTATCATAGGGGTGGGGGTTGGGGCCTTTGTGAGAAGGGTAAAGGGATTAAGCAAAGAAAAAAAAAGAAAGATTCATGGACACAGATAAGAGTATAGTAATTGTCAGAAGGAGGAGGACATCTGAGGGGGGTAGAGAGGGTAAAGGGGGGATACATGATGATGGAAGGAGACTTGACTTGGGGTGGTGAACACTCAATATACAGATGATGTCCTGTAGAACTGTATACCTGAAACCTATATACTTTATTAACCAATGTCACCCAATAAATTCAATAAAAAATAAAAATAAATAAATCCTTTCAAAAATATTTTCTACTCTTTTTATGAGCCTGGAATAACTTTTATATCAAAATCTGACAAGAAAATTTTGAGAGCATAAAATAACAAAGCATGGCCCCTATATACATAAATCAAAACCCTTCTCAAAGCATATCAAATCCAGTCATCAATATATCAGTAGCTAATACATGGTGAACAAGCAGAACTAAGTCAGGAATGCAAAGGTGGTTTAACATAAAAAATCAGGAGAAATAACATTATCATTCACGTAGATGAAAAAATCACTGGGTGAAATTCAACATATACTCATGAACAAACTTTCAGCAAGCTGGGAATAGAAGACATTTTTGTCTATCTATTAACTCGCCATGCATAGTGCATAGATGGCGTGATTTTTTACCTTAAATTCAATGTTATATACAAAAATCAACTCTAACTTATAAGTGATTTGTTTTCTATCCTCGCTTGAGGACATGTTCATTGATTTTTAGAAAGAGAGAAGAGTGAGAGAGAAGCATCGATGTGAGAGAGAAACATCAATCAGTTGCCTCCCATATGCACCCTGACCAGGAACTGAGCCCACCCAACCAACCAACGGAGCCACGAGGGCATATGTACACTTTTAATTCTAGTTAACCATCATTTTCCTTATCTTATGCATATTTCTTCAGCTTTTCCCAGAGTGATGCACTATCATATTCCCTTTCTTAAACATGATCTGAACTTTAAATGCTAATTTTTTATTCTTATGCCATCTGTCCGAATACAGCTACCTTGACATTTGCATAGAGCAATGTTGTCTTGCCCCTTAAGAACTCACTGCATCTTAAAGATGTGTGCAGAGCTACCCACATAAGTCATACTAATATGTCTCTGGGTTCAGACTTTGGCAAGAATTCGGTGCATGGAATTTTGCAGTAAAATGCTTCTCTATATAGTACATAAATTCAAAGCCTGATAACTAATTTATTACTTCATGAAACACATGGCAACTTTAAACATATATTTTCTAAATATTTCTAATCTTCCCTGTGAATCTCATTTCTAATGCTGAAGGCATTTAATATCCCAAAAAGCTGTGAATTAATTTTGGGATGGGGTGGAAGGATATTCTACATGAAGATGCACCACATCCATCAAGTTAGGTATCATGACTGACACATATTTTCATAGGTAAGCAAACTGCGTAGGCACAGTAGGTTAGGGAATTTGCTCATGAGAATTAGGAAAACATTGAGGACAGGATTTGAACCACACGCTTCCTGAATCCAAAGCTCCCAATCTTAGAATTACACTAACTTTTCTCCTACACCACACATTGCATTTCAGTGATTTGTAAGGAAGGTAATAGATGGACACCTCAAATAAAATATCAAGATATCTTTATTTAATAATTTTAACAGTTAATTTATGTCCTTTATTTTTAAATTTGGAAGGATTTAAATGATGACAATGGCACCCAACAGCTCATCATTTCAAAATTTTAACTGGAAAAATGGTACCCCTGATCTGAAACTTTCATTGCCTGCAAAATATTTATAAACCTAAACGCTCCTGCAGTTTTGCACTGAGCATTTGAAAACAGCTCTGATTGCTAATAACTGTTCAATGAATACCAGACAGGGGGAGTTTCAACTCCGAAGCTCCAGCTATTTTTGAACTGCCTTTGTGCCAGAGAACTCCACCTTAAATTGCTTTAAAGTAGAAAATATACACTGTCCCCTCTCACATAATTCAAAAGTAGTTTAAAGCTATATTTTTTGAAAAAGGAAAACTGACAAGGGAGCTGCGATCAGGTCTTTGTAGTCTGTCCAAAGGAACATGATTTGAAAAGTTCCTTTTTTTTCCCCCTGCAAGTGGATCTAGAATACAAGTGTTTGGAGGAAGTTAGCCGTAGCCATTGCTGTCATAAATATCATGCTTGTGTGGCATTTGGAGATCCTGGAAAGGGCAAGAATAAATTATAGTGTGAGGTTAAAGGTAATAGTTGGAGCAACGCTCAATCTTTACTGGCTGGGATCCGGTTTTCCAAGGTTCAATTACTCTCAAAATGTTATCCATTCAAGCTATTTTCCTTGAGTTCAAAAGGTAAATTAGATCCTCATTTTATAATTTAGATATATTCACATCTTGTACATGAAAATATTGTCACTGTAGTGGTTTAGAGTACTGTGCAAATAAAGTGCTTGTCATTAGTTCAATTTTAGAAGCCACTTAGCTTTCCTGGGTACTTTGGTCCTAGACTTAACCCATGTTTCACAGACCTGAAGAATAGACAATAATTTGGGGGAAGATACAAACTTTTCAATTCTTCTTTTGGGGTGGGGTGGGGTGTAGCTTAAAGTTATAGTTTCATCAAGCAGAGCACAAAACAGCCGATGGTATGTGCTCCATAAATATTTGTATAACGAACATAAAACACATTAAGCAACAGAGATTTCATCTATACACTGAGCACATATCTATTGAACACCTGTAATCTACAGAGACAAATTAGATATAATCATTTCTTAATGTTTTAAAATTATATTTTATTAAATAATCTGTCTTTGGAGCTCAGAATCTTGGGCTTGATAAACATAGATGCCAAATGGTACCATAAATCTTTTTTAGAAATTAACATTTTGGAAGTATAGATGGGGAGGGATTCATTCTAGCTGCAGGAAGTTCCAGGAAGCCTTCCCAGAAACGGTGATATCGGACCTGACTCTTACACACAGTACATTACATGGTCAGAAGGGGGTTGCAGACAGAAGAAAGAGTGGGGGGACTTCCAGGTAGGAGGGAGGATGCATCTAACGACATGGAGCAAGCACACCCCATGCAGGGCCTTATAATAATCCAAAGTCTAAAGTTCTGAATGCAATTTAGAGTGAAGATAGGAAGGCAGGACATGGAGAGTAATAGGCTTATGTTTTTGTTTGAGGATAGAACCAGGTTAGTAAACTGGAGAACTACCAACAGTTGTATTTCTGTTTTGAAGAGAGTCCTGGCAGCCAGTGAAAGATGACTGGAGACAGAAAAATCGGAGAGGAGGCATCATCTATTATTAAGCGGATGCCACATAGGGGGCACATATATTGTCCCTTCAAACGGGAGTCCTGCTTTTCATATATTACGGTGCCAGTGCTACATGAAAGATTAATACATGAAACTTAGATGTTAAATCTCTGGGATGGGTACATGTCAGTAGGGTCTGCTGATAATTTTCCCCACATTTTAAATATTTTGTAATAGCACAGTTGAATCCACACAAGTGAATCACTTAGAGTATTTCAACTGATAAACCACAAATTCTACTTATTAATTATTAATGTGTAAAAAATGGCTAAATTGGATGCTTTGTTATGGAAACCAGCCGAGTAATCCATATTTTAGCTTGTTTGGTCCAACACTTGGTAATTGTTTCAGTGTTTACCAATTCTTCTGTACTTTACAGAGGGCCTTGGGAATTCCAAGAGTCCAATTAAATTCCAAGGGTAAATAAATGCATATACATGAAAAGAAAAAAGTGGCAGGCATTTTTGGCTTCAGTGGTACTAAGTTTAACATGCTATCTTGTTTACTTATAAATTCAAGGGGGGGGGAAAGGCAGTTAAAAAAGCTGACATACAACTTGTAAACAGATAATATTGAGAGGTTCACAAATACACCCACACTTCCGTGGCATTCAGGTTGCTCTGTGGTTTTGTTTGTTTGTTTACTTGTTTTGTCCCAAGATGCAAAATCTAGTCTGCATCAAATTAGTCAACTTCTTACTTCTGACAAAGGATAACAGAAGCAGAAAATGTTGATATTTGCTATTCAAAAATTTCTTTAGTTTTCCAAGCATACAGCTAATGAAGTTTCTGCTAGAAATTAACTGGTGTTTAAGTAGCTGGACAAAAGAATACTTCACAGCTCTATCCTGATAAAAAAAAAAAGAGCTCACCAATAGAAAGGTTGACCCATGTGGGAGTGACCCACAGACCTAAATAATTGTTCTTTGTAGCAGTTAATAAGAATGTAAATATCTATTGATTTACTGATAATTAGCTATTAGGAGCTATTACACATATAGGGAATCATTAAGCAACAAGCCCAAATCACTGAGAAACTCCATGATCTGTATTATATCAGAATAATATCAGATGCAATGTTTGAAATTACATCATGTTCTGATATATAACATTTTGTGGCAGAAACAGCTGGTTTTCTTAGTTATTATCAATGTAAAAAAATCTTTTTTTAAATAGTAAAAGGGGAAAATTAACAAATCTTCTGTAAGCAATGGAAGAAATTAGTAAATAAGTACAAGTTCAAAAAAAAAAAAATTGGACCCAAGATCACAATCTAGAAAGAGATACATATTAAATTAAAAGAAATGAAACTTGCCCAGCCAGGTGTGACTCAGCGGTTGAGCATCAACCTAGGAGCCAGGAGATCGGGGTTCGATTCCCGGTCAGGGCACATGCCCGGGTTGCGGGCTCGATCGATGACTCTCTCATCATTGATGTTTCTATCTCTCTTTCCCCCTCTCCTTTCCTCTCTCTGAAATCAATAAAGATATATTTAAAAAGAAAAAAAAGAAGAAAAAAAAAGAAAAGAAATGAAACTCTATAGCAAGCGTTTGAAATCGTTGATGAGAACCAGAGAAGTTTGTTATTTCTATCAAGGAGGGAAGCATGAAAAAATAGCATTCATTTATACATATGGACCTACATAGCAATAACAGCAGCTTTTGTGCATTTTAAAACTTTTATATAAATGCGTGTATATATCCACAGGCATATATAGGAATGCAAAAATCAGCAAATACTGTGATTTTCCATTTTCAACAAAGTCTGTTCAATTATGAAATGAAATTTTAAGACATAAAACCAAACATTAAAAAAGACAGCTATACAAAGGGCTTCACCTGTACATTTAAAAATATTAACATATTTAAAATAGGCATGCTTTATTCAATTGCACTTAGTGAGCATGTTTGGAAAAGTGAAAACTATCACCTTATAGTAATTCAGTGAATTTATCCCACATGAACTAGCCTTACAGATATTCTATAGAACATTTCTGTTTATTGTGGTTAATAAAGGAAGAATCAGGGTGGGGCTCCCTGTGTCAATTTCCATGAGGAAAAGCACCCAATACATTCTGGAAAACAAGTGAAAAGAAACTGAACTTAGTTGGCTGCACTTAGGTTAACAAGTACATGCTAAGCCACACAAATGTTTTTATTTCACATCAATTAATTTTATGGCACTGAAAACATGTCATAGTATTTTATAGATGATGCAATTACTAGTATTGGATTGATAATGTTCACTCATAAATATCAGAGTAACTAATTAAACTGAGTAGAGAAGGAATTTAAAGATTATACAAACAAACATACAGTAATAAAATATGTACTGAAAAAATATAGCATTGATCTACAACTAGTCGAGTTTTGATAAAGCACCATAAAATATAGTTTTACTTTGCAATCAGGAACACCTTTCATTTTTATAATTTTGCTCTTTGAATTACCTTGCCCCTGAGGCTTAAATATGGCTTTATGCATCACTTATTTATTCACTAAAATCAAATTTCTATCTCATGGAGGTATTTCATTTTAAGTGAAAATGTTTATATATATTGAAAAGGTACAAAGTTTATAAATAAGTATGTGGTATATGATCGAGACTGAAGCAATTCAGGTAGATTCACAGGGCAAAATAAATAAATTTTATCCCCAAGTTATTACAAAAAATGCTGTTTCTAAGAAAGGCTGTTTTTCTGGTCCTGCTTCTTATCTGAAAGGGCAAAATATTCTTACAATGCAAGGCTGCTGTCTATATGGATTAAAATAGAAAACTCCAAAATTTTTCCAGAATGTTACTAAAATTATTTGTAATAATCTTGGAAAATATTATGTCACCATAATATTGTCAGTAATATTTTCTGTGAAGCATCTCATTGTATTATCTAGGATTTTTGTTTTGTTTTCAACTAAAGAGATTAATGTGTAGTGTACTGAAAAGTTATTGGCTCCAGCCACTGAACTAGTTTTAGTAACAGCTCTAAGTTTACCATATGGCTTCAGGTAGGTTACAGAGCTCCCTGAGCTTGTTGCCTCATGTCTCAGGAAGTGACTAGCAGGTTTCCTTATGCCCAAAGCCTACAGAAAAGTTATCTGTTCTATAGAAAAGTTATCTAGTTGCATGTATGAAATACTCCTTGTAGAGTTAATCTCAGGAGGAGTGTCATGAAAGTGAAACCATCAAAATATGTCATTGTGTTTTTTATCTCAATAGATACGTGCATTTCACAACCTTTAGACAGTATACTTAATTCCACGGTATTAGAGTTGCAGGAAAGAAAAGTGAAGATTTTAATTAAAATAGGGTCTCATCTGTATGTAACCAACTGTGACTTTGAACATTAATGCATTTCAACCATCTTTTCTTAAAAGAAACAAATAAACAAACTCTGTTAAATTGAAAGAAAGTTTCCTCATAGAGCAAATAAAGTAGTACATGTGAAAATATTCTGAAAAATATAAAGCACAATAAAAATTCAAGTTATTATGATGAAATTGTAATGTTACAGTTTTTTGGTCAATATTCCTAAGGTAGTGATCAGGATTAATCCATCAGTGTCACCAATTACACACGATGCCAAAACATGAGGCTGTTCCTACATCTATTTACAAATGTCCAGATGTTTGGAGTTATTTAGGCATATTATTGATTTTTTAACAAACTAATCTGGATATGTTGGCAATATTGGCAATCCGAGTCAATGCTGAGCCTGTACTTTATCCCATAATGTGGTTCAGATGTTTCCAAGTGTTAACACATTCACTGAATTACACACACATCATTAATGAAAATATTATGATCCCATAAATATAGCAAGTCAAACAAGCACCTTCTCCTAGCCCCTCTCTTTCAGATCAACAGTGGTGAAGCACGACCAGGATCTAACATGAGTATGAGTGAGGGATGGTGGATCCACCTTTAGGCCGACTCATGGCTTCTCATGCGGCTCTTGGTTAAATGGCCCCCAGCCTGAACAGATTTCCTGATTTGGATCACCACAGATAGCATGAAAAGTCTCTTTGTTGAGTTTCAGTTTTTCTTGGCTTTTGGTAGTACAGCATGAGAGGGATACAATTTGGCTCTCTGCATCTAAGCTGTCATTTGGAAATTTCAGATTTGGATTCCCTTCCCAGCATTTAGACTTCTTAATCCAAACCATATTATACTCCCCGAGCACGGATGCTGTTTCCCCCTGCAGAGAAGCGAAAAGCAACTCCGAAATGTCACCTGGCTCACTGAGTCATCCCAATACCCTCAATGCTATTAATGCGGTTTTCAATGACAGGGTTACAGAGGTTTTCAAAGTGCCAATGATTCCTATTGACATTCTATGAGTAAAAATTATGCATTTTACTTAAAATTAATCAAAATTATCCATTAAAGTATTCTAGACATGTTAAGCTTGCTCTGGCCATTCAATTTCCACAATATGTAGGGCTGTTTATCAGAAAATCATCAAAGCTCTAAACAGCATGGCTCTTTACCCACTGGCTGTAAAACATATATTCTTGACATTGTGCTAGTGAGTTCTATCAAGAAAGTACCATGTTAAACAACAATAACACAACAAATTTTTAAAAAACCCTCATAATTTCGGTCCAGAGAATGTTTCCAACTCTAGATTTTTTTTTTTTTTTTCTGCAAAGGACATACTCCTCTTCTCTTCTAGTACCAAAATATCACAATGATGTACATTTATATACACTACACATTTTACTTTTTAAATTTAATTTTAATTAATTTATAAGATACTATAAAAAATGTACACATCATAAGTGTATGGCTTAAAGAAAGTCCTTACAGTGAACATCGCCACAAAGCCAGAACTAAAAGGAAAATAAATAGAACATAGCAGAATTCCAGAGAATTCTGCTTTTGTGCCATCTCCAGGATATCACCTGGCTCTAAATGTAGTCATTACCTTTGCTTCTATCATAGATTCATTTCAGCTGTTTTTTAACTTGATAGTACATACACTTTTGTGATTGGCTTCTTTAGTGCAACATTATGTTTGTGACATTTATGCATATTTATGAGTGTAGTTTGTTGATTCTCATTACTACAGAGCATTCCCACTATGGACATACCATAAATTCCTGATGAATATTTGAGAGGTTTCCAGTTTATGACTATTAGAGAGTGCTGCTATGATCATATGTGCATGCATCTTGGGTAAATATGAATACACATACAAACATGACTATATACTTAGATGTAGAATTGGTAAAGATTAGGATATGGACATATGCAGCTTTAGTGGAGAATGTGAAATGGTTTTCAAAAGTGGTTATGCCATGTTGTGCTCACACCTGCAATACACAAGAGTTGAGTTGATCTGTGAGCTGGTTCGATGGCACTAAATCTATTTGGTTCAGTTTGCTTTTTTCTAATAACTATTGAACTTGATCACCTTTATATATATTTATTGTCCTATTGGACACCTTCTTGCAATGCAATATACAGATGATGTATCATAGAATTGCACATTTAAAACCTGTATAGTTTATTAACCAATGTCACCCCAATAAATTTAATTAAAAATATGCAGATTACATGCAGTCAACAACACACTCCAATACCAAGGGCATATTACTGGAAGCTTCATAGAGATGTGGGAAAGATCAAAGAAAATAGAAAATGTGGATGGAAAAATCATTATATTTCTATTAAATTTCAAAGCCATGCCAAGTGCTTTAGGTTGAGGAAGGATGAAGTCTAAGGGGGCCAGAGCTATAACAGCAGCTAGAACTAATTCTCCAGTCTAAATCTGGCCATCTTAAAAAGGTAGCAAATGCAAGTAATCAAGTAGGGTGGTTCTGGGCTTTCTATCCAATGGAGCAGTTCTGTTTTGTTTTGTTTTTTGTTTTTGTTTTTCTCCCAGTCGGGTTTTTGCCAATAAATATTATGAAATCTGAAAAAAACATACAAGAATATCCTATTCAAGATTTTTAAATCTATTTTTATATTTCTGAACTAAATATATCTACAGGTGTTTAAATAAAAATTGTACAGCTCAAATATTGTTTAAAATAAGTTTGACTTATTTATTCAACTCATGAATGAAGCAGAATATTCCCAGTACCCCTTTTCATTATTGTCTAGTCGCTACAAACATCCCAGTGGTAATCACTCTTCTGACAGCTAGTAGAAATTACTTTGTCTTTTTTTAAAAAAAAAATTGATATATGTGGATTTATATAATATGTACTCTTTTGTGGCTGGCATCTTTGGTCAACATTATATATTGTGGCTTTTTAAAAGTCCACGAATTACTTGATATTCTTCCATTGAGGAGGTGGAGCATATTTGTCTTCCCCTTGAGTGCGATAGTGACTGACTTTTAATGGTAGAATAGAGAAGTTACAGTTTGTGGCTGTCAAAAAAAGTGTCATATATTTACTCACATACTTACCATTTTACCATTTTTATCTGTTTATCTGTAGACATCTCCATTTCACCTACATTTTTAAGGGTATGCTCATTGAATATAGATATATCATTTGACCTTTCCTTTCTTTTATGATTTTAAAGGTGTCATTGTCCTTTTCTGAAATCCATCATTTCTAATAAAATGTCAGTCATCATCATTTCTGATTCCATAAAGATGGAGAAGACATATTTTCCTGTTCTTCCCACAATAATACTAAAAGCCCTGGGCATTGCACATAAAACAAACAAACAAAAAGACTTTGAAATATGGAGAGAAGGCAAAAATGGCCATAAAACTCTGGACCCAAGAAAGGCACAATGGTGTATTTCCTGGGGTTTCTTCATGTCGTAGATCTTAGACTTAGAGGAGATGAAAGTGTAAATCTGGAAATACCATCAAGTGCAGATAAAAATACTATTTTTCATCAAAAGCATTCTCTCTCTAGACAAAGAATCAGAAAAGAGGGGCAAAATAACTTTCAAGTAATAGCCACTCTGCTCTAGTAAAACACCATGGAAAAAAAACTGTGGCTCTACCTCCACCTGTGCCAACAAAAGCTAAGTCTGAGTGGAGTGCCTGGACTTTTTTCCCTTGCAGGCTATAGAAGATCCCCCAACAGCACCACTGGGGGAGGTGTCAGAGGCCAAGGAGGGAGTCAGGGCTTTCGCTACTTCCAGTGGTTACGACGACAAACATCTCCTCCCACTCTGCTGTCAAGTATACCACATGGGAAGCAAAAGCTAGATACTCCTCCCTCTCCCAGCAGGGGGCATCAGTGAGGGCCTAGATAGAGCCATAACTTCCACCCCAACAGCAAGAACAAGGAGCCTCTCCCCTTATGTGTCAGTGGAGGCCCAATGAGAAACCCAGACTTCTCCCCACACATGGCTGTATCTAGGCCCCTCTCTTACCACATACACCAGAGTAGTACCAGAAAAGTCCAACTAAAACAGAAGGTGTAAGAAGATCCAGAGTCTCACAATACATGGAGGGGCAAAAGCAGGTTTACCGTCGTTCAGATGGAAAATAATATAACAATTAATAAATAGTAATGCACAAAAAAACTGGGTTTCACATACTCACACCTGTAAACCTACTTTTGCCCCATCCAAAATGTCCATGTTTTGATGAAAACAATCCCTCATCATACTAAAAACCAGAAAGACCTCAAAGAAAAAAGACAAAATGTACCAACATGGGATGTCAACAGTGTCTAAACTACTTGACAAAGATTTTAAATCAGCCATCATAAAATTGTGTTGATGAATAATTATAAACACTTGAAATGAATGAAAAAATATAAAATCTCAGCAAAGAAATGGAATGGAAGATATAAAATAAAAAGTACTGGATGGTAACGTTATATTTAAAAATAAAACCAAAACCCAAAATACTTTAGCAAATGGCTCAACATCAGTCTTGAACAGACAGAAGAATCAGTAAACGTGATATGAATCAATGGAAATTATTCAACCTGAACAATGGAGAGAACATTAAAAAAAAAAATGAACAAAGTCAAAAGAAGAGAAGAAATAATGATTGAAAATGTTTCAAACCTAATGAAAGACATAAACTTACAGGCTCAAGAAGTTAAACAAACCACAGACAAATCAACAATGAGATACATCAAGACATATTATAGTCAAATTAGTAAAAAGTAAAAAAAAAATCTTGAAGGCAGTGAAAAGAAAGATACTATAACTACAGGAGAAAAGTCAATTCAAAAGGACTGGATTTCTCATCAGAAGCCACAAATGCCAAGGGAAAATGGCACATTTTACAAGTGCTGAAACTTATCAACCTATAACCCTATATCTCATAAAATTATTCTTCACAGATGAAGGGGAAATCATGATATTCTCAAGAGAAGAAAACAAACAGATTTTCAAACGAAGTTGAACCTATGAGGAATGGTGAAAGTTCTTTAGACAGAAAGGAAATGATAAAAGAAAAAAAAATCTTGGAATGACCAGGAAGGGATAAAGAATAAAGTAAACAAAAATATGGATAAATGTAATACACTTCCTTTCTTTTCTTGATTTTTAAATATCATATTTATATTATGGTCCGGGAAACTGGATATTCATGTGCAAAATAATGAAATTGGAGCCTTAGACCATACACAAAAAACAACTCAAAATAAATTAAAAATTTAAGTGTAAGACCTGAATCTATAAAACTCCTAGAAGAAAACATAAGAGAAAATCTTCATGACATTGATTTAGGAAATGATTTCTTGGCTATGAAACAAAAAGCAAAATCAGCAAAAGCAAAGAGACAAGTGGGACCACATCAAACTAAGAAGCTTCTGCATAGCAAAGGGAGTAATCAACAGAGAGAAAAGGAAGCCATCTCCCTGTTTAGATTATTATTATTAAAAATTCTTAGTATTTGGAATATATGTATATCATCTATAGCTTAGAGAATATATTTTAATAGAAAAGTCAATTTACCTTAGTTCTCACATTATTTCCTAAAAATACTTATTTTTTCTTGATGTATGTAAGGAATTCTCAGAGATCACAGAGTAATACAATCATGTATTTTAAGTCAGATCCCCAGCAACAGAGCTTGAAACTGGGATTTCTGTGTATGAGATTTATTCAGGGCATGCTCTTAGGTTTAACCCTTCTAGGAACAAAAGAAGCTGGGCAATATAGGGAAATAATTCATATACTAATGCAGTTTCGGTTGAAGTTGGCCTTGAGTGTGATTTTGTAGGAAGTTTTAGAGCATAAATCTTATGGCAGAGCTTGTTCTGTTTTAAGGAAGAGAGAGGTTTTATACTCCAGGTGAGATACCTTCAATAATCCAAAGGAAATTTTATGGAGAAAGTTGTAGGTGTCAGTCAATGAACCATTAATCAAAGAACCTGTAATTGCTAGGGAATGGGAACCCTGTCTAACCTATAGAAGGGGTCCCAGAGAGTAAGAACAGATAAGAGCAATATCTGCCAAAACAAAACTATATGTCACGTGCATAAACCTGTCATGGATTAACATAATCCCTTCATATCTAAACTAAATTTAAGGGACAAGAAAACAATTTTGCTAGGTCATTTGCATATGAGATCTCAATTTAGGTGGTTTCAGGGACTGTAAAGCTCTATCATAATTTCCAGTCTCATTCTCTCTACTCTTTTTTCATCATTATTTATAAAAACAAGTGAAAATCAATAGGTAATAACCCATCATTTTGAAGAACTATGTGCCTAGATAAAACTTATGCTTCTAGACCTTCCTTGCATAAAGTCTCACGATGCCCCATAAAACTGTTTTTAGTCATTAGCTTTTCTCCACTAATGTAAGAGTGTGTATTCCTCCCAAACAATTTCATCAGATAAAGAGAGATGGAACCATAAAGGGTTTCAACATTATTTTGAAATCACAAAGACTTGTTTCCTATGCCAGATTCAGTCATGGCCTGATTCTCCTCAAGATGTTCCTGAGGAAAGTCATGGAGCCTAAAGCCAACCATATTCCTAGAATTTCAAACTCTCTCCCAAGGCAAAAATAATTCAAAGGACATTCCAAATGGATGGTTATATGCTTTCTTCTTAAATATGTACACATGAGAATTATTTCAAAATGCAATGACATATTCTAGAAAGTTTGCTATACACAGCTGACATTGGTACGACCCATTAAATCACTTTCAAATGTTATTTCAATGATGAAAATACTCCTCATTTTCTAAATCTTATTAATATTGTGTTGGCTCCTTATTAGTGAAATTGGCGTAAATTGTCACATTTTTAATCCTTCATAGCTCTATGTGTAGTGAACCCCGTCTCCCCTTTCTGGCCTCTCTCTGCTTTCCCTCTTGTTTCCCGTCTTGGTTGAGTTCCTTTCTGTTCCATGAAGGTGGCAGGCTCTCTTCTCAGCAAAAGGTCTTTGCCCACTCCATCCATTCAATCTGTCTGGGACACCTGACACGACATCCCCTGTCAAATGACCCCAAAGCCACCCTCAATCTCATTCTCCAGCTTTCTCAGAATAAGTCATAGTTTTCTATCACAACTGCATTCCTAGCCTCATGTATTTTTCTTTATAGTTTTCATTACTGTTATTATCCTACATTAAACTGCTATTTGGCTAATGGCTTGCCCCCTCAATAAATAGTAAGTAATATAAAAGCAAAACATTAAGAATTTGCTGGGCATTGACTAAATAAATAAATAAATAAATAAATAAACAAAAACCCGAACGCAGTGCTTGAATCCTGAAACATGGAAGACACTATATAAGCAAATACACGAAGGAAAGAGAGAGAGAAAGAGAGAGAGGGGCTGAAGAAATTAAGACTCATGTACTATTTGACTTGCCCCAAAGTTGAGCACCTGGGAATAAGCCCAGACTATCTGACACCATGTTCATCAGAGTTTGATGTCCTTTTTCATGCTGACCTGAAACACGCCTTTCTTCACTCCTTCCCGCCAGGACATGAGAACCCGACAACCACATAGCAGTTTCCTTTTTTTTTTTTTTAAAGAATAACTACCCTTATTCCTTTTACTATTTCTGATGAAATCCCCAACCCTTTATTTCACCTAGGCTTCATTCGTTTATTAGTTCTTCTGTTCTTTCTCTTTTCTAGGTGATGTAAACTCCAAGTCTAATTAAATCTTGGCAGTGACATTTTAAAGATGTGTATATGTATTTTTTTCCTCATTTCCCCATTTTGCTTTTCTTTCAAGCAAGGGGCAGGTTTTTATGTTTTTCCCCCTCCCAGAAAAGGTTTGTAACAATGCGGAAAGCAGAAGCTGTTCACAGACAATTCTCTGTAAGGCATCTGTTTTCTTCAAGATCTCAAGGTCTTGAAGAGATTAGGCCAAATGTCTTGTGAGATTCTAAGAAGGAGAGAAATTATGAAGAGAGAGGTGAATTTTCCTGACCAAGAAATGTCTGTTTTACTCTGTCCCACTCTCACTCTCTCCCTGCTTTTGACCTGGGAGGGAGTCGCATCAGAAGGGATATTTACCTGGACCTAGGCTTGCCGGTGACTTCTTGAGAGCATGTGAGGCACAGTAGTGGTAATGCCAGCAGCCCTGAGGGACTGCTGAGAAGGCAGGGTCACTGTGGCAACTGAGACAGAACAACGACCAAGAGCAAAGGTAATTCCTAGGTGCCTCCACACTGTCACACCATTGAGGATTTGCATTTCCTGGGGTTCAAAGGGACCTCCAGAAGCATAAAGTTACCTTTGATGGCTCCAAGGCACATTGGGAACTGAGTTAAAAATTAACTATGCCTTTTGACCCAGTGATCCCACTTCTAGAAATATATCCTAAGAGTCCTGAAACACTAATCAGAAAGAATATATGCACCCCTATGTTCATAGCAGCACAATTTATAATAGCTAAGATCTGGAAATAGCCCAAGTGCCCATCAGTAGATGAGTGGATAAAAATGCTGTGGGACATTTACACCATGGAACACTATGCAGCTGTAAAGAAGGATCTCATACTCTTTGGGACAGTATGAAAGGACCTAGAAAATATTATGTTAAGTGAAATAACCCAGGCAGAGAAAGACAAACATCACATGATCTCACTTATATGTAGAATCTAAAGAACTTAATAAACTGATGAACAGAAATGATCCAATGGCATGGAAGCATGGATCAGATTGACGAATCTCAGAGGGATGGAGGAGGGTGGGTGGGTGGAGGGGGAGAGAGTAACCAAAGAACTTATATGCATATATGCACAACCCAAGGACACAGGCAATGGTGTGGAGAGGGACTGGGGAGGGGGTGGGACAGTGTGGAATGGGTCATTGGGGAGAAAAAGGGACATCTGTAATATTTTGAACAAAAATTAAAAAAAAAATAAACTAATTTAAACCAGGAATTGAAGGGCGGGATCCTGCATTCCTGGGGTCATGGACTGACATTCATGTTTTCAGTATAGTCCCTTCTCCACAGAAAGATGAGTTGAGACTAAATCTGCTCTTCTCTTTCACAAATGTTGCAGTTAGTTCTTCTGAGAATGCTATCAAATGAGTAGAAACATGATAGGGACATCAAGGACCTTTAGATAGCTAAGCTAGACTCTGCCAGTTGGGTCAGAAAAGTCTGGTGATAACACATGAATGCTTGTAATTAGGTTTCATCATTGATAATCCATGTGGAAACTAGATAAAGTTCATTTTTCTTTGAATAATTGTATTTTAATCTTTCTGAAAACTAGGAGACATAACAGTATTTGACACATTCTTGATCAGATATTACTATCATTTATATGTGATATTTACTTAACACTTAATGTAAGTTTTGGAGTGAGAACTCAGAGACTATCTTCATCAACATTAACCAAAAGGAAATCCTAGCCTATAGAAAACAATAATATCTCTAGAATATCTGTAACAATACCTCAAATCCCAGGAATTCACATATATTTTTTATCACTGCTGGTCATGAATACAACCTTTATTTTTCTTAGAGATTATATATATATAAAAAAAAAATAGGTCCATAATTAACTTTCCATTAGTGTTTCTGGATTTTCTGGTTTTCAGGAGAGCAGTCCTCTGTGACAGCTGTTGCTGACAAGCACATCTGTTTACTTCTCAGCTATAATGTGTCCAAAGACAATGTGAAGATTTAGATACTTTTTCTTTTGACCCCCAAGGAGGGATGCTCATTACAGGGAACACTACTTGCCTTTTCAAAAAGAACGAAGGCAAGCAAACAAAACACACGCATACACATAAAAGTATAAAGTAAACAAACCAAAACTCTGGAAGCGCAGAACAAGTTAGGTTACTGAAACAATCTATATCTCTTTAGGTATTTCTCAACGCAAGACTGTTGTGTCTTTCTTCAACAGCTTTCTATTCAAATGATCATCTATGTCATTCAAAAGGCCATTTCACAGTGCAGATGCCTAAAATATTGTGAATGGTACATATGGCCTCATCCACATATACTCAGTCAATCAATGTTTAGTGCCTTTTGCTTGGTGTTGGGGATATAATAGTGAATACATCAGAAGAAAATGTTTCTTCTATAGAATTCAGATTATAGTGGGTGTATGTGTGGCTGTGGTGGGGGCAGGTGATACAAAAGATAAATAAATTATTAAAATGCAATATTTCCTCCAAGCACATTGGGAGAAAGTAAAACCAGGACAAGAGTAGTATGGAGGAGGTGAAGACTGGTTACTTTACGTCTGGAGGTCACCGATGACCTCACTGAAAAGGGGGCATTTAAGTAAAGCGCATCTGGGGGTAGGACCCTTCAGGGCAGAAGGAACTGCAAGTGAAATGTCCTTGCGATAGAAACACCGGATGTGGCAGAAGGAGAGCAATGCGGCTTGTGTGGCAAGGGGAGGGTGAGTGAGCAGTGGACTCATGGAAGAGTAACTCAGAGAGGAGGTAGCCATTTATTGTTGGCTTTTACCCTGAGTGAGATAAAAAGCTCCTGGAAATCTTTGCATGAAAGGGTCACTTGACCTGATTTAGTTTTTGAAGGAATCACTCTGGCTGTTGTGGAAAAACCCTGGGGGTTAAAGATAAAAAATAGGTGGGGTTTAAGCCAAGGGAGCTGGAAGTCACTTACACAGCATGGGGAATGGAAGTGGGTTGACTGCACTGCAGTGATCGGAGAGGAAGCAGTGAGAGGTGCTGCTCAGAATCTGGATATATTATGAAGGAAGGGCCACGAGTTTGCTAGGGGACTAGACAGAGGATGAGAAACTGGTGAGTTAAGAAGCATTTGTCTAAAGCCCTGAATGGTGGGGTTGCCATGACTATATTTTAGGGGATTGATCTAGGCTAGAAATAAAAATTAGGTAGTTTTAGTGACAGAAGAGATTTAAAATCATGAGAAAGGGTGAAACAGCCAGATGAATGAGTGCTATGCACCGAATTGTGTTCCCCCCAAATTCATATGTTGAAATCCTAACTCCCAGGACCTCAGAATATGACTAGTTAGAGACAGGGCCTTAAAGAGGTGATTAATTTAAAATAAGGCTTTTAAGGTGTTCCCTGTTCCAAACTGACTGGTGGTGTTGTAAGAAGAGACTAGGACACAGGCACGGAAGGGATCACAGACGGACCACCATGTGGCGCAGCAACAGGAGAAAGCCAAGGAGAAAGGCCTCCAAGGCACCCAATGCTACTGGCACCTCGATCTTGAACTTACAGACATCAGAATTGTGAGAAAGTAAATTTTTGTTGTTTAAGCCACCCAGTCTGTGGTATTCTGTTGTGACAACCCTAGTAAACTAATACAGTGAGTAATGAAAGAGGGGGGAAAGGGCAAGTAATAAAAGTAGGATCTATTCCAATTACAGTAAAATCTAAAGCTTATTGTTAGAAAAACTTCATACACTTTCTTAAGCAATATTGTCTAAACTTAACTAAGTGTCAGGCAGCCTGGGGAAACTGGAGATATAATAATATTAATTATGGTCTTTCTGTGAAAGCATCTTCAATCTAGTTTAAGAAGGGGACTGAAATTATAATGATGATGACGATGTGATGATGGTGGAGACCTTACAGAGCTGTATGAGGTTTACTTAAAAAGAGGGAAATGCACTTGTTAACACAGTTTATTGTTTTAAAAGTCATTGTAGTATTCCCGGTATTAAAAGGGACTATAGAAATATACATATAGTAATGTCAAGTGATGATGACAATAATAATAGTAACAAATAACCATTAACCTTTACTTCGTCTCAGGAGGACAGCAATGCTGGTGAGGCCAGGTGGAGAAATGGTGAGTCTGGATATGTTGAATATGAAGTATTCGTAGGAATATACTTGAGGGAAGAGGCAAAGCAGTGATTGGATGAAAAAGTGGTATTTCAAAGGGAGCATCAGAGCTGAATCTATAGATAAGCCTCTCAAGTAACATATTTAGATTGAAAAGTGAGTCAACGAGAGAAACATGGGTAAGAGAACTTCAGACATGTCATGCAGAGGCCCAGAGAGGAAGGGACAGAAAAGCATACAGAAAGTAAAGGAGCTTTGGTGGTGGCCAAGTAATCAAAAAGCATTAGAGAAGCAGCTCATATGTCCAGTAAGATAAGGGCTGAAATTTATCAATTGAATTTGGCAGTAAGGACATTACTGGTAATATCTGCCAAAACCATTTCAATGGAGCAGAGGCAGAAGTTGTGATGCAATGAGCTCAAGAGGAAATGAGAGGCAAAAATCAGAGTGTTAGTGAAGATTTAACTTTCTAAAAGCCTGTCTGGGGAGGGAAGGAGGGTGATGAAGCAGCAGCAACCTAGAGGGAGGCATTTGCTGGGGCTGTTCTTTGGGTTTGAGAGCATGTGAGGTGAAAGAAAGGAGTCGTTAGCAAGCATAAATCAGAAAATGTAAAGTAACAAGATCTGACACATCTGCAGAAATTGGAATAATGACCAGAAATACCTCTCAATCTCTTAGACTGGAGGAAAGGAAGAAGAATTCATTTAGAACAGTTTAAACTTAAAGGTGGTCAGAAATGAAAAGTGTTCATATTTTGCAAGATCTTAGATGAGTCCAAGTTGGTTGAAAACGTTTTCTGAGAGTAAGGAAAATAGAAATTGAATATGAAATAGAGGAGACATTAATTTTTTGTTGTTGGAAACAAAAGGAGCAGCCCACTTCTAAGGGACAAATGTTATAAATGGTGCTGAGACAATTAGGGAGATGGAAGAAAACAAATTTGTATTTTTTAAAATCTGGATGGCGTATACCAAGACAGGCAGGATGCAGGAATGAAGGACGGAGAGAATGACCTGACGAAACCATTGAGCGCCTGAATCGAGCCAGGTCCAAATTCAGTTGAGCACCTAGATCCTGCTATGAAGAGTCCATACATTTCTCTACTCTGTAGTCTAGGATTATAAATTAACTTTTGTTTGAATAATTTGAATTAAGTTTCTGTTCTTACAACTAAGTATCACTATTTATTCTCCAGGTTTAGTAAAAAAAAAAAAAAAAAATGTTAGGACAGGAAGGAGGTGACAGATTAGAAGAAAAATGTATAAAAAGATGGAGACTGTCTCTGAAAGCTCAGGGCAGGTGAGGTGAGGATAACACCATGATAGTGCTGGAATGACAGGACGCTATGGCAGACACGGAGCACTGGATTTTTAAGGTGAAACGTTTCTGAGAAATGAGTAGGTCTGGAGTGGAATACTGGCATGAAGAAGTCAAAGGACTTGTTAAACTGGCATGTTGAGTGGGTTTTTATCACATCCCATGGGCTTCCGCAGAATGACAATATTAAAGACCCGTTACAAGCTCTTAGGTCTGAGTTTAGTCTTTTATACTAGTTATATTATTTAATTTATCCAAGACTTAGTGTCCTCATACACAATATGAAGATAAACAGAATACCCACTTTATAAAGTTCTTTGGTGATGAACTGAATCAACCTAAAACACAGTATCAATGATTACATTTAGCTTATTAAATATTTAAAATATTGGTTTAGAGGAGACAGAGTCAGTAAGTATATGTACAATGGATATGGAAGAATCTATTAAAATATATCTTCAGAAGTTGTTAATAATATTAATAGTATCGGAACAGTGAGATGAACAAAAATAACTTGCATTTAGAGAGTAGGTGTTTGGTGGCCCCACTCTCAGTGGTAGAGTGCCTCCATTCATTCATTACATTATTGATTCTTTAAGAAATGTTCATTTTGAGTCTACAAAGTGCCAGTCACTACTCTGGAACCCTTAGAGAGGTCTGTGAGAGGGGTAAGTCACACAAGGATGGTGGAGGGAGTCAGCAAAACAAAGAGATGAAGACATAGAGTTTAGAAAAAACTGATATTTCAGAACTGAAAATGACTAAGTTCTTTCCACTTGGCCAAAGAGGTCACTGCTGTTAAAGTAAAACTTATTCACTCATTTAGGGAGCATGTTTTGAACATTTTGGTTATAAAAAACTGCACAAAGTGCCTTTTGTATATAAAAAAAACTAAGAGTATAAAATAGGATGGCAGGCAGTCCATGCATCTTTGAGTTGTCTGAGAGTCAAGGGCCTGCGAACTGGCCCTGCCGTGACCTGCCAGCCCCGGTCTCTGGCAGAGGCCCGCAGCCCTGTGTGAAGACAGGGCACTTGGTCCTTGGCAGGCTGTCCCTACAGGAGGCCGAGGCCTGGCTCCCTTCGAGGGACTGGGCTGGAGGTACCTGGAGAGCAAAGCAAGAGCTCAGCGACGCAAGGTGGTGTTTGTCGCTTACGCCTGCTAACCTCATGCTTCAGCTAGTAAAACTCAGCAACAAGCGGTCACAGAAAACAGCTCACAGATTCTTTTGTGGACCCGTTTCTTCTGTCTTCTTTTTCCTTAGTTGGTTGTTTTTGCTGCGGAACAGAATGAAACTAAAGGCAGGAAAATTGAAGAAGTTTTTGAAAGTATGGTGCTTTTTCTTTGTATTTGTAACTGTGAAACTTGGTTTTGTTATAATCCTTTCATGACCTGCTTTTGCTGTACTTTAAATGTTGACATATAAAAATTATTTTGACATTCCCAGGAAACATATAGAATCTGACGTGTGTGTGTGTGTGTGTGTGTGTGCGCGTGTTTGTATTTTAAAGTTAACCTAAAATATCTGACAAGGAACAAAATAGCAAATACACTTAGCTGTTTGATAATAAATCCACAGTCTGTAAAAGCATGCCTTCTACGGAAGGATTGACAACTTGCTGAGCCTTATATTTGTGGCTCTCACTATATAAGCTTTAAAGTAAATATAACTTGTCTTTTCTACCATGTACCTGAGGATGACTTTAAAATTTATCATTCTGCTCTTTAATTCTCCTACTAAACTGCAGAATGACTGTAATAATCTTCTTATCATCTCTATCTGGAGGCCATGAAGATCATTCACTCAAAAACTGCGACACTGAAAAAAAATCCAGTTGCAATTTCCACACGAAAGCTGGCTCTCCTCCTGACCCATTTCCTAGGGTGCTCATGCTAGAAACATGCATGGGGGAAGGAAGGCTTGGCTTCTCCTCACTCCTTCTCCATGAAACCATTCAGGAAGCTATGATACCTCCCGCACATCTTTCAGACCCACTCATGCTTCTCCAAGCACTGGTCGAGGGGAGGTCATAATCACCTGCCTTCCAGTGCCCTCCAACAGCCATCTGAGTCCCCCGACCTTGAATTTTTCTACCCTACAATTTTTTCACCCCACTGTCCCTAAAGGCATTTTTGTGAAAGCGCAGGCTTTAAGAGAGGCCCTTGCTAAAAACCCTAGTTGATGCCCAGTTGTCCACAAAACTTATGAAATTTATCACTAGCATTAATTCATTTTTCCTGTAGATAGTTCTGGATACAAGTTTAAAAGGCTGTAAGGCAAGGGTGAGAGGATAGCTGTGAACATGAAAATATAAACACAAGTAAAGCCCTTCAGTACTAGAGGCCTTGTAAGATTTTGTCACCTCAAAAACAGCCACAATAGAAAGAGAAAACAAAATGATAGAAAACGAAAAATTCTAGAAACGCCAAGCAAGATGATATTGGTACCATACATACCAGAGTCCATTTTTAAATACTGATTGTATTGAAAACTCTGAAACTCACCAATTCCATGACAAAAGTTGGGGGCGGGGAGCACGTTTCTGCATTTGTTAAATTTGCACAGTAGCTGCATAGGTTTTCTTTGTGCTTAAAATTTTTCATGATACTTTTTAAAAAGCCAGAGAGAGGGTGTGTCTCAGGTCTCCTAATCTGAGAGCACATCCACTAGGAATTCTGTTCCCTGAATCTTAATTTCTTTTTGGAGAAGCACCAACATGCTCTTGGAAATGACTCAAAACGACTCTAGGCTTATTAAACACTCTTTAAAGTGTTAGAAATAGGTATGTAATTAACATTTGCCAAAAGAGCTGATTATTACTTGATGTTTGTTCAAATTGTTTACCATCTGTCTCCTTATCTATTATTTACATCCTTATTAACAGTATCCTCTCATAGTATGAACATATTTCTATTTCTGAAGCAAACGTGGTATAATAAGGATGGTTTCTTTGCATTTTTAAAGGAAACATATTAAAAATAGGACTTTGATAGCCCAAGTCTTTGCCAGCCTTCCCATAACTTCCAATTTGTGGTAATGCATTTACCAGGAAAAATACTGGCGACAGATCTCTTACTTCCATGAAAGGTTTGGAAATGTTATCCCTATAATATATAGAGCAAGCTACATTCCTCTTCGTTCATTAGCCTAAATACAAGGTTATTTAGGTGAGCAGTGATGGTCCACGAAGTCTGCCAGAGTAACCTTGGTTTATTTCTATTGGCCTGGGGTACCATTCAATTTATCATTTCTTCTGAAATATTATTATTTTTAAAATAAAGACATTATTATTACATCATTGCATTTTTGTTATTATTACATTACAATCAATTAAGAAGGGTTTGGTGGTGCTCCCAGTTTCTCACAGTCTCCATTAATAATTTGTGAGAATCGACTGCACTAAATGGAGTTCTCACTTAAACAGGTGTTTAAATCTAATGGATGACTAATGATATCCATCTCTCTTTGTTCTGCCCTTTCTCCATGCAAAGTACTAAACCTCCTATTTCAGGATGGCATGTAAGATTTTATTCACAGGAATGAAAGAAGCTGTACTCTCAGAAACCAGCAGCAAGGGGAGTTAACCCTTCTGGTCTCTTAGCAGATGGGGGTGTAAAATCAGGTCTTCCCCTGGCTGGCCAGTCGTACCAGTCAGTTCTATCATTTTCCATGACGAAGCCTGCAGTGTACACAAGTGTGTCTGGTTACCAGTCCATGGGGCAGTGGTAAATAATGAAAATGATGGGTTTGGTTTCTCTGAGATATGCGTGGAAGCACAGGCTTAGCCTTTCAGCTGTAAGACATAAAGATCTGTCTGAATATTATTGTTACAGTGTGTGGGTTTTTTTGGGTGTGTTTTGGATTTTTTTTGCCATTTCTTACATGACATCAGTCTATAGCTATTTGTTTCATTTTATGGTAACATTTTATTTTTAAGAAAATCTTTATATTCAAGAAAACAAAAATGAATATTTGAGAAAAATTAGGCACTGTATCTCTGTTTCTCTGGAAAGCTGATGATGAGTGAGGTTTGGTGCCAATGTCAGTCGTCTTTCCCATACTCCGTGAGGGGTGCAGCGAAACCTATCCCACTTGGAATCCAGAACATTCACACTTCCATCTACTTTAAGAGTCAGTAGTTGTTTCTCTAAGTGACCTAGCAGTTGTTTCTTCGAGTTGGCCCTGCCGCAAGAAGACTCCCTGGTCTCTGCCCCCTGCTATTCCTGCCCACGGAAGCCCTCTCCACACAAGTGTTGGTCAGTAGGGCAAATAGCAGAAGCGATGGCATGTCACATTCAGCATGACCTTAGAAAAAACTGTGATTTTCATCTTGGGTGCCTTCTCTCTCTCTTTCTCTCTGTATCTCTCTCTCTGTCTCAGTCCTTGTCTCTCTCTCTCTGTCTCTCTCTCTTCCTGCTCTAGGGAAAAACAGCTGCTCTGAAGCAGCCACATGGAGAGAGATTGAATCCTCTGGTCAATGTCCAGACTGGAAGTGTCACCTGCCTGCTACCATGGAAGTGAGCTTGGCAGAAAATTCTCCAGTTTGAGGTGAGTCTTGAAACAACAGCCAACAGCTTGATGGCAACCTTGAGAGAGACACTGAGCCAGGACCACCACCCAGTTAATCTGTTCCTGGATTTCTGACCCTCAATACTGAGTTGTTCTAACGTAAATTTTGAGAAAATTTGTTATGCAGCAATAAATAACTAATGCATTGTTGAAAGAAGACTGTGATAAACACAATTATTTAACATGTATAGTTAGAGAAAGTGAATTTACATACCATCCTGTGAAGCTTGACATTTCATTTAGATTAAGTGACTGTTCCTCTAAATTAATTTCATATTTTCTGCTTCAAGTTTGTTTGTGAATGAACCAGAAAAGCAATATTTGTTAATGAGTTAGATCATCAACAGGAGGACTTTGCAAACAGTTGGATATACCAGTTATATATGTCACTATATGAGATGATTTAAATAGAAAATTGGTTAATTTTTAAAACAGTTATATTTTTGGATCCTCTTAATGAAATAAAATTTTTCGAGATGCATTTTGTTAAAGGCAAAACATCTAACATTATTGTGAATGTTGTAACTGAGATAAAAAATTCAATAGATAAAATTATTTAGTTTTGTGGCTACAGCATGATATTAAATTCAGATTCAAGTTAAAAATCATAAAATTTATTTGGTTTGATAATAAAATATATGAAAATTAAGAAATTTTTGGAGCAGAAATGTACTGAAGGATTGGATTTTATGCAGCCATAACTTACAATAGTGTCCAGAGAAATTGTGATATCGTAATAACTAAAATTATAGTTTTCCATATTTATAAATATTTTATGTGTACAAATTTGAAATAAACTACCAGATTTTTGTGATGAAGCTGGTGCTGAGTGCCTGACACTATTTCAGACCACACACATGTTCTCTCATTCTTTTGCCTGTCTTTAGAATGAAATTGTGGACGCTGATCCTGCAGTATGCATAGTTGGCATCTTTTTCAAAATAAGCATTGACACCATGTTTGACCAGTTGTGTCTCATAAAAATAACTGTGAATTAATAACCACTACATGGAGGTAAAAAAGTATCTGTAAGTATATTTGGGCTGAAATATATTTTTATTTCAAGAAAAATTTAGACTGGAGGAATGTCCTCAATTTTATACAATTTGCTCTAAGTTTTTGGTAGGCATCTTAGCACATATAGAGTAAATATTTCCTGAATTCAAAATGTTTTGGCTTATAGAAAAGAATTAATCAAAGATTTATTTATTTATTTATTATTTATTTATTTATTCATTCATTCATTCACTTACTTATGTGTAAACATGTATATATTTATTAGCTAATAAATGGGAACTATGAAGAAAATTGCAGCCAAGTTTTAGAAAACAATTTGAAATAATAAAATCATATAAAAATGTATCAATAGAAAAAAATAACATTGTGATGATTTAGAAACTATGATATGAGTAAGACACTATTTAAGTTATAGAAATAAGAATCAGAAGTAGTGATTACTTTAAATGTGGAGAATATTAATATAAAGAATATAAATACATAATATCAAAATATATTAATATAATGTATAGCATGTAATTATGTATTATGTAGTACACATAATTACATTACTATATAATATAAATATAATGAACTTTCTTGTTTATTTTAAAAATACTTATCTGTTATTATTGGTATTTTTATTTCTGAAATTAAAAGTTATTAGAACTATTTCATAGGCCTACTAATATATTTAAAACAACTTTTTGGTCACTAAATGTTCAAAAATTATTTTAGATATTTTTAGTGACCATTTTAAGACTGCCTTGGTTTAGAGGAAATAATAAAATATCACCAGTTACGTTAGGCATATTTCACAGGTGAGAGTATAGCTCAGTTCTGTTGACCAAAAATAAACACCTCCACAATGAATGAAAGAATGAACGGTAAGTAGTAAATTGTGTCAAAGTAAGAATGTATATACACTTATTTTATAATTTTATCCATTTTTCTAAAATGTAATTTAAGTTCCTCTACCAGAAAATATTTTCTAATGATTTAAAATATAGAAGCTCGTCAGACTTTGGGTTGAAATCAATTTAGGTGCCAATGCGGCCAATGTAACAGGCTGAGGTGCAGCTTTGTCTTCTTTTTCCACTGCCTGGCTGGAGGGAAACGTTTTCCTAGACTTCACTCGCTCTAGGAAGTGTTCTGACTTCTCACAGTGTTCACGCGGAGTGGGAACACGGACTGTTTCTGTAGGTGGTGTGGATTTGTACAGGCAGAGCGAGCTAAGCAGTCACGGGGAAGTCTAAGAGCCTGAAACAGTTCAGAAGAGAAGTGAACGCATGTGAAGGGAAGGGTGAGGAGACCCCTAGAAGCCTGAGGCTTGGCTTCCTTGCCTTCCTGGGAGCTTCTGTGCTGAAGGAAAGCCTGGTTGCCTTATATAATAGTTCAAAACATGATTCTTTCTACGGTTGCTGAGTCTCCTGGGCTGTCTGCGAATCCAGAAAATGGACACGCACCACGTGCCATTTATAAGGTGTTCAGAAGGAATGGCTTACTTTGATTTATCAGTTATGGATATTTCTGTCTCGACTGACGAAATGCAGAACAACTGTCTAGGATTATCCCTTGTTTGGGAATAGAAAACCAGTAGCTGGAAGCCCACAGTATTTCCCCACCCATCACCCCTTCCCCTTCCTTCTCCCCAACAAACAGAAGGCTTTTCCGATTATTCATAAAACGTCTAAAAAGATCATTTCAGCAGTTCCAACAATATATCTCAATATGCCATCCGGTGTTCCGGAGGTCTTAAAGGAGGCTCACATTAAGTCAGCATGACGTGTGGCTGATGCAAATATAATTTGCACCGAGTTTCCTAATCAGGAGAGGCAGCTATTGCCAGACAAAATGGAGCAAATTCTTTCCAAATCCTGGGCACGCTGCAGGGAAGTATTAGAAAGATTGTATGAGAGAGACCTGTCCCTTGCATCTGGTAAAATTGATTTCAAGGATGTAAGGGAAGGGGGTATGCTCTCGGGGGCCACCGAGAGAGATTCTGTGTGTGCCGTCGGGTCGGCCTTTCCAAGTGAAACCTGGAGCTTCGCGGGTAAGGAAGGGAGGTAGACCAGTAAGATAAGACACAGCGCGAAGCCTTCTCAGTCAGAGCTGGGCCTGTGAAAGTTTGGAGTCACATGGTTTCCAGGCTGGTCATTTAGGGTCACCAACCATCCCAGTTTGCCTGTGGCGTTCCAGCTTCCAGCTCTGAGAGTCTCACATCTCAGGGAACCCCTGAGTCTTGGGCGAAGCTGGACTGTTGGTCAGCCCAGCCGCGCTGACATTTCGTTAAATAAAATAAATAGGAAAAGCTATGAAAAATAGTGTTTCTACCAACGGGGTCAACGTGGGGCAGGTGTATGGGGCTGAACAATGAATAAAGAGCCTGGGCTTAAGGATGAAGTCATAAGAAAATAAATCTACTTTCGGCCTGCATCAGCTCACTCCATAAACCACTTCCACTTGTCTGTACGTGTGTTTCCCAAAACTCACTCGGTTATCAGCCACGTTGGGAAGAAAATAAAGAAAGTTTGAAACAAGAAGAAATGTTCGTATCATCATGAAGATTAAATATATAAACAATGGTGACACTGTTCTCTGCCTTTTACTCATGTTTTTGCCCAAAGTGATAGGAGCATGAGCTTTAAAACACTGTAATATTTCTTCTGTCTAATTTGGTGCCAGAGAAGCAATGTCAGGACTCCTTTTTAAAGTAAAATAAACCCAACCATCTTTCAAAATGTGAGATTTCATTAGAGATTATGGAATGGGTGGGTATTCATATGGAAATCATTGTGTAGATGCCTCAATACCATCTCTGTGTTTTTACAGCAACTCACAAAGAAATAGAAATCAATAAAATCATCGTTATGTGTAAATTCTCTGTCCTATACCCAAGATGGACACGGCAAGATAAAGCCTGGTTTTTCCCCCAGAGCTTTTCCCATGATGAAGTCAACATGGAGTAGATGGAGCAGTATGACATCAGGGAACAATAGAATATTTATGATACTAGGAGACATACATGCCAACAGGGGTTTGAATGTGAAAGGAATCATGCACTCATGTTTCCCATATTACCCTATTTTAAAAATTATGTCCATCATTTGAAGTGAGTGATGAGTGACTGGCTATTAAAAAAAAAAATAGATTATCTTGAAGGATTATTATATTTTACTTTTCAAACTAAAGACCACTTTTACCTGCTCCTTTATTTCAATAATCATGATTTTATTTCAGGCTCATTTCTTTGTTACTTACAGACATTTACGTGGATATATTGTAGGTGATCCTCATAGTTTGTTAGTAGCAAACATCACTTACGTGAACAAAGCAACAGCAAAAGAAACTAATAAACAACATATTTTCTATTCTTCTTGATAGTCTAGAAAATGGAGCTTCAAGGAAGTGTTTGGTGGTGCTTCCCTGCTGGGCAATTGTGAGTCCCTTTTAACAGACTCCCAAGCATCGCTGAAGCCGTGATTCAAACCTGCGCAGGGGAGTGGAGCCTGTTAGGATGCACCAGGCTTCATCTCCCACCCGACTCTATTGGGGAGAGATCATTAAAAAAAAAAAAGGAGCAGCTGCACCAAGAAAACCTGTCTAAAGCTCTCCATTAATGGCCTTTGTGTAAGGCAATGCTGAGGGCAACTGGGTGTACCTGGCTTCTTGATGCCCACTTACATTTACCCCCTTCCCTGGGGGCCAGGGTTTGTCTGGACATAACCTGAAGCCTGGGTCCCTTGTGGGAATTCTCAGCACTTCAGCCTCCAGTCTCAGCTGGAAGCCTTATAAATAAGCGAGGTCTCTCATGTGGTATCGCACCATTTCCCACTCCAGCCTCCGAAAGGAAAGGAAACAAACCTTGTCTATGTTTAGGAAGGCCCTAGACGGGAGGTTGGTTTTCAAGACTGTTCTTCCAGAAGGGTGACAGGTCAGTCTGGGAGTGGAAAGAAGTGATGAAAAGGTATCTCACCCCCCACTCCAGTTCTTCAAGCTGACGCTGCATCCCTAGTGGGGATCTATGGTGTTCACAACGTGATATCCGTGCACACGATTATTTTTCCATGGTTGTTCTCTTTACATTTATGCGTGTGTGTGTGTGTAACATGTGGTAAAAGGTCTCAGGACACTTAGAACTACTAAGTGGGGCTCTTGTTTATAAGTAGATCACATTCATTTGCAAATTAGTGTGTTCGAGTGTATGTTCAAAAATCACATGTTCATTTCTAGTACATCAATGCAACTAAATGTTATATTATTAGTTATATTAGTCAATGATCCATTGAGACATCATTATAATAGCCAGCTCTCACTCTCATTTTCAGGTTAGAGCTTTCACTTCTTGACTTGGCATGTACTTAAAGTCTAAAGAACTTTTTTCCATATTATCTTGTATGAGTCATATCATTTGGAGTGGTAGGGAGACAGAGGTGCCACATTTTACAAATGAGGGCAGTGCTGACTCTTTGTGATCACGTGACTTGCCCGAGACAAGTGGCTTACTGAGAGTAAGAACAATGGCTTGGAAACAAGGTCATCTGACTTTATGTACATGGCCTACTCTTCAAAAGAAATACTTTCTAAAGGTCTGTTAGATTCCAAATACATTTTTATGTATTATTATATCTAATAATGTATAGCAACACAGAATTAAAAGTCCCGACACCTTTCCTCACTGCAGAGGAAATGCTTATTGCAAACTTGGAGTCAAACATTTGACCACTTACTATGTACTGAAGGCTTTCCTACGCATCCTACTATACAAATCCTAACATTATTCTGTAACACAAGAACAATATTATTCTTGTTTGACAAAGATGTGCATGCTTATGATTCAAGAGGGCAGCTGCATACGCAATACACAGCTAAAAATTCAAACTTCAGAACTGGAATGGAGGCTCCGTAGCTTGGAATTTTTGCTATAGTTCATACCATCAGGTGTGAGGGAAATAAAGTAGAGAGAGTGTCAATTGCCTATTAAGTTTAGTTAGTAAGGCAGAGAGATTTAAAAAATATATATTTTTTATTGGATTTACAGAGAGAGGGAGGAGAGAGAGAGAGAGGGAGAGTAACATTGATGTGAGAGAAACATCCATCAGTTACCTCTTGTACGCACCCCAACTGGGGACTGAACCCACAACCTGAGCATGTGCCCTGACCGGGAATCGAACCAGCAACCTTTCAGTTGCATAGGACTCCACTCAACCAACTGAGCCACACCTGTCAGGACCAGAGAGATCTTTGCAATGAGTCTGTGGCATTCAATTAAAAACAGATCTTCACAGTGGCAGTAAGAATATCTAGTTTTCAAAGTGACTAGGATGGAACAGATAATATCTGGGGGAAAATCGTGTTTTGATGAGAAAGTCAAGACCATATGCTTGGGAAGCAATTTAATCTGGATGCATTTCATTTATTGAAGTAACTGTTAATTATTGAAGGTATCTTTGTATTAAATATACAAATCTTACTCTTAACAACTCTAGAATGGGTCCAGGTGATTAACCTTAATCAGTTGCCATTTTTATGTGTTTTATGTGCCTCTGAAAGGAAAATAAAAATTTTTTTTTTCCTAAATTTATCTTCAAAATTATGCAACTGGTCCCCGAGAAAAATTATTATTAAGTATGTAAAAAATAAATTTAGAAATAAGGAGATTTCTTGTTCTGGTCCTGCTCATTTCCTGTATTATCTTGGCTGAATTTCCTAAATAATGTTCCTCATTTGTAAAATGGAAGTAATATTAGATCATGCTTCATGAGCCATGAGATAAGGGAGAATTAATTTATTTCTCCCTCAAAGGAATATTATAAAGTTAGTCATAATATCTACAATTCTTGTCTAATTGGGACCTAATCTGCCAAAAAGAGAATTAAAACTGTGGAAAAAGAGTTGCAATAGGAAATCAAAGCAAGAGTGTGAGTCTATAAGGCATGTACTGATGCTGGAGCCAATCTTTTCATTGGCTGTTCAATCTGTCCACACTTCTAGAATAAACATTGTATTCTGTACCTTCGGGGAAAGTAGTTCAGCACTATGCAGAAAATCTAATGTTTCAGTGGCCGAATTCTTTGCTTTTCAAATTAATTTGGGGGGGAAGTGTTCAGATACGGCTGTGCTACCACAACATCATTTGCCAAAGGAATTATAATCCAGATACATGTAGATATCAAAGTTGATTTAATCTTTACATTTTTCTTTATTGCTTCTCTCCGTAAGACTTTTCATTTTAGTGCTGCACCTAGACTCATTTGATTTTTAGGGAAAAATAAGCTAGGAGTATGAAGCCATCCTGAAAACTTTCCATATTTTTAGAGAGAAAGTGGAAAGTGCATAAGTGATTTTGAAGAAATTATTCTGAGGACTATAAGTGTTTTCAACCTCAGACTTTAATATTCGAACTCAGTAATTACATACTTCCTTAGGGGCTTCATGAGTCAATTTCTTCTTCTACCAATTGATAATTAGATAAAACAATAATATAACTATTTTGTGAGAAATACTTCAAGCTATTTGATTCTCAAACTAGGGAGTTAATGATATAAGACCTTACAAAGTACTCTAGGCCATTTAACTAATGAGAGGCAATCAATCAACTATTTCTTCAAGCAGTATTTTGCCCCCTCTCCATGATTAAAAGAGTTAAATTTGCAGAAAATATTTTGAACTTAGGAAGATATCAATGTCCTCTTTGTATACTAAATTAATGGGGGGAGGAAACTAAGAAAATTTTGTAGATGAAAGCATTGCAAATAAATTGTGCATTTGGATGATCATCGAATAACCTTTCCTGTCTGTTTCATGTGTTGCTCTGGGAACGTATTAATCTTTAAAGCTCTCTTACATTATAAATATTGCTTATGGCACAAATCATGCAAATTTATCCCCCTTTCATTACTTCAGAGCTTCTCAGGTCAAGAGTTATCATTCAGACAACATCAACTACCTCGACTAAACCCTGTTATATATCTATGTCAGTTCATATTTAAATGCATGATGTAGCACCATGATAAATTCTTCCTGGCCTTTGGCAAAGGTAGTGCTGAGAGGCTCTGTTTAGAAGAGGGGGATTTTATGGTTTAAGTGCACAGTTCCCAGGGAATTACGCAAATAATAAGCAACCCCTTGGCCCAAAGAATTTTCAAAATAGCAAGAAACGACGCCAACGGTACTAGGACCAGAGTATATTATGAAAAAGTTCCTACAGATAGCCATGAGAGAGGGTGGAGAGCATATTCCGCTGAGCTGTCAAGGTGTCCAGAGAGAAACAACATACCACAGCAAATCTGATGATACAATGGAATGTAAAAGCACTCTCTAGAACTGCAGTTAAACAAATTTATGAAACCTTATGTCAAGAGTCAAATGTTCCCTTATGAGGATTCCTCCTCTCCAGCTTCCAAAGATACTTATACCCTCATCGCAGTCCCAGTACAGATGCCCAGCTCCTTTGTTAAACATTTCCCATCCATTTAAATCCTTCCTCGATGGGCAATCCCAAGCGGTCAGGGCAGCCTTTCACCCAGTGAGTAGAAGTTGTAACTAAAAGGTAAAAAGCCTAATTCATTATCCACGATGCCTACAGGGTAGCGATAATGCACATTATCTTTTTAAAATAATAATCTTCAAAGTCCATGCATGTGTTCTAATTATATAACTAATTGGGGGGATTACTCTTAAAATTTTTCTCTAATTTATAATTCAAGAAAATATATATTTATTCAACATTAGTGTGACTGAGCTTCCCATGTCTAGCAGCTATCATGCATTTACTTTGATTAGGCACAAGTCACTCTGTTAAATACATTCTACTTTTATTACTTTCTAAAACTCTACTGGGCTAACTATTCTTAATGTTCTCATTTTGTAGGTGAGAAAACTGAAGTTGAAGGGTGTCAAGGTCACACAGCCAGTGCATAGCAACAGGGACTGGATTCCAGGAATCTGCAGTCAGAGCTCTAGCTCTGAGCTTGTCTCTATATTGCCTCAAGGGATCCATAATGAAACACAAATTAAAGACAAGGATTCACCCTTTTTGAAGATATTAAAAATAATTTATTGAGGACGACAACCGAAGAGGAGTTTCAGAGCAAGACAGCCTCATTGGAATAAATGCCTAGTTGTAGCCTGTGAGGGGAAAACAAAATTCTTGTTAGGCCCAGCCGGTGTGACTCAGTGGTTGGGAATTGACCTATGAATGAGGTCACGGTTCGATTCTGGGGCAGGGCACATGCCCGGGTTACTGGCTTGATCTCCAGTGAGGGGAGCACATGAGGCTGCCGATCAGTGACTCTCTCATCATTGATGTTTCTCTCTCTCTCTCTGAAATCAATAAAAATATATTTAAAAAAAAAATCATGTTAGGAGAGGTAAAGCTTGGTATATTTGCAAAGGGAAGAATTATATGTGCAGTTTGTATAGTTCCTAGACCAGCCCCCACACAAGTCAGTGCTAAGGAGATTTTTTTAATGATGATGATATAATGGAAATGCAAGTGAAAATGATGAAGAAAAATAGCTTCTCTTTGTAAGTAACGTAAACATAGTTTGTGAGATGACACAAAATAAAAACAATGGCAGAGAATTAATTTTTGCATTCATGGTTATAGATGGGAAAATTCTGCAAATTTAGAGAGCTGAATTAAAGGTGGTCCAACATACACAACATTTTAATAACTGGGGTAACCGGCTTTGCAAAAGCTTATCAGCACCAGTAATTTAACTTACTGTGAAGAACATAAAGAGTTCAGCATGTCACTCTGCCCTTAGGGGAGGGCTGCATCCCCACCAGAGGACTCTGCAGTTTGAAACCTGACTATGTGGCCTTTGAAGTGGTTATAGCAACTCCTGATGAAGTTCAGAGATCGAACACAAAACAAAGCAAAAATAATAATTAGAAGAACCTTTCCAATTAGTGATGACTCTTAACAAGGTGGCCTAATTTTCCATTTCTGTTACTACATATGGGCCAAAAATAGCAATGAGTATAACAGAGGATTTAAATCTAAAGCAACTAATCAAAACATTATAATCTGAGAATCACATTTAACCCATTGCCAAATTCAGTTAAGTAGTCTTCTTGGAGCTATACAGGGTTTCAGTTTCAAGTTTGTTCTAGAATATTCTAAAAGCTTTCTAAAACTTCTCTTTATTTTACTTGAACTATAGTTCTGATGACTTACCAAACTTGTTTGAAAGAGGGCTTGATTGATCTTTCAGTGTTCAATCTGACATTAGTATCATATGTAAAAACATATATCCTTAAAGGGCCCAGGCTTTGGTCTCTTGCACCAGGAACCCTACGGAGAGGACATTTCTGAAGGACTTGATCAGGGTCTCAGAGGACAGTGGCAGCTAGAAGCCCCACTGGGTCTCCCCTCTGTGCACTGATCCTTGTTGAATAAAGGGAACCAAGGACCATTTCCATTTCTTATCAGTCCCACACAAAAAGCACCCCCACCTTACCCCACATCTAAGGCCTTCTACCTATAGGCTTAAAGACATGTCCCCTTGGTTGTATGACTCAGCAGCTGTTTAGACTTTAAAATTAAAGTTTGTAGGCATGAAATAGTCATTTTTCATTTCTAAAAATGAAACCGAAATGAAATGAAGGTTCTTATATTGGTGAACTTCTTAATTCTATATATGATATTATCAGTGCTTTACATTAAATACATATTTACTCTTCCTCAATACTACACAGATACGTTCTTTCTCTTTCATAATGCATGTAATAACCAATGAGTCAGTAAAGTAGAATCTATCCTATAAATTTGAATGTTCAAGCCAGTTTCTCAAGCTTGGATCCTCCAGTGTTCATCCCCAACCTGTTTCCTTCCACAGAGATGCCAGCACAGACCTCTCTGTAAACCACTACTCTAAAACGTTATAACAAATGGCAGCAATCCAAAATCCCTTGAACTAAATTTAGTTTCAGTGAGTGGTAATTCTGTAGAAACCAGTGTCCTGGCAAACAAGCGAGGGGTCACTCAGAAAACATACCACATGTATATGGTTTCTGTCTCCTTTTGCTCTAATGTAAGGTGGTATATATTGCCTAATTTTGACCTTTATATAATTTTTGTGCAAAGCACATAGTCATTTCCAGACATAATTTAAAACCCAATGGAATAGTTTATGCACACATGCAACATGATCTACACACAGTTCTGTAGAAATTTGCAGGTACTCTTCTGTTATGGGCTGAATGTTTGTGTCCCTCCAAAACCCATAGGTTGAAGTCCTAATCTTCAATGTAATGATAGTTGGAGGCGGAGCCTTTAGGAGGTAATTAGATTATGAGGGTGGAGTCCTCATGATGGGATCAATGCTCTTATAAGAGACACCAGAGAAATGATTTTCTCTCTGCCATGTGAGGAGGACACAGTAAGAAGATAGCCATGTGCAAAGCAGATAAAGGGCTCTTATCAGAGCCCAGCCATGCTGGTACCCTGAACTCATATTTCCCAGCTTCCAGAACTGTGAGAAATAGGTTTCTGTTGTCTGAGACACACAGTTCATGGTAATTTGTTTAACAACTCAAGCTGCATAAGACACTTCCCACATATTCTTTTGTTTTTAAATGTGTGCACTACGGAGAGATTATAGCCTGTACCAACCTGGGGGAAAAGTACACTACTTCAAAATCATAGCTAATGGATCACCATTCCCAAAGTAAATCATGATTTTTTTAAATGTTGGTTTGTTTGCACATGATATTTTTTCCCTACTGTCTAGAATTCTCTCTCCTCTCACCTCCACTTTCAGCTTTAAACATATCTATTCACACTGCTAGGTTCATATTAAGCACCATTTCTTGAGAAGGATCTTTCTGTCATGTCCCTACCAACAAGAATAGTTCCTTTCTAGATCTTACTCTGCACTAGATATCTTTATAACATTTATCAGATCACACTGTAATTATTTCTTAGCATATGTCATACTCTTTAAATGGAGAGTATACTTTCTTCATCTTTGATTTTCTAAAATCTAATCTTGTGTAAGCCCTTCATTGGTCCTCAGTAACTGAATAAAGAAGGAAAGAAGGGAGAGACGATGAAGGCAGAGAAGAGAAAGGAAAATAAATAAATAATGATTGAATGAAGGAACCCAATTGCATTGGCAGAGCAAAGAATTGTGTTTTTAGTAATATTGACATTTTGCAATTTTTAGAGCTATAGGTCAGCTGTTATTAGGCCTTAAGTATATACAATACACCATTTTAACAATGGTGAAATTTTTAAAGGACGTTAGATTTAGAATATCGTTGCTTATTATTTTATAGAAAACCATGGTTCAAAAATGCTTAATAATCAAAAATGGCATATCTTTTAGCGCTATTAATTCAAAGAATTAATTTAAATTCTTTCATTAGGAAAAATTATTTCCAGGGCAGATGGCTGTGTTGATGAGTGAATTCACTTACAAACTAAACAACATCAATATATCTGTTCTATTACTCTGAGACTGAATAAATTAATTTGTATTTAATTCAATTAACTTAATAAATTTTTAAGGCTTCCAGTGCTTTTTTTCCAACACTGTTAGGGTGAGCTGAGATGAAGGGAACACTATGTGAGATTATTTTAATGAAAATATTTTTAGTACTTTAATGAGCATACAATTGTCAACTTATAAAATAGTTGTTTTTCTTCTATTATCAAAATTGTTTTAGGCAGCCAAGAAATTAAAATTTGAACAAAAGCACTCAAATGAATGCTGTTTGTATTTATAACTTTACGTATATATATATATTTTTCATTCTCCCTACTTTTCCTCAGGCTCTTTTCTGCTTCCAGAAGAGAGAATATTATACTGAATATACTCAGTATATTTTTATCTATACTGAGTGCTGTTAGTTATTGAAAACAGCAATTGTATTAATAATGAGAACAGAAATTACGTTTTAAAAACGTCTCCTAATAAATCTGTTTTTATTCAATTAATCCTCCAGGAAAGCTATTTCCAAAAAATATATCTGAGAAGCTGTTGTGCATATTGAAATAATTGATTGCTACTAAAGACATCATATTGGTTTTACCTGCTATTCAAATATTCATTTTCTGCAATATCATTCTTGACCTTCCTTATCTGTGTGTTAAATAAGATTTTCAACATCTCAGCTTTTCGCTTGTTTTTATGTTTCTATTTATCTACATGCTTTTGAGTCTTGAGATATACAATAAAAATGTTTTCTTCTCCATAAAAGCTGCTCTAACTTTCCTCCAGATAATTTTAAAGCCTCAGTGGATAGGGCATTCAAAGAAGGCCTGGATATTAGGGTGCTCCCTAGTGCAGGACCCACACAGGCTGGCAGCAGCCCTCTGAGTCTCAGTCCCCTGGCCCCTCGCGGGGATGCCGAGCTGGCAGTTCCTGTTGGCTGTTTGCACTCAGTTTTCTCGGTGCTCAGGGCCTGTATTTGTGCTGAGCCGAGGAGTTGCCCAGCTTCTGCTTTACATTTCAAGCCTTTACTTCTGCCTTTAATGAGTTTTATGGATGAACAAACTGGATAAACAAGGTAAGCCACTGCCCCTCTCCACTAAATCTCCCCACGTTTTAAGAACTGCCCTGAGACTGAACTTCTAAGAGTTATTTATTCCCACAGGGACACACGACCGTATTTTTAGCATGGCTTCCTTGCATCAAGGACATAAGCTGAAGTTCTGAGTTGCAGTCCCTTTACCACCTCTTGCCTATGGGAAATCCTTAGCGCTTCCAAGTCTCAGTTTCTCGACTAAACAGTGAGATCAACTCTATCTGCCCTGCTCATCTCCCGGGATCCTAGTGAGGCTTAAGTGAGATTGGCATTTGAACACATCTGTAATCTGTGCAGCACAAGAGAATAAAAATGGCTTTTTTCTTCCTCCTGAGGAATCAGATATGATGCAATTAATCTTACTTTTTAAAATCAAATCAAATACACTTTGTGGTTTTGCTGAGTTTTTGAAACTCTGAAAGAATACATGTTTAAACATATCCTGTTATCCTGTTTATTGGACAGATATGTGCAAAAAAAATGAAACTAGACCACCTTCTTACACCAGATACAAGAATAAAGTGAAAATGGATTAAGGACTTAAATGTTAGACTCAAACCCATCAAAATCCTAGAAGAAAACATTGGCAGTAAAATATCAGACATTTTTGTAGCAATCTTTTTTCTGATATATCTCCTGGGGCAAGGGAATCAAAAGAAAAAATAAACAACTGGGACTACATCAAACTGAAGAGTTTTTGCACAGCAAAGGAAACCATCGACAAAACGAAAGGACAACCCACTGAATGGAAGAACATATTTGCCAATGATACATCTGATAAGGGGCTACTACCTGAATTTTATGAAGAACTTATACAACTCAATACCAAAAAACCTAAGAAATCCAATTAAAAATGGACAAAGGACCTGAACAGACACTTCTCCAAAGAGGACATACAGATGGCCAAGAGACATGAAAAGATGCTCTATGTCAGGAATCATCAGAGAGATGCCAATTAAAACCACAATGCGGTATCACCTCACACCTGCCAGAATGGCTCCATCAATTCACCAAACAACAAGTGCTGGCGAGGGTGCGGAGAAAAGGGCACCCTTGTGCACTGTTGGTGGGAATGAAGATTGGGGCAGCCACTGCGGAAAGTAGTATGGTGTTACCTCAAAAAATAAAATAAAAAATGGAACTGCCTTATGACCCAGCTTGTTCTCAGGCTTGTTCTGCTTGCCCATCCCAAGGACTTTCCCAGGAGTGAGAGCTCTCCACCTCTGCGCAGGCGGCACAGGCCCTTCCACCTGGAACTCAGGATTCTTTCTCATCAAACCTCTTCCCCATTTTACTTGTTTGCACTGAAGGCTCAGGTCCTACCTGCCCATGCACTGGATGTGGTAGGGGCCACAAAGAGGTGTTTTTAGGCTACCTTTTCTCTTTCTTTACTCTCTCCTTTAACCACTCTAAATGCACCTAGAACATCAGACGTTACTTCTGGGAACATGACTTGAAAAGTTTAAGCTGCAGAGAAATTCTCTTCCAAGTTATGCATCTTCTTTTGGAAAGCCTGCAAGATAGTTTAATCTTGATGTTGAATAAACTCTCCAAGTTTCACATGCGTCCAAATATTTTCTCCCTCTCGTGTGAAAAAATTTGAACATAAATGTGATGGTATGTGTCAGCATGACTGTAGTAAAAGATGACCGCTTATTCATTTAAACATTATTTGTTTTTTGCTGTTTTCTTAAAAATATATCTTTATTGATTTCAGAGAGAGGAAGGGAGAGGGAGAGAGAGATAGAAAAACATTATTTCTGAATATAGCTGTGAGGGTGTTTCAGATGCTTCTCTCCTATAGATTTCGTATATAGAGAAATATCTGTCTATCAAAAGTCCTGTATTATTTAGTATTACTTAGTTACTTTTATCATCAAAAAGTGTTACACAGCCAATGACCAGGGCTTTTGAAAAGCATGTTGCTAACTGGTGTAACCACAGTATATTTTTATATCTCTGGCAAAGTCTAAGAAAGAACAATTTGCTTAATATGCAATACTTCTTATGATAAATATTTAATTCCTCTTACATTTTGAGATTTTGAAAACAGTTTACTACTTACTTTATTGTAGAGAGTTTCAGAGATCACAGATTGCCAACACAATACCTACCATTGTCAGAAAAGACAGGGCTAACTTTGTTCAAGATTTTGTAAAACCTCCATTAATTCTGTATACTCTAAATTTAGGTCAAGGGTTTCAAACATGCTATTTGTTAATGAACTGAATATTGGATATCTAGATCTCAAGGGATCATGTGAAATAAATATGTAAGAGGAAATCTTTCAAGTTGCTTTGTTCTGGACATATGTATACTAAACGAATTCATTGCTTTTTAATTAAACTGAAATCTTTATAGCGTTAGATAATTTTGATGGTCTTTTTTATATGTAAAGTGATAATTGCTAATTGATCACATGGGAGAAATACTTTCTGATAAATTAAAAAACATGAACTAAATTTAACTACATCACTATTTGTTTACAAATTGGCCCCCTTACATGGTGGGCAAGGAGAGAGAGAAGAAAGAGGCAGGTTGGTAGGTGGCAGGTTTAATAATCAAGAGAACTCACGTACAATGCTTGTCTTAGGTGCTGCAAGATGAATGGATCTTCCCACCCACTACCTGAATCTTAAAGGTTTATATAGAGACCTCAGATGGGTTCAGTCATGTATCAGTCTAGATGATCTCAACAACAATTGCTCTCTCAAGGCTGCATCTCTGAAAATGGCCCCCTCTGTGGAAAACGTGGGCAGAACATACATTCCAAGAACAGGGGAGGGGGTTAGGAGGCTCTGATTTCCCAGGTCTAACTTGAAGATCATCAGTGGTCATATCCTCTGGATGACCTCCTCCAATGCTCACCATGATTTCTCCATCTCTTTTAGCTCCAACCACTAGCCACCTATTCCCTTATCCACCCCACACAAACATAGATACAGTTAACACACACACATCATAAATATTAATGTAGGTATCACTTGAAGCTCAGTAACTTCTGTACTAATAGAAAATGCTATCAAATTTGCAGTTAAGTTATAGTTAAATATAAAAGAACTAGGGTCTTTGGCATTTCTCAGCTAAGTTCTAAAGTAAAGCATGAAGATCACCTTAATATCAGGAATCTTAGTGGTTTAAACTTTAGGGGAAATGCCTATGGAAAGATAATATAATGCCAAGAAGATAAAAACATTTGTAAAATGTAATCTTCAGCCAAATTGGTGCCACCAAGATAATTGAAATAAGACAAACCTTTACATTCTCATTGTTCCTATACCTTTTCATTCTGAGAGATCAGACTAAAGTTATGGAGACATTAGAGGAAGGCATAATTGCTGTGGTATTTTCCCTTATACAAGCATGAAAAAAATAAACATTTTATGGTGCTCCTATCTTGGCATGAATTTCCTCCTGATGGAGTCTTGGATAAGATCTAGCATGGATAGAGATAAAGCCTTCTAGACACTGTTTAAAACCAAACCTCAAACCAAACCAAACCAAACCTGAATACAGTCTATTCATTGTTAGAAAGTATACAGCCAAACACTCAGAGTCAACAGAGGGGAAAAAATGCATTCACTTGTCTCTACTACTCAACCCTAAAGAGACAAATAGCTGCCTTTACCCAAGGTCCCTACCACAGAGTGCCTACATGCTCTGACAGATCCATTGAGTGAAAGATGCCACCTCCTTCCATTCAAACCCTTATTTTTTAACCATCAGCAAAATGCGTAAATTATAAGTAGAAAAACAAAGAATTTCAAAGTATTCTGCACAAATTATTTATTTTAAATTTGTTTTTCTAAACTGGGCTTTGTCTCTTCAAATCAATGGCATGTAACTAGGACATGTAATGTTTGGTCTGTATTGTTTATAATATATGTAGCTTCTGAATAATAAAACTATCATAAAGTTAAGAGAGAGTCAACTAGAGATGGTTACTAATTACTTGAGACACCTACTAGAGTTGCTTCAAGGGGACCATTGTCTCATATTGTGGATGTATTATAAATGCATATTTGACTACTATTTCCCTGAGAACAAATAAAATCATGATTTCCATCAACTGTATAAATAATTAAATGATAAGACATCTCAGTTAAATATGCTTTTGTAACTGGGTGATGCAAATATTACGAAACTGAATTTCTTGTTTGTGGTTACATCAGAAAAACAAATTAGAGTCAATTAATTTATCTTGTAGCATCTTTTTTCCTCTCTCTCCCTCCCTCTTTCTCTTACTCCCTTTATTCTTTCCTTCTTTCCTCCCTTTTTCCCTCCCTTCCTTCTTTCCTTCTTCTTCCCTTGTCTCTCTTCATTCTACACATGTTCAGTATAACTCAAGATCTAGAAAGTTGAATACACAAGAATCCAGTGAATTTAACTTGAAAGACTTTGGTCATTTTTTACCTTTTTAAGTGAAACGTGCTCACTGTAAAATGTTCAAGCTGTATAGAAGTTCCCTCTTTAAAGCACTATTTAATTTTGGATGCATGCCTTTTATGAATGTTTTTTATGATTTTATCAAATTAAAAAGTATTTATCAAACATCTGAATTGCACTGGTAATTGTCACTTGACTATGATAAATATAAAAAGAGAATGAGATTGTCCCTGCCCTCAGACAGCCAACCACAAAACACAAGGAAATAAGTCTAGTACTAATAATTACCCTGTTATACAAAAAAAGTATACTGGACATGTGTTCAATGAAAGTAGTTTAAGTGTTCAGGCATATTTAGTATTGAAAATAAGCACGAATTCTAAAAAGACAAGAACTTGACCCCTTCCTAATGCCCATTCAACCGTCAGTTCTCTCTTCTGAGCCAAGGAGATGCTGGGAATGGTGGGCACGCAGGGCTCGGAGACTATGAATGAGAACATGGGAATGGCCAGTGTTCACACCGGAGACTTCCTGCAGGACTGCTCTCCTCTGGGTCAGAAGACAGTTCGAGGGTTATCGCCAGAGACCCTTGAGGCGAGGTAAGAGGGTGGATATCAGAAAGAGCTTGCCTTCCTGATATTTATCAACTCTCATAGGAAAGGAATAACTACCCATGGAGAGATTAGCCATTGGCCCTCCTGCGCCCAGAAGCTGGGGGGCAAACTGTCAGGTGGAATGACGTTAAGGGCACTAGGCCTTGGAGTGGATATACACAAACAAGCCCTTCCTAGTGTCTCGAAGAGTCTTGGGAACTGGAGACTGCCTGTCGCTCATCCCAGAGTCATCTATCTTCTTCTGAGTTGTAGCAGCTGCAGGCGAGCCTCAAGGAGAAAGCAAAGGAACGTTTAAATGTTGCCTAGGGAATTAAGCAGCCAGAGAGAGGGCAGTTCTGCAAAACTAAAGAAGAACCTGCTCTTGGTGACAAAATAAGTAAATAAACTATTGCAGGAGACAAATGACAACAAAAACAATAGCAACAAAAAAGAAAATAACAAAGTAAAAACAATTTAAAGTGGTTCCATTACAGCTACAAAAAAGACTTTCTAAGCTAAAAATCACATTATTTTTAAGCTACAGAATTAAACAGATAAGTTGAATGGAAGGTGGCCATTTGGATATATACTAGTATCCTGGATACCAAATATAAGAAAAAGCTTAAAACAAGCCAAGGTTCAAAAGAAGATAAAATCGTGACGTGAAAAGCAAAAGACTAAGAAGACAAATGCAGGGGACTTGCAGTAAATTAGAACAGAAACATGAATAGAAAAATAAAAGGATTGATTGGACTAAACAAGGATGGAAAAAAACCTCAACTTTTTGAAAACAGAAAATGTAGACTTGAAGATTTTTCCAAGTTTCAACAGGGTTATAAGAAAAAACAAAACTCTATACAGATCTTTGTAAAATTTCCAAATTTCAGTACATAAAACCAAAAACAATGAAAACTTAAAATCTCTAGAGAAAGTCTGAACAACAACAACAACAAAGCTATTCCCTGAGAATCTCATGCCAAGCTAATGTATCATGCACTGGTCAGGGTGAAAAAATAAACAAAGCCACATCTACAAAAGTTCATGCAATGTATGAGCCACATATGCAACCAGAGGAAATACTTAAGAATGGACTCTAATTATGCAAACTATGAATTAGAACAGAAAGCTCAATATGGGGGGGGGGGAGAGCAGAGGCACTATAAAGGGAAACACCTTGGTGGGACCAGGACATAAATTCATGTGGAACCATATTTAATTGTCATTTTGTAGAAAAAGCTTAGAGAGCAGTTTCATATGGTTCAAATCATTTCAACACATAGGGGAAGGGAAGATGGGAAGAGGGATTATGTCAAAGTTTGTATTTTAATGAGATGGGAGAGAACAGCAGGGGAAAAGTAAAATGTCGCAATTGCAAGGGAGAGATACCTTGTTTTCCTATAATAAAAAATAAATCTGTGTTTTCATTTAATTGCCAGAAAAGGAAGTTAATGGGTAAAAGAACATAAAACCGACCTAAATAAATAGAAAGAAAAACAAAAAACAAACAAAATAACCTAAATAGTAAGCCTGGAGTAAGGTGGAAAAATAAAGCATGCTTTTACATAAATAAAAAAGCGTGGAGTTCTTCCATGAAAGGACTGTTAGAGTGTGCTAACAAATACAATGCAATTGGCCCCGTTATGAGAAATATACCTGCAAGTGCGCAATAATGAAACGCTGAAGCTCTATTCTTTGGCCTCAACTCATCTCTGATGCTGATCTTGTCCGACTGTATCCATGACTGGCCACCCAACAAGGACATCATCCCTCACCTTGTCCTGAGTTCAATCCCATATTGCTGTCTGGCTCAGGACCATGTATGGTCGGAGAGCTTTATTTTTTAGGCTGCCTAAAACTATCTACATTAAAATGACCACTAAAAACTGTTTCTTCAAAATGTCATGTACACAGAAATTTTATTAACATTTATAGTCAATGACTGAACAAAGAATATCCTTATGTTTGAAGGGTTTTACTAATCAATGAGACCATAAGGATAATTACATCTGATAGCTCAAAAACTTGCAGATGTAGGAATAAAGTAGTTTTAGGACATGGCACGTAATGGCCTTCACAGCGCATGAATGGAGGCTGAGGAGTTCCCGGGAGAGGGGGAAAGCCCAGATGCTAGGGATGAGGGGAGAGGGAAGCGGAGATCTCCTTCTTAGAATTTACGGTTAGGATCTCTCCAGCTCTTAAAGGTGTCGGTAAACTAGTAAATGATCGAAGCGAGATGTGTCTTTGACTATGCCCGTTCCTTTTCCTATTCTCCGTCGCCTAGGGTTGGGTGCCCTTACGGAATCAACACTCCAGCATGCAACAGAACTCGATTAGTGGGCCTGCGCGGCCGTAACAAATTGCCACAGAACCGCGCCTTAAAATGACACACACATTCCCAGGTTTCTGGAGACTGGAAGGCCTAAAATAAGGTGTCAGCAGGGCTCTGCCCTCACTGAAAGCTTTGGGGAGAGCCTGTTTCATGCCTTTGCATTGGCTTCTGGCTTGGCCAGTAAGACCTGGTATTCCTGGCCTTACAGATGCGTCACTACAATCTGGACTCTCTTGTCACAGGACATTCTCTCTGTGAGCCTCTGTGTCCTTTCTCTTCCTAAAAGGACACCAGCCATATGGGATTAAGGATCCACTTTATTCTGGTGTGATCTCATCTTAACTAATTACATCTGTGATGGACCTATTTCCAAATGAAGTCACATTCTAAGGCTCCAGGGCGGATGTGACTTGGTGGTGGTGGTGGTGGTGGGGTGACACTTGTCTAATCAAGTACAAGTACTAGTTTAGCTCAATGGTCCTAGTGAGCTCAGAGGCATTCCCTTTTCCATACTAACTTCTAACCATGGCATAAAATACCTTTTTCTACCTTTTAAGCTAATTTGGAGTATCAACATTTAGAGAATTACCTTAAGGAAAAAAACAACAACAAAAACAATAGAGGGGCCGTCCTAGGTCCTTAAAAATCACACCATTTATCCTCAAACCCTCTCTACCTAATCATCCGTTGTTAAGAGGGTGCGTATATGGCCTTGGGCCACTCTCTTAATCAAGTCCTGCAGAGAGCAGCCACATCAGAGAACTCACAACAGCCCACAAAATAATTGCCCGGCTCCAGGGCTGGACAGTGTGTAAGGAGACTTGCAAATTGGCAGGCGGAGCGTAAGCGCCCAACATGGACAGAATTTCACAGTAAATGAGACCAGATCACAGGGCGCTGTGCCTTCATCACTGTGACCCGGCACGTTGCAAGGCAGCAAGAAGCGGATATGAACACGTCTCTCACATTTTGCACAAAAGTGTCAGTGGCGAAACAAAGCCTCTGTTTTCAGAGCATGACCACAATGGCTCCGCTGTTCAAAGATGGGGGTAGAGATTGCTAAACCCGCTGAGGATGAGTGATAGACTGAGGCCCATCTGGCTCCTTCAGGACAGAAAACAAAACATAACCAAAAAAATGTCCTTGCTTTAGTTCCTAGCTGTCAGCTTCCAGTCAGCACTCTCCCAACACCAGGAGGGGGGGAAAAAGTAAAGCTCGCTGTTGATAAAACGGTTCTTGCTCTTTAAAACTAAATGAAGAAAAATGTTAAAGAAAAAAAAATAAGAAAGAAGAAAGTGTGGGAGGATTGGGGCAGTAGTTTGGGACGGAATGAGTTGGTTTTGGCAGAAAGATTGTTCCCGGACCCCGGCGACAGTGACTACTAGCAAATGCTTGCTGGGTTGATGCATTTGCCGTCGGGGCTGAGAAGTGCTCCAGTTGGCTGGGACTTTAATAAGCCCCTCTTGGGGAGTTCAGCCTCTGTCAGGTGAATCAGAACAAGGGCCCCACTTGTATTAAGCAGCAGAAATATGATTTCTAATGAACTGCTGATACCGAGTGTTTATTGATTTCTCCAAGGCATGTTCAAATCAGACCAAAGTTCAAAGGCTAATAGGAGTTCTGATGATCTGGGAAAAGTGTCCACAGAGAAAAACTGGACTGAAATTTTCATGAGCAGAAACATTTGCTGAAGACAAATCATGTGCCGAACCTACTGCCCCCGGTGCTTTACCAGATGATTGTTTCGTCCTCATAGCTACCCTAGCCTGAGTGCTTTTTGTTCCATTTTACAGATGAGGGAGCAGGCTGTGTGGACCGGAGTGATGGGCCCATAGTTACAACGGGAGCGTGTTGCAGAATTGGACTAGAAATGGCCTGGCTTACAAAATTTGCACACAGTCCCCAGAAAATGATGCATCCCTAGAAAATGATGCAGATAGGAAGAAGAATTTGAAAAAGTATTCAATCCAACCCCTCTAGCTCTTACATAGAACCAGGTGTTAAAGCGATTGCACAAAACTCACACAGCAGCCCTTGCCGCTGTGGCTCAGTGGTTGATATCTCCCATGCACCAGGAGGCCGCCGGTTCCATTCCCAGTCAGGGCTATTCCCAGACTGTGGGCTCGATGCCCAGCACGGGGTGTGCAGGAGGCAGCCGGTCATCGATGCTTCTCTCTCTCTCTCCCTCTTCCTTCCCCTCTCTCTAAAATCACTAAAAACATACTTAAAAACACACACACAGCAAATCCAGGACTAAATACCAGTACTCTGACCTCATTAGAGGGAACCATATTTCTTTTGGTAATACTGTTTAATATGGAGCTTACATAGAGATTTAAATGTTTTCATAAAGAACCAGAAATGAACCATCAAGGAGATAGCTGGTTCCTGGAATGTAGAGTTAGTAACAAAATGTAGTCAGTCGTTTTAAGCCAGACTAATGCAGACCAAGCATCCTTTCTCACCTGTGACTTGCTTAATATAAAAGGGAGAATGTGATGGTTGCCTTATACAACATTACCCCTCACTGGCTTTCAAAAAATATTTGCTATTTTGGGCCTCAGGTGCAAACAGTTGGTCTAATCACACAGTCCATAGACCTTGGTCATAAATTTTTGTGAAGAAATTCACATTTTTCCTTTATTATCTCCAATCGCCTCTATTGTTCCTATCCCCCCAAAAAGCACCTGCTCTGACTTGCTTCACATATGTTCTTTAATACTGCAGCACAACATGTAATGTTGTTTTCTATGTGTATAATTTTAATATACATAAATAAAATTGCAGTACAAAATGTATTCTCTTTTCTACCTCTCTCACTCAATGTTTATTATGAAGAATTGCAAACATACAGAAAAGTTGTAAGAACTTTACATGGGGCACCTATATGCCCATTACTCAGGTTCAACCACAACGCCTTACTGTTCATCTGTTCATTTCCATCGTGTGTTGAAATCATTTGAAGGTACATTGCAGATGTGAGTACATTCCTGCCTAAATGTATCAGTATGCACTCGGTACCTAGAGCTGAGGAAAGCGGAGGGACACATTTCCTTGCCGAGTGATAGGAGCCCTCACAGCCTGTGCTGTGCATATCATCTCGTTTGGGGGTATGCTCCCCTACTCTGGAATTGATTTGTACTCTTTTGTCCTGCTTAAGTGTGTGTGTGTCACAGGACACCCAGCCAACCCCGCTGCTTTATGTGTATTGCAGGGAGGCAATATATATGGCCCTTCACCTGCAATACAGGCAGAGCGCCTACGAGGCCAACTCCCTGCTCTGGCTGTGGGATGAGCCCCACTGGCCCTGGGGACCAGCGCTCACTCTGGAAGCTGATCTTGCTCCATCTTTCTCTATGCGAGTAAGCGATGTTCTATCCAGTGCTTACGTGAGTTGTCCTTGGCTGCTCCTGGTGGCAGGCAAGGCAACAGTGTCACTTGCTTTATACTTCCCTTACCTGTGACTTTCTCAGAGACTTTCAGACTCATACACTTTCCTTTAACTTTTGCACTAACTCCAGAATTAGGCCAGAGAAAGTCACACTAGCCCATGATTAATTTCCATCTTATTAAGAATAGCTTCTAAAAATAAAAGATCTTTTGTTTATCTTTATAATTGTAATTACTGTTACATAACTTTTGTCCATTTGATCATGAATTATGTAGATTTTCTGTTACCTAAAATGAGTTAAAACATTTCTCTTAAAAGTATAATACCCCGTTAAATAAATGTGCCATAACTAATTCAACAATTTCCATTATTTTGGAATATCAACTGCTTGATTTTTTTAAATGATGCTGTGACAAACATTTTTAAAAATCTGCATCTACTCTCTTCTGTGTCCACAGTAAAATATACCATGTACTTGCTGAATAAAATAGAAATTTATGCTCTCATGGCTCTGGGGGTTGGAAGTTCAAAGTCAGTATCACTGGGTCAATGTCAAAGTGCAGGCAGGGCAATGCTCCCTACGGAGGACTAGCAGGGAATCTATACCCCACCTCTTCCAGCTTCCATCGTCAGCTAGTGCTCCTTGGCTTGCTGCCACATCACTAGTTTTCAAGGACATCTTCAATGTGGAACCTGCTCCAGTTCCACATCACCTTCCCCTGTGTGAGTGTGTGTGTACGTGCATGTGTGTGTGTGTGTGTGTGTGTGTGTGTGTGTATGCGTGTGTGTTGCATCTCCCTCTTCCCTCTCTTTAAAGACACTTGTGAAAATATGTAGGACCTACCTGGATATTATCTCAACCTTAGGATTTTTAATTCCATCTAAAAAGTAATTTCCATATAAGGTAACATTTACAAATTCCAGGGATTGTGACACGGCATCTTTGGGGGTTATTTTATTCAGCCTACCAAACAGTATTTTTACTCATAATTTCTTCTCAGAATTAACAAAACCAGATCAGTGGGGATAAATTGTAAAGGCCCCAATATGTATAGTCATTATGTTTTTCAAAGTCTTTTTTACATCCATTCTAACAACATTTGAGAGCATCTTTTTTGCTGAAAAGCTGCCTGCGTTTTGAGTTACTATTTTAGGTGAGGAACAGCATTTCACTTTTAGCTTCTTGATTATTAGCAAGGAGGAGTATTTTTCTGTTTGCTTCCTGGTTAATTTTCTGCATTTCAAGTATTATATTTGTTGTCAACTGTTTTTCTTTAGCATGTTGGACAGTTTTTAAATTGGCAATTATTGATGGAACACTTTAATGTTTTCTATAGTGATCCAGATTTTTGTTCTTTCTTGGTTTCTTTCTCTTTAAAGCTTAGAAATGCCTCTTTTCTCCATAAATCAGGGGCATTGAAGGTCAATGATCTTGCCTTTGTTTTTGGTTTTTATTTAAGCATATTTTAAATAAATAATGAGAATACACACATCAGAAGATAAAATCAAACACTAGCCTCATTCAAAAATTCATTGAATAAAAATATAAGGAAAAATATTGACTAAGTTACTATTAAAGCATAAAAATGACATTTCCTTTCTGATTCCTCTGGCTTTGCACTTGAAGATGTATTCCTGCCCATATTTTAGGGAAATACTTTGTAATAGTCACTTAGAAATGGATGTGGTTACATAAATCATACTTTCCATCTGTAATTTATTAGTCTCAAACTTATTTCTACACATATTTATTGAGTTCTTTCTATGTGAATGTTTTGGGTTGAACTGTATCTCCCTCCCAAATTTATATGTTGAAGCCATAACCCCCAAGATGACTATATTTGGAGAGAAAGTCTTTAAGGAGTTAATGATGATTAAACAAGGTCATAAAAAAAACGGGGTTCCACTTCAATAGAACTGGTGTCCTTATAAGAAGAGGAGGAGACAGTTCATTTGGAAGAATGGAATGCATATTTACCACCCAAAACTAAAACATGGTACATTTTACTCTATATATGTTCTCATGTGTTCAGTTTACTCGTGGGCTCTGTTTACGTGTATGTGTGTCCGATTCTCTTTATTGTTCCTCATCAACTATTTTAACCAAGTGGCTGTGAATTCTGCTTATACCTGAAGCTCGTCTTACGTGAAAGGGCATTCCTGAATACGAACGAGAGAGAGCACAGTTAGTTTATTTTAATAAGTTAAAAAATGTGTTCCCAAGACATTTAAGCAAAATGCCTTCGCAAAAATAAAATAAAATAAAAATCTATAGCTGTAACATTTTGCTTACCTTAGGCATTTCCCTAAAGTCCCTCTCTCTGTGATGAAAGGTATTTGACTCAAAAATCAGTTCTTTAAAGCCTTTCCCCCACTTCTTCAAAAATGTCTATTTTCTCATTTCCCACTGCGGTCTTATTGAATTCATAACAGCAGTTCTGCAGAGTATCATTTACCTGTAAGCTAAACCAGCAAACTCAAGGAGTTTCAAATTATGAAATCTGATTTGGTGGCTTTATGCTAAATGACAATCATATGGAAAAGACGCTGAAGTAAAACTGTGCCGAGATGCACCAGTAGGTGTCATTTTCTTTATAGCAGGAATTTCATTGCTGAGCAAGAATGCATAAATTGTGATTGTGTCAATCATAGGCACTAAGATTGCAAGGGAATTGTTTAAAATTCCATTCAATACGGAAGAATATTAAGATTTGGAGAGGCATGCTAGAATAAAAAGAGCACGAGATATGAATCACAGAGTTAGGAACTGGGTTTATGGGTCAGTTACACCAATTATAATGCAAGGATTTTAGACATTGACCTTTACTTTCTGAGCCTCAGTGTCCTCTGATTACTGAGATGATTCATTAGAAAGTAGGAGATATGATGTATTATATCACATGATGAAATAGTTTCTATAAAAACATAAAAAGAACTCTAGGTATTTCCATCTTTCCATCAACAAGAGATTTAATACAAAGAATTAACCCATTAGGTGAGCTGGGATAGTAAAGCTTAGGTAGACAGCTGCTAGCTTTCCAGAAAGCATGAGGTGCAAAAATCATTGACAACTCCCAACAAGGCTTTCAGCATCCAAAGGTTGAGTCCCATTAGATACCTGAAATGTACTGGCAAAATACCCTGTCTGTCATCTTCCAAAGACTTCACACCATAGTGCAGCCAAACCAGTTCTCCGTCTTTCTCTTCCCATCAAATCTCTAACAAGAGTTTTGCATTTGCAGGGCATAAACTGGAACCCTGCTGACAGGAGAGTCTGGAGACTGTAGTTCCTAGGCTTTCAGCTCTTGCAACAGAGGTGATAACAGAGAAAAACATGGGGAATGAGTTTCAGATTCCAGCAGACAATTATAAAATAAGCTAATTGCACGTAGAAGACACTCAGAAAACCCAATCCACCCACTAGCTTTGTCTGCTTGACCTACAATATGTAACTCAAATCCATTTCAATTTGATCTCCATAGACTACAACCAACAGTAATTCAACATAACATTGTTTCTCACATAGACCATTGAATTTTTATTTTGTTTTCCTCTTTCCACATTGCTTTCTCTATTACCCCTATAGGTTTGATTATGCTGTGGCTACAAACTACACCAAAGCTGCAGTGGTTTAACCTAACTGGTATCCATTTTGCGCTCATGTTATATGCCTCCCACAGATTTTCAAGGGCCTGTGCTGCACATGGTTATTTAGGGGCACAGGCTGACTGATCCTCCAACGTCTTATAGAAGTAGTATCTGGAATCCTCCATTGCCATCTGTGAAAAGTGAGGGACTGGACAGTTGCTCATGAGAGTTTGCTGAATAAGTCCACCAGTAAACTGGTGATGGCCCCATTCAACTCCAAGAAATATGGCAGATGGAATATTTGGTTGAAACTACTTTTTTAAAATAATAATTTTTATTGATTTCAGAGAAAGGAAGGGGGAGAGAGAAAGAGAGAGAGAGAGAGAGAAACATCAATGATGAGAGCCATCAATCAGTTGCCTCCTGTACACCCCCTGCTGGGGATTGAGTCCGATACCCTGGCATGTGCCCTGACCAGGAGTCAAACCAAGATCTCCTGGATCATAGGTCAATGCTCAACCACTGAGCCATGTTGGCAGGGCTGAAATTACTTTTTATTCCATAGTTCCAATATTTATGCCTATGCTAGAGTAAAGCAGGATACACTCAATCAACAGTGAGAATATGTTGAATAAAGAAGAACACTGAGCTAGTAACCTAGGCTCAATAGAATGGCTTAAGGGACCATGGTGAAGAAAAGTGGTGCTGATACCTGTGATAGCTAAGAAAGAACAGGAATGAGAGAGAGAGAGAGAGAGAGAGAGAAGGACTCAGAGCTATGCCTGTGGGCCCCACAGTGGGTGAATGGCACTCTAGACCTGGCATCATCAAAGGGTGGACAAGGTCCATGAGACAAGGCATTGATTCTCTGTTACAGTGAGAAGGAGTGGAGATGTGTCCAAACTCTCCTTTTCTCTCTGCCTGGCCTCAGAAATAGCTCTGACCAAGTAAATACCTGGAGTTCCTGAACAGTTTCAGGAAGTGCAGAGCAGACAAAGAAGGCAGTGTTAGATTTTTCTGCTTAGAAGGTATAAGGGTGCTTTGGCAATTACTTAGAAAAAAAACACGTTACTACATTCATATATTGAATTTATGGAGCAATTTATGAAAGTAAGCAAAAGTGTAATGAGTGGGCGGGTTTGATCACATAGATTTTGAACCATTTAAATCATTTTCCAGAGGCAGCAAAGAATTTATTAAAAAGTTAAGTGATTTGTTTAGGATCATAAGTGACAAAATGGCTCAGTGCTTTTTCTACTTTCCTAAGCTATCTCAAATATTAGAATAAAAAATAATCTATTTTTTCCCAGAGGGAAGGAATACATGGATAAAAGGTAAACTTGTTAAATGAATAATTTTCTCTCAAGTTTTATTAGTACAAATAAAGTATTACCTTTCAAAAGTTATATGAGGCAATTTTCTTGAAATCTAGTACTCCTTCCCATGCATAAATATGAGTATATCACTTAAAGTAAGCTTAATCTGAAAACGCAGACTTATAGAATAGATAATATTTACTCACTGAATAAATATTGACTGAAACCCTATGCATAACAAGGGTTATTGGGTTATATAATTGATTATTAGCTTTGGAAGAGATTTATTTATTTATTTTTTGCATTATAAAAGTATTCACTGTAGGATCTTAGGGGGAAAAATAGCTCAATCAGTGCCTTTAAAATCATATTTGTTATATAATGATCTAATTTGTTCTCCAAATTTCATGATCATGGCTGGTCTATTAGGCAAGGTGCTAACATTCATTCTAGTGTTCATTTAAATCCATTCAACAAGAGAGGGGTCATTTCAAATGTTGGCTGTGGTTGCACAAATTATATTTCTTGCAACATTATAGAATTTTCCTCGAGGTATTTCTATGCATTGATATTTAACATCATGGATATTAAAGTATTTCTGAAACACATTTTGCAGGAGTATTGGTGAGCTCAGAGCAAAATGATTCATGTTATTGACCATTTAATCATTTACCAGAGGCCAATTACTCTAAATCAATAAATATAGTAATTAGGCAATTCGTTGAAATGATACTTAGGCAAATACAATTGTTAAAAAGAGTGCCTTACCAACATTTACCTCTTCAGAGTGAATGACAGGAATACCTATTTTAATTTTAACTCAGTAAAAATGAACAATTAAAAAAAAACAAAACATAAAAATAATTTGATGTGTAGTGAGCATGTCTTTTTACCAAGAAATACTTTGTGTTCCTAGAGTTACAATTAAATAAAATAGTCAACAAATATAGGGCTCAGGTTAAAATATTTACAAGGATATCTAGATATGTGTTTCATTTACTTCAAGTTTGTGTTTCTAACAATATTGCTGGCTCAGAGGGTATAGTCTAAAAAGAATAGAAATTGCTGTTACTTTTAAAAAAAATTATACAGGTTTGACCTATCTTGATGGACTGAAGGGATGGTGATGAAAACTGTAATCTTAATAAATCTCCCACAGCTAGAGGTTTAAAACTCATACTGTTTCAAATTAGTGAGGACAGCAATATTTATTTGCTGCCGAGTTCTAGTCAGCATGGCATTTCAGCAGGAAACACTTTATAAGACTTAAACTTATGAGTAGCAAAGTTGAAAACTCATGTTCAAGAAAAGGAACAGAAACTAAATACACCCAGTGATTCGTTCTAAATCAAGAAGGAAATGAACCAAACTTTATCATTTCCTTTTCTTTGTCTTTCCTCACTACCATTGACTTCTATTACAATAATAGCCAAGAATTTTGGCTTTAATAGAGTGCTTGATCATGTTCAAGAGCTTTGAAATGCATCATCTCATTGAACTAACATACGATTTGTTACAAAGATAAATAAATACAATTCTCAAAGTATAGAAGAGGTAACAGGTAATATATTCAGCTGTCCAATATTATATCTAATGTTCAAATATGGGGTGTGACAAGAAGCTATGTCAGATCAAGTTGTCAGATGATTGGGCCTCTGTCAGCAGCTCGTTTCGGTAGTGAACATGGAATCTACCATCAGGTGAATTAGCCAGAGAAACTGTGTGGTGAGAAGGAGGGATACAGGCAGCAGGGTCACATAGAACCTAGCGAGAAAGAAAACCATCAGGCAGCGTCCTCTCATGCATCCACCTTCCACATTCATTCCCTTACCAAGGCGGAAAAACACTCTGGGTCTTACTCCAGACTCAGTGCCTCCTTGTCTCAGATTCTTTTTCTTCATTTTCTAATCCATTCGGACAGCACCCCGAAATCCATATCTGGCCTTTTCCCAACTACTCTCAGACTCTTTGTGACTTTAGTCAATCCCTGGATTTTAACACCATCATCTCTATGTTGATGACTCTTAAATTTATAGCCACATCCCAATCCTTCTCCTCAACTCTAAATTCATATCGAACTGAAAATCTATGATATATCTAAAACTTAACATGTCAACACTGAACTCTTGATTTTCTATCCAAACTTACACTTCTCCTTCTAAATAAATAGCACTACTATTTGCCATGTTGCTCAGAAAACAACCTGTAAAACCATCCTTGACTTGTCTTTCATACCCCATAAGTAAACGACACACATATTCTGTCAGCTTTACACTGAATATATATCCAAGGCTCACTATCTTTATGATTACACTACGTTACAAACCATCTTCAGCTGGACTATTATAGGAGCCGCCTGCCCGGTTTCTCTGCTTCCACCTTCCGAGTCCCTACAGTCTGAGGTTCACACAGCAATCAGAGCGATCCTTTCAAAATGTAAATCATATTAGGCTATTATTCTGTCAAAACTCTTCATTCTTTCATTGTATATTTAGAGTAAAATATAGGAACTGCATGTGGCCTGACTGCTGGCTACTTTTCAAGTGTCATTTTCAAGTTTCCCCACTTACTAAGCTGACGCCCGTGTTCACCATAAATAATCCAAGCTTACTGCTGTCTCAGGGCATTTGCACTTCTTGCCCCATTTGTCTACAATGCTCTTTACTCACTGAGTTTCATGGATTCCTTGCTCATTTGTTCATTTATCTATTGCCTGTCCTCCATACTTGAATGCAAGTTCCATTAGAGCAGATTTCTTTTTCTGTCTTGTTTGATGTTCAACCTCGAGCACTTAGATCAGTGCTAGTTGGGAGCTGACTAAAGGGGGAAAGGCAGAAAGGCCTGAAATAAGAAACAAAAGAGTGATGAAAAGAACAAATACAGGAAGGCAGGAAGGGAAGGAAGGAGAAATGGAGTAAATTAGTGAAAATTTGTCCTGTAGCTATACAAGGGACTACAGAGCAAATCTGTATTCCAGAAAAATAGAAATCAAGGCCCAAACATCTAAGGCAGCTTAATTGTAGAAGTGGTTGAAAGTGGACCTTTCACCCAATTAGCTAGGCTAATTGGTTCTGTTATAGGGGAAGTTCCATCAGGGCCACTTTATTTTATACTCACCAGGAGATACGCCCATTGACTTTTTAGAGAAAGGGGAAGGGGAGGGGGGAGAGAGAGATGAGAGAGGGAACACTGATTGCCTTCCGTACATGCCCTAAGCCCGGGATTAAACCTGCAACCTAACCTGGGTATGCACCCTGACAGGACACCAACCTGCAAACTTTCTGTGCACTGGACAAGCGACCCACCAACTGAGCCGCACCAGCCAGGGCGGGGCCAATATTTGCTAAGGAGAAGTATCTTGGAGAGATTTTTCCTTGGCATTCTATTTAAAGAAGAGGACTACTGAGGGATTCAGAGATTCTGTCTCAAAATAAGACAATAATGAAAATGATAATATTAACTATGATTGATGGTGCCAAGTACTCCACTGAAGGTGAGCTATTTAATCAATTCACTTGATATCTAACAATTACTGAGTGTCTGCAGTGTGCCAAGGTTTGTTCTAGGCTCGGTTTTTGCTAAAAAGGGTAAGTGACCCTGCCTTGTGGAGCTTACGCTCCAAGAACACGGCGTACAGAGGACAGGAACAGTTCTCCGTAGCTGAAGGGCAAGCGCTGTGTGGGCGAGAGGCTGCAGGCCTGGGAACCAGGTAACGAGTTGCAAGAAGAATACAACACTGAGATTACATTACCACTGGGCATTTACAGCGCACTTTGTATTTCTACAATATATCTTCAAGTCTCTCCCTTCCCCATCTTTAACCAGTTTGTAACGTTAAATACTTATGGATGATATCTATTGTATTTATTTTGGAAAAAGACGAACAGAAAAATGAGTTCCTATTACATGCCAGGACCTACTTACTTTACAGGGAGGTGTCAGGTTATTTCTTTTAAAAGATCTAAATATTGGACCATTTCCTTAGGTTTAAATGAAAATCTTGGCTTTGGGATCAGTTTCAACATGACTGACTATCAGACATGTATTAATGTATTTAACAAATAGTGAGTCCTAACAAAGGGCCAGGTCTATTGATTTGCAAAATCTCTGTAATAAAAAATAACTGAAAGTTCTTCCCAATCACCTATCTCATCCTGTTTTGCTACCTCAAGATTCAGTATAGTGCCTGGGGTAAAATAGGTCCTCAATATTGGTTGTTAAATGAGTTAATGAACAGACTTCCCTGACTATTTCTACTCAAGAAAATCAATTCTTCCTTTGAAATTCTGGAGCAATTATTGTTAATGAGGCATCTGTCATTTGATGTGGTATTGCTTTCCAATTTTGCACAGCCCCCAGGAACCAAGGTACTGTTTTGTATTTAAAAAATGTTCCATGTATATGAATAGATTGGAAAACTGGTTGTGATATCAAGTCTGATAGCTCAAGAGGACAGTGTAAAGGTTGATACAGAGACATTACCATAAACAGCACTATAAAGACATAACTACTCACTTTTAAAAAATGCATTTTTTCAGAAAACTAAAATCTTGCCAGAAAAGACAAATTATGTTTGCCAATATTTGCCTCCTCATGATGGAAACTATTTAGGGGAATCTCTATGTTTCACAATCCAATACTATTTGATGTCTTATTAAAGAATCTCTTCTCGGGATTACATGGCTAAGATTATCCAGAGCTTACCACCTTTGATGGAACTGATATAATTAATTTCAGGATCTGCAAAGATGAGGACCACCCTAGCACTACCTAGATAAACTAAATCCTCTAGATTGAAACTTCCAGAGAGAAATCTTTTGAAATGTGAAATCCTCAATTCATTTTCATTTTTCTACTAAAATTCTGGCATTGAAAATGGTGTAGGTGCCAGAGTTTCCCCTAAGTACCTAATTATTAGAATATTTTTCCTTAATCTTTAATATGTTTTATCTTCAGTAGTCAGAAATACTAGGGTAATGCAATTCCGCTGGGAAAAAAATTGAACTTAACTCTAAAAATTAAAACCTCTGTTCACAATTTGTGTATATTAATGCCTTAAAGAGAACATTGTGATCAACCTATTTCATTTTCCCTGACCCTCCTCATGAGTCAAACTCTTACTATGACATGGAATTCTGACATTACTGAGAATAATTCAGGAACACTATACACAGAGCATAGGCTTGAGGCCTAAGGAATGATTCCATTCAAGGGGAACAGAAACCACTGTCTCAGCCGGTGAACCACTTACCATTATGTAGCATTATCCACTGAAAAGCAGCCAAGATACTTATTACATTTTTTTCATTATCAAGGGTCACATAAAGAGGTTATACGATACTTTCCTAATCTCTGAATATAGGTGGTTTTCTAATTTTCCCACATTTTTGTATTTGGGACAACATGGTTAGTTAATGTCACCTGAAGAAGTATCTTTCTACTGACATTTTAATAGTCATTCAAAATAAAACCTAGGCTTTTATTGATCCATATAATCAATATGTAATGGCAAGTAAGCAGTAAACAAAAGCAGGCAAATGTTGTCTCCTATGGACCCCTGCTGCCCCAGAGAGCAATTGACCCATTAACATTGTTTGGAAAATAAAGGCATCAGAAAGTAGAGAGAGAAAATCTCTTATTTCTTGGGGTAATGATCGTCCAGGAATTCAGACTTCCCTCTAGATTGATCAATTTCCTGATAGAAATACATATTTTTTCACAAACTGTGAAGAATCTTTTAAGAGGATAATCCCATGGAAACTCACAAACCAGGGAGTGAACAGTGGGTGCCCTTGAGCACTCCCTTTTCTCTTCCCCACCCCAAAGGCTTGCCCTGTATATATGCCCAGGAGCGCAATTACAGCAGCGATCTCACATACTTCACTCTCACCCAAATTCTCTTGCCCTGCACCAGTCAGCTGAGCACCTTAATGAAAAGGGCAGAAGCTATCAAATTGGAAGCCCCTCATTTTCCAGCCATCGAATTTACAAACCTGCTTCTTTCTGAACCTATAATATTCCTTGCTCCTGTTACCCTTAAAAAATGGCATCTATCCCTTCTTAAGACAACCCATTCATGCATTTTTTTGGATCCCAGGTTTTATTTGTCTGTTTGTCCATTCATCTATTTACCTATTTACCTAGGCATCTATTTACAGATCCATATATATCTACTGATCTATCATCCATCTATCATCTATTTATTTGTATATTTTTAAGGAATAGACTCCTCATTATCTCTTAACTCTTCCTTTGTGCTTTTGCTCTGCATTGAAACACAGTTTAAAATTTTATTGCACAATTTCTTTGCCCCTCTTCACAGCCAGACATCTTCTCTCAGTTACAGTTAAATTCAGGTTTCTGAAACAAAAACCCCAAAGTAAGAGTGGTTGACCAGATAGAAATGTATTTCCATCTTTTGAAATAAAATGTAGACACTGATAATCCAGGACCAGTACCACAGCTCAGTGAATTTGTCAAGAAACCAGGCCCTCCTAATTTACTGCAGTGACATCACTAGGGCGTAGCCCTCATCAGCTTGGCCAAAATTAGCAGCCATTGTGCCTCATTCCAGGTGACAGGAAGGAAGACAGGACAAAGGAGGAGAGCACCAGTGAGTTCCTGGCCGTGCTTTTTTATGAAGACTTCCTACCCATCTAACATAGCCTTTTAAAACTCAAGGCCTGGGCATTAGTTACAAAGCTGAAAAAGGCAACGGACAATGTGATCTGTATTTCAAGTAGCTACGGGATTTGTCAACTTTGGGGGTTTAATGGCTAAGGTAGAAGAGGAGATATGAAGGTGGTGGCCAGCATTCCCTGCCACGCCTCCCTAACCAGTTAGGAATTCCCCCTCCCCACTCTCCTCTTTCATTCCCTCTCATCTGCATCATCTCTAGCCCTCCAGTGAGCCTTTTTGCAGAGGTCATCAGCGAGTTCTCAGTTACTACACATACCCTTTCTCTCCTCACCCGACTAGTTTTCTCGGTAGTCACAAGATAGTTGGTAATTTACCCCTTCCTGGGAGAGCTTCTTGTGTGACTTGTGGAACGAGATACTCAAGAAACATCTATTTTCTGTCTCCCTCTCCTCTACTGGTTCTTCTTTCTCCATCCAACCTTTTAATATGAGAATTCCTCAGGACTACCCTCCGGGCCCTCTCCCCACTCTAAATGTTCTCTTACAGTCATCTCATTAAGTTACATGGTTGTAAGGAACCTCTTCCAAATCTTCAAAATTATATCCAATTGCCTTCTACATCCCAAGTTGACTCTCTTAGAGACACCTCAAATCAAAGACTTTTTTAGAACATCCTGCCTTCACCACACAAAACTCTTACCTAAATTAGAATTCCTCGTTATGGTTTCCCATGGTCCTGTGTTTTTTCTTTAAATACATTTTTATGTAAGCATTTATTCATTTGATATCTGTTATCTTTCCCTCCACACTAAACTGGAAAGGCAGGGACTGTCTCTCGCTCACCGCCCTATCCAAACCCCCAAGCACACGCCCTGGCATATGATGCTGTTCAGGAAGTATTTGTTGAATGATAGACTGGTTTAACCAGTGACATAGAGCAAATGTCGTGATGGGCTGGGCATCCACAGAAAGTACACAGGGCACCTGTGTCAGAGGAACTATGTAAAGTTCAGGCTCAGGAAATTATGCCGTCAGGGAAGGAGTGAGACACACAGCCGGACAGGAAAGCACCATTGTAAAAGAAAAATAAATTACCTTCTCTAGAGAATGGAGTGAAATGTGTCCAGTAAAATAACACAGGAAACACAGATTGTAAAAAACCACTTTTATAAAGATTTGCAGTCTGAACAGTAAAATTCTCATAAGTAGACCTTGTTTTAAAGCATAGAGAGGGCCCCCCCCCCCATGCAACTTGTGCAAGAATAAACAAAGGGGTAAATGAAGACCCCTGCGGGGGGGACTGCAACAGAATCACCTCCACCAACAGAATCACTTCCACCCAGAGCACCCTGAACAACTCACTGGGGTGGTCACAGCCATAGAATATGTTTGCGAGTGCCCACAGGATTCATTTATACACTGACGTCCCCATTTTTGCATTGTATGATTTTCATGCTTCTGAACCCAATGACAATGTCTTTTGTTTCAAATCCCAATAGAGTGTATAGGAACCATATCCCACATTTGCTGTTTGCCTTTATCTGGGCCGTGCTCTGAGTGCTTCATTTGTATCAGTTTGTTTAATCCTCATAGCTTCCTGAGGAAAGTAGTAGTATTCTCCTAATTTTACAGGTGAGAAATTGAAGAAGAAGTTATTTGCCTTTGGCCATACAGACTGTAAGAGGAGAAACTGTATTTGAACATCAGCAGCCCGATTCCAATAATTGGCCTCTTAATCATCATATTATGCTGTATTTTATTTAAAGGAAATATTTCAGAATTAGTGATATTAAAAAATAAACAAATATAAGAGGACCCTGGTAAACTTCCTAGAGAAGTAACTGACTTGTCTAGCCACATCATTCACCTGAACAGTTATATAAGATGCACAGTGAAATGTCATTTATTTTTACCTTCCAAGCTCTCAACCTGTCTCTGTATAATAGTAAATTAAACAAATAATCATTTAAATAAGACTACCTATATGAATAGAATCCCAACCAACTAGCCTTGGCATCAGCTAAATTAGCAGGCCAGAACTTTAAAATCTGCTTAGGGAAATCAAATAGATCCTCATGAAACAAGGAAGGACTGAGCAGAGAACATGCCACCAAGAGCTGAACTAAAGGCCATGGACAGTCACCCTTAGAGAAGCAGAGAGAACACACTACAACTCAAAGTACTTGGGTAACTTTTAGAGCTGAGTGGGAATCCGAGCTTGTTTTACACAGGAGATAGGTTTATATATGCAGAGGGAAAGAAAAGAGTAGGGAGAAACACACGAACGATAACCGTGACTTGTTCCATGAGTTAAAATGACCCAAAAAGTAAAAGATGTTTGCTTATGAAGTTGGATATTATTTCAACAACATTGGCTGTGAGGCTCCCCTCATCAATAAAAGGATGCAATACCTTCGTGAATTATTATATTTTGCATTCATATGACATCAAATAACAGGTTCCTTTACCTTTGCTTGCAGGTTTCCTTAAAGCATGTATTAACAAAGCTTTAAATGAGTTATATATTTTTTTCTGTGATAATCGAGCCAACCGTATGCTGGTTCGTGTTTTTTTTAGTTAAACTGACTCTTAAGTGGAAGGGCTTATCAGCAGGATTCAAAGACGTGGCCATGGCTGGGGAGGGGACATATTGCCATTGTCTTATCATGCTGAGAGAGTAGGTTTCCTCCTTGCCCCCTGGTGCCATGGTATAGTATCTGTTAAGAGGAGATTTGGGCAGCATAGGGTTTATGATAATCTGCTGTTTAAATATGCAGAAGTTAACAAATTTTTCTAATCATCTGTGAGATTTTCTTAATCTCTATAAATTCCCCTTTGAAATAATTACAAAAAATATGCATCTTAAAATATGAATTGTATCTGTCTCCCCTATTGGACAGTGGTTCATGTCAAATATTCATTGACCACCTTTGACATTTTCAGTTACAGACACGCCAGAGCCCCAGCATGTACTCAAAATGACAAAGGCTGTCAATGAATATTTATTGAACTTCAAGTGACACCAATTAAGACAAAGTAAAAGAGATCTTAAAACCCTCAACACTTCGCCCTTTTTAATACTGAGGGAAATAATAAATAAATAAATAAATAAATAAATAAATAAATAATCACATTTTGAATAAAATGAAGGTAAATTTTGTGGCATGATGTCAAGGTGACATAAATAAAGGTATCAAAACATGGAGAGAACTTGAAAGCTGTGATTTAAATTTCTCATATCACAGAGGAAACAGAGACTCAGAAAGGAAATGACTTGCCCAGAAAAATACACAAACATCGGAGCCAGAGCATGGATTACAATCCACAGTTTTCTCTATTTCACATGTCATCATATGTATGCAGATTTTTGAGCTTCATATAAATTTGGCCTTATTCATAGTTTTAGTATTTTGATTTTGTAACAAGCATTGATTTTTAAATATTACACAAACTTGAATTTCTAGGATTAACTCCATTTGGTCATAATGCCTCTTACGTAGGGTTGGATATGATTTGATATGAATTTGATAAGGATTTACAGTTCCCTGTTTGTGAAAGATGCTGGTGTGTAGTACTCTTTTCTTGTACTGCTTCGATTTAGTCTTGGTATCAGAAGAACATTCACCTTAAAAAATGGGTTGAAAACTATAATGTTATTTGGAATGAATTTTTTTTTTTTTTTTTTTTTTTTGTAGGATTGGTATTAGTTCTCCTGTGAAATTTCAATAAATTTACCCATGAAAATATTTGGCTTTAGAATTCTTTGAGCTAAGGCTTTGAATTTTTAAGTTCTTTATAGGTACTGAACTCAAAGACATCCACATTCTGATTCCTGGAACCACTGAATATTTTACTTTACATTGCAAAGGAGAATTAAAAGAGGATTTATTAATCAGCTGACTTTAAGAAAGGGACATTATCCTCGATATGTCTTTAGACTAAATGCAATCACATGGGTCTCTAAAGGCAGAAGAAGCCAGAAAAGTCAGTAACAGAGTTGACAGAATTGGCAAAGACTCAACTGGCCATTGCTGGCAATAAAGATAGATGAAGGGGCCACAAGCCAAGGAATTCACTTGCTTTCCAGAGGATGGAAAGCACAGGGAAACAGTTCCTTTTTTAGAGCCTTGGGAAGAAAGGAACACTGATTTAAGCCATGTGGACACACTTTGAACTTCTGACATGCAGAAATATAAGAGAATGAATTTGTGTAGTTTTAAGTCACTGAGTTTGTGGTAATTTGTTACCAGCGATAGGAAATGAATATGAGTTCTTGATGTTTTCTCTGCCTTCCTGTGTGAGTTTTGGTAATGTGTCTTCCTGCAATTGTTCATTTCATTTTACTTGTCAAATTCCTTGGCATAAATCTGTTTATAGTATTTATTTATTAGTTTTTAATGACTGTAAGTTATGTAGTTGTGCTCCTTCCTTCATATGTAATATTGGTATTTTGTATTCTACCTCTTTCTTGAATAGTCTAGCTAGAATTTTAAACATTTTTTTCAAAAAAAATCTATATTTATAGATTTTTAAAAATTGTGCGTTAGGTTATTTTTCTGTATAATAAAGATTCTAAAGCCATACATTTTCCTCGAATGCACTATTTTAACTGCATCCTTCTAATGCTGATGATCATTCAGTTAAAATAATATTTGCTAATTGACCACAGGTTGTTTAAAACTTAGTTAATTAATTCTTACATATTTGGTTCTTTTCAAGGTATTTCATAGTTTATGTTTTGAAATATAATTTTATTATAGTAAGAAAAAATACTCTCACATTTTGATCTTTTGGAATCTGTTAAGATTTGTTTAATAGACCATCATATGGTCTATGTTGGTGAACTTTTTATAGGAACCTGAAAGAAATCTTCATTCTGTAGTTATTGGGTTTGGTGTTCTAAAATGCAGATTAGGTTAAGGGAGTTGATGTCATTCACATCGTTCATATATATATATATATACACACATATATATATATATATATGTATTGATTCTTTTTCTAGTTAATCCATTAATTACTAAATGAGGGGAGGTAGTCTCCAACTATGATTATGATTTTGTATACATTTATTTTAGTTCTGAAAGTTTGGCTTTATTATTTTTGAGGCTTTTTTTATAAGGCTTATATATATAATTGTTATACTTTCAAGAAATATTGATCCTTTTATCACTATGAAGTATACAAACTCTCTCCTGCAATGCTTGTCTTGAAGTTGATTTTGTCTGATATTAACATAATTAACCTACTATTTTAAGCTTACCGTTGCTCACATTTTATATCTTCTCCCATCCTTTTATTTCTAATCCTTTTATTTCTATGTATCTAAAGTATCTCTCTTGTAGACAGCATAAAGTTTGGCCTTGCAGGGGTTTTTTTTTGTTTGTTTAAAATCCAATTTGGAAATCTCTTTCTGAAATAATTATAAATTTGGCTTATTTAGGTCTTTCAACTTATTATTGGTTTTCCATTTGTCTCATTTTATTTTTCTTATGTTTCATGTCTTACATTTCCTGCCTTTTTTTTGGTTAATCTCCTATTTTTGATATTCCACTCTATTAGATTTCTAGTCATACTATTACAGTGTTTTGTTTTGTTTTTGTGATTACTCTAGAAATCATAATATGCATCGTTAATTTGCTCTAATTGTCTTAAAATAGGCAAGGTCTCTATAAACTTGTAACCACATGTGCACCTTATTTATTTTTTTAAATTTTTTGAAATCTGAAATGAAGTTGATCTTAAAAAGCTTTAATAAAAAATATAAAACTAAATTTAATCCAAATGCATTTATATGTAATATGTAACAAATTTCAGATGCCAACAGTGATAAATTACAAAATCTAGAGAAACAATACATGGCATTGAAATTATTGAAATGTTAGCCACTGAGAAATATGTTCAAAGTACAGATATTCAAATTAATAAAAGATACTGGATACACACCCTACCAGCCATGGCCAGGAGACCTATATTTTTCAGAGAAACAGTGTGTATTATCAATGTAATGAGCCACAAAGATAAACATTAACATTCTAATAAGACAATTACAGTCTATCATTAAATAGGAATTTTAAAAGTAATGTACAACTGATGGTTCTGATAGACACCTGATCATTTTTATTAGTAAAACACTAATAATTTAGACATATTTCATGTTTTAAATTGAAAAGAAGAAAACAATCTCATGTGTTTTATTCATAGACCTTGATTCATAATTCTTTCATCTAAAGTATAAATAGGAAAATATGTGAGTTATTTTCTTCTTCTATAGCTTATTAATTATCTTACCTATATAAAATAGTTACTCAATTATGTAATTTATAAAACTTTACTTAAAATACTGTAATTTTTGTATCTCTTTATTCTAGCCATTATTGAAATATAAGCACACTAGTTTAACTTTTAACAATTCAGAACATATCACTGTTGCTGATCTTAATTTAAAATTGACACTCATCTTCTATTTAAAAGACCTGGCTTTACTAAAAAATAATAATCTATGAAGAGGTAGAAAAGGCCAATATGTTATGTTCTTAAAATTATTAAATAATGATGGATAATAAGGATTTAATGATCTAAAAATGGATGTGAAATCACTTTTAACAAAGGCAAGGAATTTAAAATACTATGTTGCTTTGTCTTTCCAAATAAAGGAGTGAACTTTTCCCTCTCCTGTATTTAGGGCTTTTAGTTTAGTCTCATAAGTATCTTGTGAGACAGGCAGTTGTTGCTATCTTCATTTTCTAGAGGGGAAAACTGGTAAACATACAGCCACACAATTATCTGTAGAGTTAGGTTTAATTTCAGATGATTGACCTTGAGCCCACTGCTTTATTAACTGACTCATGAAGATTCAACTGAAATGTTAATTCTCTTGATTTTGACTTTAATCTTACCCGATAAATTGAAGAACTCCCTTTTAGAATCTAAAGGCAGCAGCCATCTCATTAACTAACTTTGCAAGATAGAACATTTCTGGGTTGTTCTCATGCTGATCGGAAATACTCCAACCAAACTAAAGGGCATCAAAACCCAGAAGAAAAAAGACAGAAAGGGGTAAGAAGAGCCAAAAGCCAAAAGAAAAAGGGAGCTACTTGGGGAGGGTTTTGAAAGTCAAGCTAACATTCTTGGGAAGTTGGCTACACACAGGAATGACACAGTTTTGATACTGCCCAGATGCCATCTCTGCTGCTGTAGTTAAAAATCAAAAACATGCTTGGGAGTGGAGAGGAGCTGATTTAACTGGTGATTTGATGTATGTTCACATTATACCCAGTAGAAGTATACATCCACTCGAGTTGGGTAGATGAAGGAGAATGAAATAGGCATATTGTTAAAATCTAATTTTTGCACTCCTCCTAAAAGAGTGGAGGCAGTCAACAGGCCACTGATCAAGGCCCTTGGGTAGTCTGTAATTTAATTAAGACCAAATTACAAATTCTAATTACCTGGCACCAAAGAAGCCAATGTGTGAAAGTGTGTTTAGTATTCCAAACACATTTCAAGGGTTTCTTGGATTCAGCTGGTCGCCCATTAGGAGGAGACATGCAAATACTTCAGGTTCATCAGTTTTTTCCCATTCTTACCTGATGACTTAAAAATATAAACGGTGCCAGTCTATAAAACTTAGAGAAAGTGGAAGGCAGTTAAAACTTTATTTTTATAAAAAAAATTGCATTTTCATTAGAAATTGACTTTCTAATTTTATATTTAGGAAGGAAGAAGAGGGGGATTAACATATATTGACTATTATATTATCAATCATCTGGCTAGAAACTTTGGAGATATGTTCTTTCATTGAAATGACAAGACGAATAGAAGCAGTAGAGATTAGAAAATTGAGAATCAGGGCATAAGTAAATTAAAAATCAAGGAGCCAAGATTCTCATCCCAAAGGCATCTGTTTTTGAAGCCCATGCTTCTTTTAACCCATCATTACTTTGCTTCCCATTCTGGTCTTCCTGTAACCCTGATGATAATTATACCCTAAATGAAAATTACAGTGATTGTGAATGGGGCACCTTTCATCATTCCTTTATAGAATAAAACTCCATTATTGCCCACCAATAACTGAGTCAGATTATATTGGGGTTAGAAAGGAAGGCAGAGAAAGCCCTCCTTAAGAAGTAAAGAACAATTTCTCAATAGCAATCCCACAACCAAATACATCTATTTACTTGACATTTAATCAAGCCTCCCTTGAAAAGAGACAGGGTTCCTTTATTGGGGTCAAATGATTATTTTAAATAAAAGAATCAGAAAAATACTGATCACAAAATCCTTCATTCCTAGGAGAGGCTTAGCCCATAAAGCCAGAGGCTCTTCCATGATCATTTTATTTTCCATTCCAACACTAACATAGAAGCTACTGCTCTATTCTTAGTTTACAGGGTTTTGGGTTTTTTTTCTTTCTTACATTTTTAAAAGGAAACTGATCAGCTGGCCCCACAAATCAATAGGGCTTAGCAGCTGAGATTGTCAAAACTGGCTCAGCCTGAAGAAAAAGAAAGCTGGATCCTTATCTAATATTATGCCCGATAGAGAGATCTTGATGGATCTAGCCGATTATCAGTCCACAAGTAAAAAGTCAAACAATAAATTTAATAGAAGAGAATGTATTATATCACCTACATGATATAGGAATGGGGGAAGACTGTCTAAGCGAAATCAACAAAACATTGAACTATGGAAAATTCAATTACAGTTCAAAATAAAGGATTTCTCTTAAACAAAGGACACCATAAATAAAGGCAAGAAACATGATAAGAGCTAATACCTATATAATGAAGGCTGTGTGCCAAAAACTTCTTGTATTATGCCCATTTTGCTGATGAATCAAAAACTGCAATAGCAACAACAACAAAAAAGTAACTGCCCAAGGTCATCTGGATAATTAAACGAAGAGTTCATGTTCTTTATCATGATGATGTACAATCTCCGGGTGGCTAATTGGGAGGACTATTTTCAAGGTTAACCAGACTTCTGGTGGTGATCACTTTGTTCTGTATACAGATGTCAAATTATAATGTTGTAACATTATAATGTTGAAACATGTATAATATTATAGACCAATTTTACATCAATTAAAAAAAATTAAGGGCTGACTATATAGAATCTACAAAGTACTCCTGAAGATCACTATCAAATACAAGAAAGACTAATACCCCAAAGGAAAAAAGAGAAAGGGTTATATTAAAGTAATTTACAAAACAGTGCCATCAAAATAACAGTGGATTGTAAATCATATTATTTAACAGAGAAGTGTAAATGAAAACACAAGAAGATATCTTTTTAGGCTTCTCAAGCTGGGTAAGTCGAGTTGATGGGGATGCTGGAAAATAAAGATACTTCTCCATTACTGGTGGGTGCTGCCCACCAATTATGGGGGAGCATTATGTCAATTTTAATGCATATTTGTATACACCTGGGCTTATATGCCAAATCAACGCTCACCTAGGTTGTTCTGGGGATATGTGTGTAGATGTCAACCACAGCTTCACCTGTGGGAGATGGACTGTGGGGAGCAGTGTAAATGTCTATTACTGGGGAAGTATAATTAGCAAACCGCAGTAGATGCGTACCATAGAAAACAATGCAGCAAAGCACTGAACAGTCCTTGTACAGTGATACGGATGGATCTAAAGAAGAAAACAACACAGAGGAAGAAAGTAGGAAAGAAATGAAATCTATAATGTAGAACCATACATGTAAATTAAAATAATATGTACCCCTGAATGAGATACTTTATAAAGCATATACCAAAAATACAAATACATATGTAATACTTTTGAAAAATAAATGTTGGATGATGCAGCTTAAAGGGAATAAAACATTCAATCAATCGACAGATGGACTTTGCATACACCAATGGTGATTAATTTCCAGAAAGTGAGAGGTACGATTATTTCAAGCAAGTACGTCGAAGATCCGAACGGAAAAGAATGAAAAAGTAATATTTTGTCTATTTTTAATATTAAATGAATAATGTTTATTAATCACCTACTTCATTTTTAGTTATTTAACTGGTCAGTTTATACATATTATATCTTGGACATTTCCCATAAAAAATCCCTGTAATGGAAATATTAACTGCTGTGTACAGATAAGAGAAGCATGGAGCTCACATAGGAAGTGATGTGCTAGGAACTGGCAAAGCTGAAAGATGACCCCGTGTCCATTATCTGTTTCAAAAGGTTTCACTCATTTCACTTTATTTGTCTACTATTATTGAAAGTATATGCCCAAGGACTTATATTTTGATTTTGGGAAATACAGAGGAAAATAAGACTTTATTATTAAAGGGCTTTCTGTAACTTTTAATTGCCCCCCAAAATGCAGCATTTTTTTAAAGAAAAAACAACATCACAAAAATACAACAACCCCCCTTTAGCCAGTCTGTTAATTGTTTTTAAATGGATTTTTTTTCTGCTCACTCCTATTTAAACCCTAGAGAAGCTAGTTTAACCCCTGCCCTGAGATGAATTATTGTTGGGTCTTATAATTTATATCCTCTTTTGGGAAATAAAAGGCATCTGGCCACTTATATTCACAAGCACAGTCTCAGATCAGTCACTGATTAATCCAAATTCAATGCTATAATTAAAATAACCCAACTTCATTTAAACTGAAGTCCTTGCCCACTGCCCTCGTGGTCCTGCTTGGGCCAGTCACCTGAACTGGGTCCATGACCGCCTTCTTCTTTCTTTGCCCTGCTTTGTGCTGTGCCCAACCTCTCTGGCTTGAGAGGAGGGAATAAGAGAAAGGACAGCTAAGGGAACAGCTGTCTTCATGAGTCCAGGTGAGAGATGACAGTGGCTGCTCTCCTCTACCAGACAGCACAAGTATCTCCTGATATCCTAAGTGTTTCTTCTGCTAGTCGTTCCCCTCCACCCCTTTCTCGTATCTTTTATTCTCAACATAGAAGCCAAGGGTGACCTATTTCAAACAGATCGGACTGGCCGCTCATCTCAAAGTCCTCCAATCACTCCCCCTTCACTCAGTATAAAAGCCAAAATCTTAGCAAGTTGCCTACGTAATTTGGATATAGCCACCATGCTCTCTCATCTTCTGTGGACACAGCCTCTACGTCTTCACTCTTTGTAAGTCTGCAATCCTGAGGATCTTCCTTGAACGTACCAAACCAAGCATATCCGAAGCAGGACCCTGGACACTTTATCAACAAGAGCTCAGTTACCTCTCAAACCACAGTCCTCTCCCCCCTAACACAGCCAGGCTTCAGCCGGCCTCTCGCCCTCTAGATTGCTTGGTCTCCTGTCCCCATGCTCCATAGGACACATATTAAGCTTTGTGGGCTGGATCAATTTGAAACTCCTCTCATTATGCTTAAAAGGAATGGGATGCAATACTCATCCCTCATGATGGGGTGGGAAATAACTGAAGTAGTGCAGTATTCTCATTACTGTTTTCCTTAATGATGAAAGTATTGGGTAATTAAGGATTCTCCAATAAACGCTAAGGACTGAAAGATGACAGCACAGGAAATAGAACATAGGCTTACAAATGATAGTGTATTGTTGATAGTCAATCATTGATGTATTATTTATTCATTCAACAAATATTTATAGAGCATGACTGTGATCCCAGAGCCATTCTTGGAGCTGATGGTTTGACACAGAAAAAGATTCTCACAGAGCTCACATTTTAGTTGGAGGTAAACAGAAAAAACAAGTCAACAGACAGGATTGGCACTTTGAAGACAATCAAGGGAGGTGAGTTAATAAAGAATGACAGGTTAGGCTGTAACAGAATGTTCATGGAACTCCGTCAAAATGTGCCATTTGAGCTGAAGACTGAATTCAAGATAGTTTAACTCTTTTAAAAATCAGAACATGTGCATATTGTACTTAATCATCTGTTGTGTTTAAATTCTTATTATGCATATGTGCATGTGTATACATACACATAAGAAGACATACATATACATATCTATTCATTCATATGTAGGTTTATCTTTACATATAAATGAACATAGTATAAATTATGTATATAAATGTATTTATATATGTATCATATAAAATTTTATAAATAGTGTATCAAAAATATATTTCCTACTATGTATGTTTTCTAGGATTTTTATGTTAGATTGACTTTTTTCCTACTACAATAAACTGATGAGCTTTTAAAAGAAACAGCACTTTTATAGATTAATGATATGAGAAATTACTTAAAATGCATAAGTATATGTTATTTTTATTTCATTTTGATTTCTCCAGTTATATTCCAAAACAAACAATAAGTAAACTACCGACTTCAAACTTCCTGTGTCTTATTTATAGTATTATAGATTTAAAATGCCTTATGCTGCACAGATACATACATAAGGTCTAGAGGAAATCTAACTCGCAGTGAAAATTATTTCGATTGGAATACAGGCTCCTCATTTTCACAGTGAGTAAACTGATACTCTGACTCTAAGGTTCACTTTATAACTCATTTTCAGTGCCTTGTTTTTAATAAGAACTTTTTATTTTCTCAACTTATATCTTTGTTTTACATACCCCCACCCCACCCCACCTCTCCACCACCTCCAAGAGCAGGACACTTCTGGTTGGAAATTATTTTACCTCTGTCTTATTTTGTCTAACTTTCCATGAATATATTTTTATTTCCATTTTTTCATGTGTAATAAGCCCCATTGGAAAATGTCATCATTTTACGTGCTAGCCCTCGCAAATGATTTGAGCTGGAATTTACTTTTTTGTCCTTCAGTACATTTTAGAAAAAAGGAATATAATGTACAAACATCATTCATCCACATAATAAATTATGAATTCACACATCTTTGAAAAATATTCAGTTTCCCAGCAAAAACAGATGTGTACATTCACACCCATTAGAGGGAGTAACACAGAACTGCATCTCTTATGAAAGGACCTTTATATACTTTGCAGAATTTATGAAGAGACATCCGTTTAAACACCACTGAATGATAACATCTGTGGCTGAAAATACAACAGGTATTCAGTACTGTGTCACAGAGAAAAGGGCAATACAAGTTACAGCTCAGAAGTGTTGTGTATCCCTTGCTTGTCAGAATGACTCTATATAAACTATTTTTTAAGCACAGTGATACAGATTCATTCTAAAATACAACTGTGATTCAAGAAACAGTATTCAAAACATCACTACACAGAGATAACCATTTTTTGTATGTTATCTATAAAAAGCTTAGTCTTGTGCTTGACATTTTAAAACCATTCATTAAAAGGCAGCTATTGTTATTAATAATATTTTCTGTAGATTATTATAGAGCAAGTAAAATATTTCTTACCAAAGATAACTGTTCCTCTCTGTCTTATGATAAATAACATAAATCAGTCATCTTACATTTTTGTTGACATCTAGCTTTCTTTTTAATCTTCACTTACTTATTAATAAGCAAAATAAAAATGACTAATAGTTATTGAGCATTTAAAATGCAGTAGGAGCTATAATAAACACCACGAATCCATGATAGTATGCACTCTATATAATAAACCTTTCAAGTAGGTACTGATTCAGAAACTGAAACACAGAAAGGTACAGAACCTAACTCAAAGTTACAGAGATAGTAAGGAAGGGTTAAGAATCCAAACTCAGCCCGGCGTGGCTCAGAGGTTGAGCATCGACCTGGGATCCAGGAGATCGCAGTTCAATTCCCGGTCAGGGCACAGGCCCGGGTTGCGGGCTTGACCCCCAGTCAGGGGCGTGCAGGAGGCAGGCGATCAAGGACTCTCTCATCATTGATGTTTCTCTCTCTCTCCCTCTCCCTTCCTCTCTCTGAAATCAATAAAGACATATTTAAAAAAAAAGAATCCAAACCCAACAACTATTTCAGAGCCTATTGTTTTTTATGCCCTAAGGGACTGTGCGTTCTTATGGATGACACTAGACTGGCATCTGTACCTCGAGGAGACACAGCACTGCAATGCACCCGAAGCCTGCAGGACCGTCTGGCCGGTGATCCAGGCCTCAGCCCATGCAGGTCCCAGAGCCTCCGAGAGAGGCCCCACGGGGCAGAGCTGAAAGCCTGAGGGCGGCCTCGCTGCTCCAGGCGGCTGCAGGGTTCCAGGCCCAGGAAGCAGAGGCAGTGAGTGGGGGCTAAGAAAGCTGTTCCAGGGCGTAAGTGTGTCTCATGTAGAGAGTCTTGTGAAAGACACCCCTTTGCTTACAAATTGCTTATTTCAAAATCTTAGTGTAAAATTTTAGGTCAATAAAATTTAGTATTCTGTAACCCAGACCCATCTCCTCCTTCACTAGGTTACCCCCGAGTGCCAGGGTGGCCATAACTTCCAGAGGCGGAGGTTTTGCCCTACAGGGCATAACTGATTCTGGTACAAGCTGGCAGCTGGGGCTTGGGCGATGGAATTGCCTTTGATTAGACCTACTTCCTTTCTGGCAAAATGAGGATAATGACTGCCATCTACTAACGACATATTAGGAAAGACACTTCGATGCTCAAGTATTGTTAGAAACCTTTCCATCCTATGTTTTACTAGAAAATGACAGTTCTGATACTTATCAAAGTGATGCATTTTTTAAGACTCAGCTCAAACCCTTTCTCCTCATATGTAACATTCTCAGTTTATTCCAATCCTCGCAAATTTCTCCCTGACTCTTATTACACTGTGTAATGTTTATTCAGCTATTAACTGTGACTTTCCTTCTCCTTGTGACTTTCCCAATCCTTGTGTTGTGTTGAGTTTAATTGCTGTTTAACTGAGTAGAACCTGGTTTTATTTTCTCCTCATCCTCCGGAACATCAATAACCAAAATCATGTGTTATGTTTGTTTTTACACCAACATTACGTCTCCCAGAGTAAGAATTCAATATATAAATAAACAAATGAGTGAGTGGATGTCATAAATTGATGAAAATATAACTTATTCCTTTACACTAAAAATAATTTTTTTAATTTTTGCCTATCTCATAGGGTTCTTGAGAGGAGAGATTTTTATATCTGTACATATCACTAGAATTAATTTGATGTAGCAGCTAATTTAGTGGATAATTTAATACTTAATAATTACAAAATTCTTTGTTTTAAAAATATAACTTCTCCACATAAGGTAAAGATATGCAGTAATTCTTTTTTTAAATTTACCTTTATTGTTGAAAGTATTACAGATGTCCCCCTTTTTCCCCATTGACCCTTTCTACCCTGCACCAGCCTCCACCCCAGGCCTTCACCACACTATCGTCTATGTCCAGGGGTAATGCATTTGTATATAAGTTCCTTGGATAATCTCTTCCCACCCACCCATCGCCTCCTTCCCTCTGAGATTCATCAGTCGGTCCCATGCGTCTATGTCTCTGGATCTATTTATCACCTAGACACCCTATGATGACTTATTTTAACATACAGTCACTAAATAACATAGATGGACTACAGTCCTTAGTTTTCTAGTGGGCGGCTTTTGTATGGTTTTACAAGTAGATAATGAATCAGTGTATTCATTTTAAAGCTTTGCATATTTTTGTATTTAAAATACAAATTATAAACTTATTCTTATAATTTGTGTAAGTTTCCTGGAAAACACAAGTTTAGGAGAGCAGAATGTTTTACGTTTTTGGGGGGGAAATTTACTTAGCTCTAGTATTTTACTAATATTTACTAGTATATTTTATATAACTAGTAATTTACTAGTATATTGTATACTAGTGTTTACTACCATTTACTAGTAAATTTACTCTTTTATATAACTCAGTAAGATTTTGCACATGAAGCATCCATTTTACCAACCAGGTTTATGCATTTTGTTCTGGTGAATGTTGCTTGCTTTGCAACCATGTAACTCTGGGGCATTAGATTAATGAACACAGCAATCAAATTAACTGCAGATATCTGGAATTTGTGTTTAAAAACATCTGTTGGGAATACAAAGAGTGACAGAAGTATTTAAGTCTCACCTATTTTATATTTCATTCAAATTTGAAGGTCTCAGTTTTCCCGATGCCTTTTCTGCAATATATTTTGAAGCGAATTTATTCAGGACATTCGAGACTTTGACAATTCTTTGTGCCTTGCACCCTTGTTCAATATAAAAATGACTCATCATTGCTCCTTTCAGTAGGTTTGCTTTGAATTCCATGTCACCTGGCATTGATACTGCATTGCAACTACCAGCGACGTCGTGCTTTCATTTGCCTGATGTATCTTTTCTTTTACTTTTTTTTTTTTTAAATATATCTTTATTGATTTCAGAGAGAGGAAGGGAGAGAGAGAGAGATAGAAACATCAATGATGAGAAAGTCATTGATCGAGCCCGCAACCCGGGCATGTGCCTTGACCGGGAATTGAACCCTGATCGCCTGGATCCTAGGTCGACGTCAACTGCTGAGCCACAGCCAGCCGGGCTTCTTTTACTTTTATCACTTGGCCTATAATCCTGTCCTATTTCTACAAATAGCATGCCAATGTTTTTATGCATCCTTATACGAGTTTTATTATGAGACCTTTTCATCCATTTATATTTCTTATTTTGCCTGATGGATTTAATTTTTTGTCATGTTCTTTTTGCTCCCCAGGCTTTTGTTATAAAGACTTCAGACTGTATAACAAACACTTAATAGGTCAATGCCCAGCCTCGCCTCACCTCCCCGCCTTCCCTCAGGGGCACACTGCCATAGCAGGGAGTGCAGCGTCACTTGGTCCGCCACCAACATCAAGCATCAGCTGAGCAGGGGAGTGAGAGCTGGGCTTTGTGCAGGCAAACCCTTGTACCTCCCAGGAAACACAAGTATGCTTGACGTTTGCTTCCTAGACCATACAAATAGAATTACCTGGGAAGCTTGTACAGAAAATCCCCACAACCTCACCTCTCTGCCCCACCAACGTGATCAATTAATTGTTTGGGGATGAAGTCTAAATATGACTCTTTTTATAAACTTCCTCAGGTGACTTAATGTGCACTCCAGGTTAAGCACTGCCTTCTCCTCTCTCTGCATGTCCGGCCTTGTCTTCCCACTAACCTCAAGCTCTGTAATGAATTTCTTCTCATGATAAAACCCATGTGTTTGCTGACTTTTCTACCATGATATTCCCTGAACTGTATCTTCCCCAAATTCATTCAGGCTTTTAGGCATAGAGATGTCATCTTTCCTAGTTTCCAGCTATGCTATCAATTTTTCTTTTTATACAGTCATTTTGGTGTTTCAATGGGAATTCTGAAAAAAAGTTGAGGTGAACAGACTTAAGCACCTCAGTCTCCAAGATGCCCCAAGAGGAAAATTTCACTGAAACTTAGGTATCAAATTATAAATTCATTGAAAGAAAATTAATGTCAGTATTTTACTCTCATCTCAAGAACGGAAGCTTCCCTACAAGCAAATTCTCACCTTCTCTGGGCTTTCCTCTTTCTGAAGCCAAGTCTGCTAAAATAAAACAGACCCTAACCATTGCTTTTTATACTTTAATTTTGTATTTTTTGGTATATTATTGCCCACTTTTTTATGAAAGTAAGATGGATCTGTGTTTTCTCAATAAACAAAAATAGCCAACAAGATTGACCTAAAATATCACGTCTAGTAAACATTCCCCCATTCTTATGTTGAGTGTTTTAAAATTCATTGAAAATCTGCTCTTAGGGTTAATGGAGGAAAAATATTCAGCATATCACTTTTTGCCTTCATTAGTATTTCTGTCACATCGAGGAGCTAGGCTGATTCCTCAGTTAAAACAAGGATAAATACTCAAGTGAGAGGTGATGTGCCCACATAGTACAACATATTAATTGGTTTGTTGATGAGGGATATTTACCAATTGATGGGTTACGCTTTGATATTTGAAACCTTCAATTCAACCTCAGTGGGTGCAGCTCTTCCAAAATAGGCCACGATATTGCAGACACTAAAGCTGTCAGAATTTGATGAAAAGGAAGTTGGCCTGTGCTGTTGGGCTATTAATGGCCCCACCTTACACTTGATGTTTTCGACTCCTCTCCACTATTTCACTTCATAGGGCGCAACATGAGTGAACGAGAAACGCACATCCTTCTGGAGATCGGGGCAGGAAGAGCCTAAAACACAGCTATTTATAAACACTCTTGGTCCCCCCGGGCAAAGGTTGGAGCCGGTTTATAACAAAATTTCACCGATATCACTCAGATGTAAGCCTGAGGTCAGCAGCAGAGCACACAGTGGCGATGAGAAGGAGGAGATCTAATGAACAGCTACAGGAATGTTTGAAAGGATTATAGAACAATCTTTCTCTCACCTGGATTCTGGGACTGAAAATGTTGAGCTGGGGTTATCAGACTGTCATTATAAAAATACCGAGCAGAAAGATTTAAAGTCATGAGGTCATCTTTGCTCTATTGTTATTCCATCAGATTTCATAATTAAAGAAGTTCATTTTGTTAAAACTGAATAAATTATAGCATCTCTTAATGTAATGTTATAAAATTGTCCAAATTTTAAATTGATGTGTGTGTGTGTGTGTGTGTGTGTGATAGAGATAGAGATACAGATACAGATAAATATGGATATAGGTTTTTTATATTGTAACCACATATGCCATTTTTGTTGTTAAGTTATATTTTACACCATTTTTCCCTGAAGTCAAAAACATAAAAAAGCCCTTAGAAGTGGAATATGTGGAGACTGAACACAAGTGTTTTTGTCTGAGTTTTCAAAGATATTTATGTCAAAGTCACTGTTATATTTCAGTTTATGGAGTAAAAGCTAAGCCATTTAGGGAGGTTATTTTTTATAACCTGCAATTCATTCAGCCTGACCAATAGCTTAACAGCTCCATGAAAGATAATTAGAAGTTCAGCAGGAATAAAAAGGCTTTCAATAGCATTATTTTTTTTTTCCAGGCTTTTAGTACCATGTGACAACTGAATGTCAAGGAAGAGAAAAAAAATACATACACAACGTGGTACAGACAGCTCTTCACGGGACTGAGAAAGGAGTGTTTCTAAGCTCATTGTCCTTATATGATGGCCTCTCACAACTCAGAAATTTAGTTTCAGGGCTAGAGAAAAATTACATGGGATACCTTATTTCTAATTTAATTTTACATTCCACTTTCCCTTAAAGATTTAAACAAGGCTTAATGAAAACAACAGTACAAAACACTGCCAAAATAAGTAGCCCAAGGTGTCAGTAATCTGGGGTGAGCAGCCCGGGCATTTGTTTGTTTGTTTCCCCCCCTTAACCCATCTTACGTTTACTTACAGTTATAACGGAATTGCTCGCTCACTCTCTCTTTTTTTTCTTTGTCTGTCTAACATCATGAAAGTTCTAATGGGAACCAAGACCTGGACCTCCAACCAGAGAAGCTAAAAATCCACCAACAGCTAACCTTTGGCAGGTAGTAAGTCAGGCAAGAGACCGAAACAGATGATCTGGACATAAGTATGGATTCTGCACTCAGCAGCCCAAAAAGCTCCAGTGAGGCTACTTAAAATTTTGGCAGTGGGATAATTTCAAGGGGCAGTGGTCACAGTGGAATCCGTGAGTTTCCAAGAACCAGGGATGGCAACAGTAAAGCACAACCAGGCTGGTCGTGTGATGTGACCTGAGCTGTATTGCAGCCCTTGAGATAGGGTGATTGCCCTCTCCAGTTTGCCCAGAACGGAGGGTTTTGTGGGACATGGGACTTTCAGGGCTGAAACTAGGAGAGTCCAGGCAAACCAGGATGGGTTGGCTTCTCTATATCCAGCTTTTCTAGCTTCTTTCTCAGTATTCAAGGCTGGTTCTTCCTAGGGATTCTGTGACCTACTTCATTTATTTCCTAAAATGCCCTTTCCTCTTAAAATTAGTTGGGGTCTGTTTTTGATTTCTGCATTACAGACCCCTGACTGGTATAGAAATTGGTACAGGACGTGGGTTGCAGGCAAGAAACCTTCAGGGAAATCAGATAATCTGGTCTCTGTTATCTGGCCAAGTGGAAATTCATTCACTATTCAGGGAAGGGAGATTATATGCAACAGGGCGTTACCTTCTCACCGGTGATAGCCTGAAATTAAGCGCTCAGGATGGCTGGCCTTGAGGAAGGTGAGCAGCTGCTTCTGTAGAAAAGGAAGGAGGTCGGGAAACTTGGAGAATGGAACCTGGAGTGGCTGCTGTGTGCGCTCTGCGTGGCTAAAAAAAGACAACGAAGTGCTGCAACCCCTGAGCACTTGGTAAGATAACAATAACTAAAACCTGGGAACTTTCCAGGACTATGATAAAGAAATTCTAATTTTTAGCAGCTGCACAACCAAGATAATGAAAATCTAAATGCAAAGTTCAAGCCTACGTGCTGTTACATTCTAAAATGGGTCAAATGTGCGGTCTCTCCTACCATCTCCTGTGAAAGTTAAGACATCCTCAGAAGAGAGTGGGACCCTAAAATGGACACAGAGCTACAGGGCACAAGGCAGTGAGTGGGGAGCACACCAATGCTCAATGGCCACCAAACTGCCCTTGTCACTCAAAGAACTTCTGACTTCCTTGAAGATGTCACTACTTCCTCAGCTGATGGAGACATGCTAAATACGAACTGAATTTTCCTCATGACCCCTCCTCCCCACTGCTACTTATTCGTCTGTGTTTCTAAAGAAGTAGCTCCCAGTTTATCCTGAAAACAAGTATACATAACAAAAACTAAAATAAAATAGGGGCTTTGTTAATCTAATTTGCAAAATTCTGGTGAACACTTCTAAATAGAGCCTGAGAGTACCTGGTGCAGGAGAAAGGAACATAATCTTTAGATCAAGTTGGCTTTTGCAATGTGAGTGCATTTACCACAAATTCTAGATCCCATGTGTTGGCTGGTTTAGCATCTAAAACCTGGACTCCATAATGCCCCATGACATCAGTAAGGTGACAGAAAACATTTGTTAGGTAATTGAGGAAGGAATCAAAAGACTATGGCAGACAGACTTCATGGAGAGTCACCGTGGTTTCTGCTTTGACAGTGCTTGGATGGAACCCAGCACGACCCATCCCAGCCAGCTTTCTCCCACCTCCTCACAGTGCTCTCAGTCACCAAGGTCCCCGCCACCCCTCCAGCGCCAAGCAGCTACCTCTCCTCAGCCACCCACAATGATGACGATGACTGGGTCCACCTCACAGGTGCGCCAGAACTACCACCAGGACTCGGAGGCCACTATCAACTGCCAGATCAACCTGGAGCTCTATGCTTCCTATGTCTACCTGTCCCTGTCTTACTACTTTGACTGCGATGATGTGGCTTTGAAGAATTTTGCCAAATATTTTCTTCACCAATCTCATGAGGAGAGGGAACATGCTGAGAAACTGATGAAGCTGCAGAACCAACGAGGTGGCTGAATCTTCCTTCAGGATATCAAGAAACCAGAACTGACAACTGGGGGAAGGGGATGAATCTCATGGGGGAGGGGTGTTATACTTGGAAAAAGTGAAAATCAGTCACTACTGGACTTGCACAAACTGGCCACTGACAAAAATGGCCCTCATTTGTGTAACTTTATTGAGACTCACCATTTGAATGAGCAGGTGAAATCCATCAAAGAATTGGGTGACGCATAACCAACCTGCACAGGTTGGTGGCCCCTGAAGCTGGCCTGGAAGAGTATCTCTTTAACAAGCACACCCTGGGAGACAGTGATGAGAGCTAAACCTTAGCCTAGCTTCCCATAGCCACAAGGGTGACTTCCCTGGTCACTAAAGCAGTACCTGCATATTGGAGTTACCTTTACCTTTTCTGTACCTTGTACCAAATCATCCACTTATGCCTTTCATTTGTACCATTCCTTCAAATAAAGTAATTTGGCACCCCTTTCCCCAAATAAAAGTCTATGATAGATTAGAATAATGAATGAAATGTCCTTGTTCATCAATCATTCACTCAATCAAATTACAACCCTACAAAGGACCTAGAAGGTGCCTTTTACACCAGGTTCTCTTGAAACACATTGGTGAGGAGAGTGCAAGCATTTCTAAAAATTATTTTAGTAGCTGGTTGGAGAAGAGGCATTTGAAATAGAATCTCTGGTAGAATGAGAGAGGACAATGGAGGTGAAGAAGCCACAGAGCAGTAAAATTTGGGGGTAAATTGAGCATAGGGCCACGAGAGACAGTTGGCTACCATAGTAACCTGAATGGTATGACCTGCAGAGGTACTGGACAGTGCTTAAGTGATTATAGGGGTTGTGGGGGAGGGAAAGTAGATGGGCATCCCACTGAGGTTCTACTTGATTTTTATAACCAACCATGGTAGAGAATTGCAGCATCTCACTCAATTTCTTTTCTTAAATTATTTCATGGAATCACAGGCCCTTAAATAATGAAGAAACTTGATGACCTTGAGAATGTAACTGCTATAATTGTAAATAGTGATAGTTCTGTAAATCTCCTGTGGCTCAGAGCTTCTATTAATCCCTGGGTATGTAGGAAGCCACTGTGACCCAGAGACACAGCTTCTAAGGAGTAGTAACTAATAGTATTGTGGTGCTTGTCTATATCAAAATAGAGCCTGTAGAACTCCAAAAATATCACATGCGGCTTTCCCCGGTCTTGAATGCATAGTTGAAATATGTCTTTGGCAATGAAAGGCTCCTACATTAGCTCCCTGGAGCATAGGCTGTTTTGATAGGAAAGGTCATGTAGAAGTTTGTGGAACTTCCTTTACATGTCAACATCAGTAAGAATAATTGCATTTCTAGTGGGATCACAGACATTACCATCACTATCCAAGATGTGAAATTTGCAAAGACAGTGATTCTGGTCACATCCCTTCTAGCTATCCACCTCAGCTAGTGGAGAAGTAGGTTTTGGAGACGCGCAGAGGACAATCAATGAACATAATCAGATAAAGACCAGTTGTAGCTGATGCTGGGAACGAGGAAAGCCGCAATACCTGGCATGCACATATTGATCTTCAGTGTGCTCTTTTCTCTGCAGCTGCTTTGCTGTCATTTTGAAGGAACATATACTCTCATCACTTTGCCTCAGAATTGTCGCAGTCCTCTTGCTCTGAGACACAATGTAGTTGGGACCATTTCACAATCTATAGACCGGCTTACAGGGCCGCATGGTTGAAAGTATCACGTTAATTGGATTTGGGAGGAAGAAACAGCCAAAGTCTTAGGACACACGGAAGAGGGTGAGAAATAAAATCCATAAAAATAAAGGAACTTACTGTCTCTGAAGTTTTGAGGGATCAGTGGATCTAGGATGTCAGGACATCACCTGGAAGGGAAATAACTCATCACTACCTCTTGTAGCTCTTATTGTCATGTAAAAACCTCTTAATTTTGAAGCCAACATGTACCCCGTTTGGGTGAGCAGCTTTGTTACATTTAACCATGTGACCAAAAGTCTGTTAATTGTGTGTGGAATGCAGGACCAGAGAAGCGCCTGTAGTTAGTGTTAGCCAAAGTACAAGCAGCTATTCTCCCTGACCTTTATGAATCAATTAATTCTATAACAGATCAAAATGCTGAATAAAGGCTTTGTAAGGTTTTTAAGGTTATGGGGCAAAACTATGACCTCTTAAGCACACACATTTTCCTTTTGAATCAAACTTCTGGCTCTGGCAGAGGCTCCATATATTACCACATAGCCTAAGCTATCTGCCATGAACTGGGTGCTCTTCCACCAACTTGGTAAAAGTCAGCATGCCCGTAAGCAAGGGGAGGACAGCTGACCCTCGAACAACGTGGGTTTGAACTAAATAGTCCACTTAATATGCTGATTTCCCCCCAGTAAATATATGACCCTCCATAGCTCCAGGTTTCGCATCTTCAGATTTGATCAACACGGATTCCCAGGGTTGGGAATCCACAGTAGGCCAACTGTGTGTCTTGTGCTACATCACTTTATAAAAGGGACTTGAGCATTCATGGATTTTGGTATCCATGGGGGTCTGGAACCAATCCCCCTCAGACACTGAGGGACATCCATATTATGGCTTTGGGGATTCAAAACTTAGTCACTGGATTTTCAGTTGTATGGGGTTTGGCACTCTTCATCCCCATGTTGTTCAAGAGTCAACTGCAATAGATTCAACTTCAGAGGGAGATGATCCCAACAACACCAGTCAGTCATGTATCTCTACAACCTCACAGGGCATTCCAGAAGCACTGCTGATTGTGGAGAGGGAAAGAATCCTGTCATTTGCTGAATGACATACTGTGGCTTTTGTTGTATCATTTTGTCTTTTCCTTTTCTGTCCTTCCTAATTCAAAAACAGATAACATATTGGGGAGCTATATTATTTAAAATCTTTTTAAACCTTTCTGCGACAAATTTCTCTAAACTCCTCACAATGAGGCAGATGGAATTGCAAAATATATATATCTTTAAAAACTACAAAAGCCCTTTCCTCCGGAACTGAAGGTGGTGTTGGTAATGAAATATAATAGCTTGGGTTTTTGTTCCTTTCGTAGAAGTATATAACCCACTCCCCAAGCTGTCATGCCTAATTTGATACAAATGGGCTATCTGCCTTTTTAATTTAAACACAGAGCAGAACTGGAAAGAGGGAAAAAAGTCACCTGTAAGTTATTGAGAAGCGGTCAACTCTCTGGGAGTCAGGATAAGGGTAATTAGCTGGGAAGTCCACACTGTAATGTGCCTGAAGAAAAACAAGTGAAAAAAATTATATACTCTGTGTATGCGCTTGTGTGTGTATGTGCTGTGGCTTTAATTTGCCAAGAGTCCGTTTTTCTCTTCCCTACTTTGAGTAAAACCGAAGCCCACTGCCAGTATTGTAATAGTTATTTAACAAGGAGCAGTGGGTGGCAGGCTTTTTTTTGAACCTGCTGAATTTCTCTCATTCCTTGCCAGGCACAGCTTTCACCCCTTGCATTGCTGAACTCTGCAGAACAACTGTAAGATGATTTTGCATGCCTCTTATTTCTCGGCTCCCAGCAATTTGCTCAACAAATAACAGAAAGCCCAATTCTTTGCTGCTAGCACAGGCAGCTTCCTCTGCTTGGAAATACAGGATGTATCACTTAGATCTCAAGTCCCCATTATGCTGTGACTTTGTCAACATTTTCATCTTTTTCTTCGCCAAAGACAGTTGCGATGGACTTCCCCATTCTGCCTTTCCCTTCGCACCCCCTTTCCATTACTGCTTTATGAGCCATGCATTTTGTGTTTGTTCTTTCGTTCAGAAAGTGTGGACAAATTAGTTTCTGTCTCCTACCATTGAGACTGTGGCAGAAAACAAGCGCACACGGATGTGTCTGCATAAACGTTACTAAGTAATAGGAGTGACAGGTTGCATTTTAATAAAATGGAGAAATCCCTCTGATGGGTGAGTTGTCCCTACCTGTCAAAAGCTGTTTGAAAGTTAGGGATGGAATCAAGTACAATAAACCCATGACATCTATGGAAAGTCTTAAATCCATGGATACCAACCCCATACTGCAGTTTTAAATAAAATTAAGGGCTAAACTATGACTTCCAGTGCGCACATCCCACCCAAAGGCAGCAGCCCTGAGGAAACAGAAGCACATGAGATGCAGATGTCTCCCTTGGCATCTTTGTCAGAGCTTCCTCGTGCTCCACTCCCTCCCCTGAGGCCTGCCACTCTATGGGTCACTACCTCTCCTTCCCTGCCCCGGTCCAACATAGCTGCTGACATCTGCTGCGTTCACCCCAAACCAGGGGACCCGCTGTAGCTTGGTCTCCAGCCCCATCACCCTCTTCTCACATGTTTCCCTCCAGCATGCCCAGGATGGCACCTCCTACAATGCCCTTCTCCCAGTGTTAGCAGGAAAGGGTGTGCAAACCCCCCCCCCACGCTTGCCTGCCTCAGGAGAGTGAAATATTAGGTGGCAGAGCATCCTTCTCCTCTCTAGGCCCCTTCTTTGCTCCCAAATGCCACTCAGTCACACCTACCCTCTGCCCATGTTCGCTGGGGAAGTGAGTCCCTCCTAACCTTGCCTGGCAGGCAGCTAGGGACGCACATTAGTTTCAGGGGGATGGCAAGCTACTGGCTGCTGCACACCTTGGAGGTGCCACGGATGAGAAAAGGGTGGTGACTCCCCCATCCCGTCTGGAGTAAGTTCCTTACTACACACTGCAGAGACCATTACTGAGTCACTCCTGCGGGAGGCACTGGCTAAGAAAAGGGAATATATTTTTTCCCCCCAAGAGCAAGAAAATTGTTTCTGACTTTTTTGTGTCCCCCACACTATGCTGGGCATATAGCAGGTGCTTAATAGTTAATGATTTAAGAGGAAGCAAAAGGACATCAGATTGAAGAGAGAATTTACTGGGTTTTTAAAGTAGTACTTTAACTCCCTTATATTTAAGAAACATGGGGGGGGGAGCTTGTAAAAGGAGACTATTCAAAGCATGAATCGCTGTCAAGTTTACATTTATTCATAATGAATTTGTATATTTTTAATATTTGCTTACTTTTTTTTTTAAACTCTATTTTCAGGGGTTTTTTTTAAAGTTTTAGGACAAAACTGTAAAAGAGGTAGCTGTTGTCCTTTTAGGAAGAAAACATTAATAATTTGCTTCATTTCTCCACAGGGCAAGACCCTGAGGGGCAAAGTTTAAAATCACTGGTGTTATTCTGTGGGTATTTCAGCTGCATGTAAGGACAGTAGAAATGAGGTAGTTAATTAGAAAACTTAAAATTACAAATGCTGAGCAAAGAGAGCATCTATTAATTCTAACTGGGCAACAGTTAAGGAATGAGGGTAGCCTGATTTTTTAGAAGTTTGTTTAGATTATAGATTACTTGTTTCCAGAGGAACAAAGAGATTGCTTTTGATTATACATTACTCAAGTGAATTATTAAGTGCTTTATAAAAAGCACAGGTGAGTGCATTTCCCATGGTATTTCTGGTATCTGTTCTCTAAATCTGACCTGAAGACAGCAGCAGAGCCCCCTAGTGACCCACCTGCCAGGGCGGCCTCACTCCCTTTCCCTAATTCACACCCAGATGCTGATATCTATATACACTACATTCCAAAGAAAATAGAAAGTACCTTTCCCAAAGCAAATGGAGTTATGATCAATATTTTTAAATTATGTTTTTATTTATTTATTTAGAGAGAGAGGAAGGGAGAGGGGGAGAGAGAAACATTGATCGGCTGCCTCCTGTGTGCCCCCTACTGGTGATTGAGCCTGCAACCCTGGCATGTGCCCTGATGGGGAATCAAACAGCAACCTCTCATTGCGTGGGGCGACGCTCAACCAACTGAGCCACACTGGCCAGGGCTATGATTAATATTTTTAAGCAGAGGGAGGAAAGTCTTTCGTAAAAATTAGTCAATTCAATTTCATGGTTTACATACAGCAAACTACAGCTGTTTGAGCAGATGTTTTACTTATTTTGCTGGATTTATCATTGCAGTGTGGTTAAGTCTCTTCTTCATTGCTAATATAATTCAGTTACTGTTAATAAAAATAAGCTCATTTGTTGCCAACTATAAATATATATGTCACTTTTTTAAAATATTGATTTCAGAGAGGTAAGGGAGAGGGAGAGAAACATCAATGATGAGAGAGAATCACCTATTGGCTGCCCCCTGCACGACCCCTACCAGGGATTAAGCCTGAAACCCGGGCATGTGCCCTGATCAAGAATCGAACGGTGACCTCCAGGTTCATGGGTCAGTGTTCAACCACTGAACCACACCAGCCAGGTGTATGTCACTCTTTTACTAGTGCTAACAATTTAGGATTTACTATTAAACAACTTTTGCAGGAGAAATATGAAAATTACCGACAGTTTTCTAGAAACCATTAGAAAGCCTATAATACTTGACAATTGCACAGTTGTGAATCTCAGGGAGACATGATTATTTATTATATAGATATACACATTCACCTAACATGTTTTAAGGGGCACAGAAGCCAGACACCTGGCATGTGGACGCCTTTGCCTTCATGCTTCTCTAGCTGAGGGACCCCTTCTCTTTATGTCTTGTCACCTCTCTTTTCTTCCTTTAACCAGGAAGGAAGGGGGCCTCCCAATGTGATTTATTCCAGGCCTTAAACCTCAAATTTGGCCCTGAATGGTACCTTTGAAGGCTAAAGGAGGTCCAGATGAAAGAGGGGCTCACTGGAAAAACCCACAGAGAAATGCGTTACATGGATTAACATGCCACAAGCCCTTAACAAAAACCCTGAACAAAAATCAACAGGCGACAAGAGGCTGCATGCGGAAGCTGTCGGAGGAAGAACGTGGAGAGGGGTCATCTGCGCGGGCAGGCGCGGGTGGTGGGAATGACCCCCACGACAGCTCTGTGCTCACTCAAGGGAACTTAGGAAATGCCAATGTCTGGGAGGGCACAAGGGCTATGAAGTAGGGTGTCAGTCAGTGGGAAATGTTTTTTATGGATGTGCACATATGCTGCGTTTTGATGATAAACTTTTTTTTGGTATGCCTACCGTGTTCTATCGAGACACAATTATTTATTACATAAATATCTTATTTCACCTTTACATTAGTCTGCTGAGAGGTGACAGTGCCCCACATTATGGGTGAGGAAACTACTGTTAGAGGAAAAGGGAGCTGATCAGTCTTAAGAGCGAATGCGTAGAGCTGAGCAGGATTAGGGCTAAAAAGAGTGAGACCCCAAAATCACACTGAAGTCTGGCTCCAAAGCCCAGGCTTTTATATTTTTTTAATTTTTAAAAGTTTAACCACATTGCCTCCTAAACTTTTCTACTTTAAACTGGGAATACAAATTGTAGACACAGTTTTGAAAGAGAAGAGGCCTTAAAATCTATTCTTATGTAAATGAAACATTAAAATAGTAAATTTAGATATTTATTGTGCATCTAAATTACTTGGCTAAAATGGCAGCCACGTAATTCACTGGCCCACTTTTAAACAATCCTACTCAGATCGGGGAGGCTGTCTTTGGGTACACTGAGGACACTTTTTAGAAATCCAATGTTTTAATTATGGTTCTGAATTGCAAACAACTGAATCTGGCTTTGGCTGCTATAATAAAAAAGTAGGTATGTTTGGCAAGCAGAATAATGACCCTCCAGAGATGTCCAAATCTTAATCCCCAGAATCAGGGACTATGTTACTTTATATGGTTTAAGGGACTTTGAATGTATATTAGCAAATGTCAATGAGCTAACTTGGTAATATATGCCCAATATTTAAATGATTGTATTCTTAAATTCAGAAACTTCATCTCTACAATACTATCATCATTAATATTTTCAGATGTAAACTATAATATAAATATGAGATTTACTGTGATATTGTCTCATAATTTTTAAATATTAGTAAAAACCTAAATGCCCACAAAGGGGGATTTTTATATTGTATGTTTTAGAATCTTCATAATATGAAATATGATGCAACCATTAAAAATAATGAAATCTTGACATTAAAATGTCTCCAGAACATATTGTTCAATAAAATGAAGTCTTAGAGCACACAAAACATGATCCTATTTATGCTTTTCAAAAAGTTATTTGTATAAAATTCGCCCATGTAAATGCATAGAAAGAACTGACCAGTTCTTTAATAGGGGATGTCTCCTTGGAAGGGACTATGTGAGGAATAGACTATGAAGATATTCGATTTTGATGTTTTTCTATACAGTTTAAATATTTTGTAATATAAAATATATGTATTTTACTATTAAAAAGACAAAAATAATCTCTTCTATAAATATTTCCACATTTTGAAGTTTGAACCAAAATTCTCACTGGAAGTGAGAATATTCAGATGTTTAGCAACTGATTACCCTTTAAGTCATGCTATTTTTCTTACCAGAAAGCACCAGCAGGACTGTGATCATTAAATAAGTTATGCAGATTAAATATATGATATAAAATACACAACAAACACCAGCTTTTCAGATGATTGCTACTAATACCTTGCAGCCTAACTTGCAACACAAAGCTTTCCACTTGACATGTTTCAAAATTCCACAGTTATATAAATTGAATATAACTTACAAAGTTTGATGTTGAGAAACCCCACTGAGTTTCCATTTCTCCTCTGTACTAGATTTTTAATTTTTCATCAATAGTATTAGATTTATTTTGGGTTTTCCTCCCTTTATTTTTAAGCAAAGCAATCCAGTAATGAGACTCAACTTAGAGGCACTTCCTCCCTTTCCTTCTAACCTTCCAGAGGGCTCATGATAAGCTCCTATGGTCCACTAATTTTTTGCTTTTCTTTTAAAAATATTTGACTCTCCTCCATTCGGCCATTCCTTCTGGGCTGAAATTCAAAGTACATCAAAGATGAAATTCAACCTTAAAACATAAAACACCTACATGGATATCTCAGGATTACAGAAAAATATTGTTGCGTTGACTCTGTGTGTAATATTTCTATGACTGAAGAAAACAGAAGGGAGAATATTTTTCAAGACCCGGTGTGACCAACAAGGACATAAAATGATTGTGATGAACCTCAGCCCAACGGCGACATCCCGGGAAACTGACAGACCCCGGGGCAGCTCCTAGGACGTCAGCGCAAAGGTTGACAGAGCCTGCCAAGGAGCCAGCTGCTGCTGTCACAAACAGGACAAATGGACTGCAGCTCAGTGTCTGCTTCCTGTGATTAGCATCAGCACCACCCGTCACTCCTTCTTCCAGATTAATTAGTAAAATCTGCTGTGAGGAATTTCAATAAAATGTTTGTTCAAAAGGGGGAAAAGAAACATCTGTTTCAGAGCTGTTTTTCTGCCATAGCCTGTCGTGTGTGTGTGTGTGTGTGTGTGTGTGTGTGTGTGTTGTTGTTGTTGTTGTTTTTATATTTTCTTTCTATTCTTACATTGGTTGGACATTAAAACAATGCTCAAGCAGAGTTAAAGGCAGTATTGTTTGGTTACTATCTTAGGATTCTTTTCCAGGGTTAGTCTCAGGGATCAGAATTCAATGTTTTACACCTTTCCTTCTTTTTCCCTCCCTTCCTTTCTCTAGTCTCTTTTTCTTCGTGTGTTTTATCATAAAAGCCACTCTTTATGTCATAGATCAGGGTCCTATAAGAAGCGAAACAACGCAGTCAGACCAATGACACCTCCCAGAGCACGGAGCTTAAAGGGGACCACGGTCCACTGTGGACAGCGGAGGCGACTCGGAGCTGAAACAATTCTGCTTAGAGGTAAAAATGCAGGTTTCTCTACCCTCCACCTCTGGTTGATTAGGCAGAAACCCAGAATGGCCAAAGGCTTATGTAAATGGTCATAGAGTTCACAGCTTGTTAATTAACGATATATTACATAATTGAAAGCTCTCCCTTTTCTATAAGAACATGATGAAAACCACTCCTGCTTGAATACAGCCTTAGAGCCTCCATGTACCTGTCGTGTGCATTGCCTTGTTCTGTCTTTACAACAAAATTGAGAGGTGAGGAAACTCGGTACCACCGGCTTGCCCGAAGGCCGGCAGCTGAAAGGGCCTAGGACAGGGACCCACAACCCTGGATTTTCCTCCTCTAATTTCAGAGCTCTGTGACCACGCCACCGAAGCTTCAAGAGCAGAATGTACGCTACCAGAGGAAAATGCTTATAAAGGATGAATAAAAATATTGGTGCAACTATTCAGAAGGCTGGGTCAAGCATGGCTCTTTGTTTTGAGAGAGGAGAGTTAGATGGACAGACAAACACACCGCTGCTACCACCAGGAGTTTCATTATCTTACTTTCCCATTTGTTTTAAAGGATGTGTCAGGCTGCATTAGGGTTATTTAAACAAGGATGTGCCCTTGGATTCAGTAGAATTGGATTACTTTTGCATCCATAATCTCATAGGTTTTACAGTCCCATTTTCATAAAAAGCAGGGTAAGCCATGGGCTCAAGATCAGTTACGCATGGCAGAGCTGGCACACAGAGGAGGCATTCTTTTTCCGAGTCTATTCACTGAACATCTCTCTCTTACCCCCACCTCTCTCCATCTCTGTGCATCTACCTACACAGTGTTTCATGTCTCTCATCCAGTAAAATATGTTACTTCCATAGTCTTTTCTTGGAAAAGTATATACACGTATTTTCACCACATGTACAGGGGTATACATGCTCACCTTCTCCATGACACTAGGCTAAAGGCGTGACCTTTCAGGGGTCCTTACCTGTAACACGTTACGATACCCCTGCTTTATTAGTCAATAGTCAAAGAGAGTAAAAAATCTAATTATGCACAAATTTGGATATCTAACATTGAATGTAAACTGTAAATGAAAAATAAAATTGTAAGTTAAAAAATACCCCCCCAAGAAATTAGATATAAATTTTTTAGTGTTAGTGAATATACAAATTACAGCTATTTATTTATTTCCTTTTTATTGAATTGATTGAGGTGACATTGGTTAACAAAATTATATAGGTTTCAGGTACACAATTCTATATCACATCATCAATATGCTGTACTGTGTGTTCACCACCCCAAGTCAAGTCTCTGTCCATCACCATTTACCTCCCCATACCCTCCTCCGACTCCCCCTGCCCCGCAATCACCAAGCTGTTGTCCCTGTCCATGGGTTATTTCTCTCTTTTTTTCTCTTTTTGCTCAATCTCTCCAGCCCCCCGCCCAACAGCTCAATGAATGCACAAATTACAGCTATGTTTGAAGAGATGCCATCGTATGCTGTTCTGAGAAAGGATCACTTCAGACTTAGAAGCATGATTTCCTGGTGAGAGAATTGTTTATGGTTTCAAGATCTTCCTTGTGGCCATTCTGAAATCTGTCCATCTATCTTTCAAAGGCAGCTGGGTCTCCAATCTGCTTCTCACCTCAATCAGAACAACTGAGGGAATTCTTCCGCATGTCTTTCCTAACTCAAAGTCATGCCCATTTGGGGGTGAGTAAAAAGCCTATAGAAGGAGAACCCTCAGAATAGGTGGGTGTTTCACCTTCAGATTAAAAATCAGAGAGGGCAAGATGATTCTTTCCATGGCTATTGAAGACAAGGTTGAGAAACTATATCCAAGGCCTAAGGAAGATTACAGGGGCCATGACGGTCAGAGAGCTGATAGTTGCAAATTTAAAGGCAGAGGACAGACGTATGCCCAGCTGAAATTATTCATCTTACCTAATAGTTTGCTTACTTAAATTACTTTGATAATCTATTTATAATTAAATTATAAAATGACTAATGTATAAAATATTAAGTTAGTTTTTTGGTTTTAATAATATTATAACAAATATAAAGATCTCTAAATTTACTCCCTGTAACTAAGATAAAATATAGGATGTATCAAATGATAAATCTGTAATTATATTTGCAACCAACTTACAACGCCATACTTGGCAGTTTGAAATATGTTGTTTGTGTGTGCTGCATATGCTACATATGTGGAATCAAAGTGATTAAACTTGGAGGAAATATGAGACGTTCCGTCAGCTGTGAATCAAATCATGTGCCATTTTGTCTTATAAAAGATTTAAAAAATGGTGCACCTATATAGGGCACTGACCATGAAAGGAGCCTGCAGAACTCGAACTTGCTCTGGGTGAGTCAGTGACTGAGTGGTGAGTGAATGTGAAGACCTAAGACATTACTGGACACTACTGTAGACTCCATGAACACTGTACACTTAGGCTATACTAAATTTACCAATTTTTTTCTTTCTTCAATAATAAGTAGTCCTTAGCCTACTGTAAATGTATTGTTTCAAACTTTAAATTTTTAAAATGTTCAACTCTTTTTCAATAACTTAGCTTAAAACACAAACACATTGTACAACTGCAGAAAAATTTTTTCTTAATTTATATTTAATCAACTTTTTTCTATTTTTAATTTTATTTATTTTTTACCTTTTAAGTTTTCTTAAAAGCTAAGACACACACACATTACCCTAGGCCTACACAGGGTCAGGATCATCAATATCACTGTCTTTTAACTTTACATCTTGTTGCACTGGAAGGTCTTCAGGGGCAGTAACAGGCATGGAGCTGTCATCTCCTATGAAAGCAACGCATTTGTCTGGACCACCTCCTGAAGGACCTGCCTGAGGCTCTTCTTGAGGATGTGTCTCTCTTTTCAGAAATATGGCCATGCTGGTTTGCTTGGTTTGTTCCCCTTTTTCATCATATATTTTCTTGTAAACAGATAATGCACCATGAACATTATGCTCTATTAATAAAAACCTTTTGGTGTGGGGGGGTCCATGTTTTCAAACTTTGTGAAGAGCTTCATGAGGTCTGCAAAAGCTTCTGCTAAACACTTCACTGTGAATTTTCTTGGGGGTTCTTCTTGTCCTCCTTCAGTTTCCATTTCTCTTGCCTCTTCAGCTACATGTCCCTGGTTCCAGTTCTAACAACACCTCATTAGTCAGTTTCTCAGGAACCACCTCTAGGAGCTCCCCAATGTCATCCCCACCCAGGTTAGAGTTATTTGCCATCTCAACCATAGCCCTGTTGATTTTTTCCAACGTCTCATGCTTGGCAAATCTTTTGAAGTCATGGCCACATTCTTAAGTGTCTTCTTCCGGATGCCATTCATGCACTCCTTGGAGACATGAGCCCAGCCCAAGCAAAGATCTTGATGCAGAGATAGATGTTGTAATCTTTCCAGGATTGCATCAGTGTTTATTCAGTGTCTCCCTCAGTTGCAGCAATAGCCTGGGCAAAGGTCATTCTCAGGTGGTAAGCTTTAAAAGCTTCTATAACTCCTTGATTCATTGACTGGGTCAAAGAGGTAATGGTTGGAAGGAGAAACAACACTTTAATGTTGGGATGAAGATCACCAATAAAAGGAAGATGTCTGGGAGCGTTGTCAACAATAAACAAAATCTTGAAAGGTATGTATGTTGTACTCCAAACAGTATTCCCCCATTTCCCTGGCATAGCCACTCAGGCGGATATATTGGAAGAGGAGCTGGGTCATCCATGGCTTCTTATTGGTCCTGTAGTACACTCCCAGTGTGTGCCTATTGACATGCTAAAAGGCCCTGGGGTTCTCACTGTGCCAAATCGCAAAGGGATTGAATTTGTAGCCTACCACATTGCCCCCAAGTAGGACTGTTATTCTGTCCTTAGAAGCCTTGAGATCTGGCATTGACTTGGGCTTCTTATGGATGAAAGTCCACTCAGGCTTCCAGGACAGGGAGGTTTCATCAATACTGAATATTTGCTCTGGTAAGCAATTTTCCAGAATTATTCAGCTGCCTTCACATCAGCACTTGCAGACTCACTGCTCATTTTCACATTAGGAGATGAATAACAATTCTTGAATTGTTTACCAAGAGCTAGCAGTAAATCTGACATGGTAGTTGGGCCCCGTCTTTTCTTTCAACATTACAAATGAACTTTTTGCTTTGGTCCTGCTGCTCAAAAGGACATGCTTCTGTCCTGGTTCCTAATCCAGGTCATTAGAAGTTTATCCATGTCTGACATGGGCCCTTCTCAAATTGTCATTGGTCTTGTTGTTTTCAATGAAGCAGATCCTTTACTAACTTTCATTACTTTGTTCTTGTTTCTCAAGATTGTGGCTGTGGTGCAATGGGACATGCCTGACTGGTGAGCAGCAACCATCCCTGATGTTCCACCGTCCTAGTCCTCAATCACTTTTAATTTCCTTTCCAGGTCAGATATTCAATGTGGCCTCTTACTGGTAACATTAGCAGTGGATTTTGTATGCTTAAGGGCCATGATGAACAAAACATGCAATGAAATCAAACCCAAGAGAAAATAATGCAATCGAGAGACATGGGAAGCACAAACTGCGTGCTGCTGCTGGCAGTGTACCGTGCCATACTGCTTTACAGAAAACGACCTTCAATAAGTAGAAAGAGTGCACTCTAAAATAATGATAAAATTCATATATAGTGAATGCATAAACCAGTAACATAGTTGTTTATTATCATTAACAACTATTATATGCTGCACATAATTGTATGTGCTTTACCTTAATGCTGCTGGGAGTAGAGTAGGTTTCTTTACACCAGCATCAACACAAACGAGCGAGTGATGCATATACTGGGACCCTGCGATGACTACAGTGTCCCCAGGTGATAAAACATTTTCAGCTCTATTATAATCTTACGGTACCACTATCATAAATTTGCTCATTATGACCACAACATTGTTATGTAGATCTTAACAACTGTATAAGATCTGGCTAGCAATATAAAATAAACCTTCATGTTTCAGTCTTTAAAAATATATTAATAACACTGAACTTTTACAATACTGCTTTTAAGATATTTAGCCACAGAATAGTATATGAAAAAACACTAAATATTATTAAACATGTGGAATTAATTTATCAATTTTTTTCACTTGTGAAATACAAATATACAGAATTATTCAGGAAAGGTTAGGAAGGTGACTAACATGAGCAGAGCACTGGTGATGGCCTAAATATTAAAGGGGTGAAATGGTAATTCAATCTTGTCAGTGATATGCATGTTTACTTCACATAATTTTATAATTAAAATAATGTTGGAAACTACATAAATATGAAATGATTGGTTCTTGTATACTTTCTTAGGAATATCTATGATGATGATCTAATTATAATTGAAGAATTGTAATGATATGAAACCAAACACCATAATATTATGCACTTAAATATAAGGGAAAATGCATGTGTGTTAATTTCATATGTGTGTCTGAGTGTGAGTCACAGTTGAAAACAACTATATTTTTAAAGGTATATTGATTCAAATATTGGAAGAAAATGCAGTAAGATATAAGTAATGTTCATCTAATCTTAATTTTCTTCATATTTCTTTTTTTTTTTTTTTAATTTCAACAAAGTGTATCTCTTTTTTAAGGAGAAATAATTATTTTTGATACAAAATATATGCCACTATGTTAACCAGGCTGATATAACAGAAAACCCGATATTTGTGTGGCTTATAAACAATACAGGCTTACTTTCTCTCATATAATTTTCACAATAGGTCAGGCACCCCTTCCTCTATCTTGCAATAGCAAAAAAAAAAAAAAAAGTGGAGAATATGCACCAGTTCTTAATAACTTCAGTCAGAAGTGACAAACGTAGAATCCATTGGCCAGTACTAGTAGACACTCCAAACCTAACCATCTGGGAAACATGGAATTAAAACAAGCAAATAGATATTTGCCAAATATTAATTCTTCTGCCAAAATACCTATTCTTTCTCCTTCCACTCTCTGGCCTTAGGGTGACAAGTCCACAGTGGTGTACAGTGTTTTAGGTGATCCCTGTTAACAATGTTAAGTCTGGTTCCTATTAATTGCAATGATTAACTTTATGTGTCCCTTTGGCTAGGCTATTACTTGGCAGTTACTTGGTGAAACACCAGTCTAGATGTTGCTGTGAAGGTGTATTTTAGATGTAAATAACATTTAAATCTGTAAACTTTGAGTAAAGCCAATTATTCTCATTATATGTTTGGAGTTCTACCAATCATTTGGAAGCCTTCAAAGAAAAGACTGAGTTTGCCTGAAGGGAAAGGAATTCTGCTGTCAGGCTGCCTTCAATTCAAGCCTTCAATTCTTGCCCAAACCAGTTAGTCTCTCTCTCTCAATCTTAATGTCTTTCTCTCTCTCTCCTCTAAATATACATAGATATACATCTTACCTATGTTACACATGTATGTGTATGTTATGCACACACACACATATACATCTTACTGGTTCTATTTCTCTAGAGAACCATGACTAATACACTCTCTCTCAGAGAAGAGAATATACTGAATTTTCTAAGTACTGAACTTCAAACTTTGACACATGGTCTAAAACAGAGGACGATATTTGAAATTAGAACTCTCAGAAAATCCAAGATAAACAGCACCTCAATAATTTTCCACTAGCAACAGAGTAAAAATGTTTCTCCATCATGACCTGTGAAGGGCTTCCACCCTTGATCCCGTCGAACCTCCAATTACGTTTCTATTAATAGTTTGTTTCCTTACAAAAGTACAAAAAGCAAAGGAATACAAACTAAAGAGTACATTTTCCATGCCAAGCTGTAGTGTGTAGTTTTCCATTACAGATACTATTACCTATCTGTGAAAGAACAGGGCCCATGTTGGTAAAATGTCTGGTTGGGTTTGGCAACCTTATGTTCTATCTTTCCCTTTTTGGTTTATCTTTCCCATTTCCGATATGTCATATTTTTTCTGGCTATGCACTTAACAGGCTTCCCAGGTTTAATTTGCGTCCAGTGGGAGCACTATGTTTGCTTGGTTTTGAGGCTGACACTTCTCTTTGGATACTTACCATATGTTTTTACAATATATATTATACCAAGTTCCTGTTTTCTCAGTGCATAGTTTTATATGTGGGGGTTAACTAGAGCAAAATGAGCAGATTAAATTATATTTCAGTCATAGTCTGGCTTAATTTTCACTTGAATTCATTTCAAACTAAATGTTTCATCCCCATTTATCTTTATTCATTCAACTGTATCCCATGGATGTTTGCCATTCAAGCACCTGGTAGTTTTCCCCTCTTGGCAGATTCTTGGACTCCTCCTAGCTTTCCTGGCGCTTTGGTAGAATTAAGAACATTATTTTTCTCAAAGGTGAGGAGAGTTTGGGGGGAAATTTAATGTCACCTATTTCCTTGCCAAAGATATGCTAAGAGGTAAATTTCATAGCTACAACCCTCCCTCCAGGGTTCCATACTTGTTATAAATGTAAATCTTCACAGTGCAGTCGTGGGGATTTGGGAGGTGGAAGCAGCTTAGAGGCATTGCCAAAAAGCACCAATAAATAGCAGTGCTTTCACTGTCTGTCTCGCTATTAACTAAGAAATTCAGGGCACTCGAAAACAGAATCCATGCAACACGACATCAACACTGCAGCTGACGTTTACTGTGCGTTCCCTGGATACATAGTTCAACAGCTAAAGAACTGTGAGTTTTTACTATATTTCATTGCCACAAAGTGTGAGAGTGCCATGTTATTTTTTCCCCTCCCAATCAATGCCCATTTGTACCTGCCCATGTTACACTTCAGCAAAATTGTTTTGTATGGTTTTATCAATTCTACCAATAAATCCTACTGCACTTTAAATGATGGATCAAGATCAACAATAATGGGACCAACCTGCCAGCCCTCTCTCTGTCTCCCCTTCAGCTGTGTGCCCTACGTTGTAATAGAGCAGAATTTCTTATTAGAGGTAGTCTTGACCTCAATATAGATTAGTTCTTTCTGGGTAAAGATTTCACACCAAACAGAGAACGACAAGAGCAAATTACAACAGGTTTTTCAAATAGCTCCTACAGCCACAAATGTGATATGTTCAGTGTGGGAAGCATTGTTAATGATGCATCCATTTTCCCAGCCACAGCCACACATTGATCAAAACCACTGTCAGTAGCACTGTATTTGAAAATAAAGATCACAGGCACGCGCACACGCCTGTGTGTGTAGGCCGGGTAGCAAACTCTATATTTAAATAAATATTAAATATTGAAGGAAATTGTACTAATGTAAAAACCAGGCAATTAGGGAGGTCAATGTGACACTCTGAGGTCTGTCTTTTCTAAGTGAAGCCACTTGGCCTGGAAAGATAACACCAACACAAAAAGCACTACAGCAGAGTCAGAGCTATTTCCACAGTTCCATGAAATCAAGTAAATTCAGTGACATAAGTAAGATCTACTAAACTTTACTGTTGTACATACAGATAATAAATATTCTATGGCAATTTAATCTAAAGAAAATTTATTTGGAAATATAGAGACAAAACATCTGTTGAAATTCTTGTGGCTCATCCCATTTCCCATTTCAATTGATTTTAGGCATTTGTTTTTTTCTCTCTGGAAGCAGAATCTTAAGCAGATTTCTGCAAGAGGAAATAAGTAATTAAGGATAGCATAACTATTTGTTATATATAAATGTTTTATATGTGTGTATTATACACATATAAAACAAAGGATAATCTAGTTATCTTTGCTATGTGTGTGTGTGTGTGTGTGTGTGTGTGTGTGTGTGTGTGTGTTTAAACTATGATCTCCTCATTCCATCATATAGTCATCAGGATTCTACTAAAAATTGATTCAAATATAATTTAAACATATCTAAATTTTGTGTCATTTAAACACAAAATAATTAGAAATCATTCACAAAATAATATATAACAAAATTATATGTGTATCCACTAAATATTTAACTTAATTTACAAAATTTCCATTGAAAAATAGAATATAAATGATCTTTATATTCAGTTTAATTTGAGTTATTTGATATTTAAGTCAATTTATTTAAGTAACTGTTGGGAGTTAAAATTATTAAATTGTATATGTAAACGGGGCTCTGCTTTTAAAATAAGTTTAATTTTTTTCCTCCTGCTAACCATTTCACATAGTATTCAGCAGGAGAAAGTATATTTTCAACATAATTCTGAAAGAGTGCTATTGAACCTTTTTTTCTATATGAAGAAGAGACAGATGTCAGTAGAGCCTATTAGATTAGGGATGCTTTTATCTTTTATGATAGTGGTTTCTGTTGCCTTTAGTTTGGTGAAGGTTGGCTGCTGAGCTGGAGATAAGCAAAAAGAAAAGTCACATCAAATAACAGTTGGAATAAACTGAATATATAATAGAACTCAACTCATCCATGCCCTCCCTGTAAACTCAGATATAAACTTTAAATTCAATACTTATTTAAATATACTAAAACTATGTTTAGATAGCCTAGAAGATATGACTCAATAAAGTCCAATATGTAGAAAAGAAACACTCGTACAATTTTAAACTTGCTATTACAATAGGGACTTGGCACTCTAAGATGAAACCAAACCTTCCCAATCTTATTACCTTCATTAGTCCCATTTTTGTTTGTTCAGATATAAAATACTGTAAATATTCTGGGATTCTACAAAACATCCTGGAAACATTCTGTTTTTCTTTCTCTCTGCCTTCTAAGTAGTATTAGCTTACAACTTCACCCTTTGCATCGTGGCAATGGGTGTTTTGCTCAGTGCAGAAACAGCTAGTACCCTTCCCCCGCTACATTCTCTTCGTTCGAAAGCCCTGGGGGCTCATTCTTGGGGTGGCCACAGCTTGTTCTGGAAAACATCCCCTCCCTTACTCTCAGGTGTAACAACGTAGGGTCCGTCTTTCAGAGGGAGAGTCAAGATCAACAGGACATAAGAAATCCTCTGGCATGACAAAGGCATGAAATAATGTCACAAAATGAGTGACAAAGGGACATGCTACGTGGGGCAAGCCTCCCTGTCAGGCGGGGAGAACACCAGGGGCCACCAGGATAACCGAGAAGCCAAGGAAATGGACAGCAGCCCTGTCCACCCGGAGGCAGGGGCTCAGGGCCTGGCTGGCCTGCCAGCCGCCAGGCTACCCTTAGGCAAAAGAAGAAAGGAATAGAATGCTCACGGGATCTGATTCCATTTTACTGACCTTAGAGGGATATAACCTTCCATTCAGAGTTGGAACACACCGGTTGGAAATGCAGTCTTTCCCACCTCCAAACGGACATTATTATTATTTTTTTCTTTCAAAAATAAGTCTCTTTGGACATTTTTGTTGTTGCTGAGACGTGAACTTCAGAGTGGGTACAATGTGTGTTACTCAAATGAATTTAACTCAGACTCTCTTAGAAAGATGCACAACACTGGGGCCTAGTGCAGAGCCCTGGACAAGCGTCCTTTACTAGTTCCTCCTAATATTCGCCGTTAGTGTTTTAAAGAAACAATAACATGAGGCTACCAACCCATGAAAAATGGATCTTTAGTACTTTAACATAATTAGTTCTTAATTCCCTCTCCAGTCTCTCTGGATCTGCTTAAGTTTTGAAACCAATTCAAAGCAAAGTTTTAATTATTACAACATGTAACAGAATGGGGGTCCTTTAGCATCTCAGTGCAAACACCTAACAAATCCCTTTTACCCCATCCTTCTGGTGCCTGTATTTAATTTTCAACTTTCCGCAAACCAGGCATGCATTTACTGCAGAGCCACACAATAAGATAATCACTGTTACACATTAACACACATCCTGGACCTGCCATTTTGCGTCTCAGGGGAAAGAAATCAAATCTTCCTTCAGAAAGCCTTGGAGGTGGCAGCCACTAGTCATCCACTGAGGATATTTTATCATTTTCTCCAGAACATTCCCCTGCTTTCATTCCACATGATATTCTATTTTATTTTATTTGGTCATAATGAGAAAATTCAGCACTTAGGACTTCAGTGTTTTACTAACAGAATCAGATCCTGGGATTCGGTCAGATGAATGAACAGTATTTTAGATCTGGTTTAGGTACTTTTCAAAGTGTCATGATTCCTTTGGGTCATGAGGGTGTGAAAAATTATAGATACTCATGAATTGGTAGGAACAGAATAGAATGAGATTCTCCAAGTGGACACATAAAGTATTTACACATTAAGTATTTACAAACAAAGGAAGATTTCATCCATTTAATCTACCTTAATAACTAGTCTTTTGTTACTCAGGCTAAATTTAGTCTTCTGTTTCCTTCTTTCAAAAATATTTGTGAATACAAATTTAGCTGGGTATAGCATCTATCCCAAGGTGTGACATAATCATTAGAAACTGGCAAGTAGATTCTAATAATCTTCTGTAAGCCAATATTTTGGGATTTTTTTTTAGGGAAATTATTTTCTTTACTGCCAAAAGAAAGATCTCTAAGAGAGTTAGATTAAAATATGTTTCAGGGAGTAGGGAGGACAGGAAAAGGTGGATAAAAGAGACACTTCTGATCTCATCTTGGACTCTAGAAGGGTCCACAAGTGAGGACCAAAGAAGGCCCAGCAGCCCACTGGGTAGCCTGTGAGCATAACAATCTCTCTGTGCTTCATTCAAGGGCATGGTGAGAATTACCCTCAACCTCCCAGGGCCTACACTAATTTCATGTGAGTAGATAGGTGTGAGCTAATAAAGTGCTTTGCAAAGTAAAAAACATAATAAAAATAAATAAAGTAAAATGTATGTTTTATGTTTTACTAGAACCAGTGTCTCTAGTGAACCCAAACTTATGTTAACATTAGTTGTTCAATGTTTTCTAAACCCTGATTCTGAAGATATAGCTTCATCTTTTTTTGCCTATTTGTTTATTTGCTTTTTTAAAATAAAGGGCATAGTAAAAAATAAATGTATGTGGAATTATTTAAAAAATTCAAATTATAGTTGAGAAAAAGAGTAACTAAATCATACACATAATTGCACTTAAGCGAAAGCAAGTAGGGAAGGCCCTGAGCTCAATCATAAAGCAGGTATAATGTGCCCTCGGTGACCTTCATTCTGACCCAGCCAGGTACCCAACTGCCGGAATCCCCACAAATTACTCCACCCTAACCTCTTTCTCAGGGTTTCTGCCTTCTCCCTTTTCCAGTCCTACATATAAAGTTTTCCACTTCCTCATGACTCTTAAAGGAATTTAAAGAAATTACTTCAAAATGAGGTGTGAATTATTATGGATAGATTAGTTGGACATATTTTAGATATATTAGATTGGTAACTTGTGGATATATTATGCATCAAACTCAAAGCAAATATGTAGAAAGTTTAAAAAATTCCAGGACTAGTTCTAGCCAGCAGTCATACTCTTGCAAAAATAAAAGAAAGTACACATTTTCAAAGCACCTCCAATGAGCCAGACGGCATACGAGACATTTAATCATTCAATTATCACAGAAGTTTCTGAAAGTAGATCTCATGTTTTTGAATAAGGAAATTGAGACACAGAGAAAGTTGACTTAAATTACCTAAGGTCATGCATGCAAGAAGTGATGGAGCAGTTGTCTGAACCCGAGTTGTCCAGGCTTTAAAATCATGTACCTTTCCAAATGCAACTCTACCATAACCCTCAGGAAACCATTTTAGTAAGCCTCAAAAAAGCATTACAAAATGGGCCGTTTATGTTCTAATGCTGTCTTTTTACAGAGTTTCTTAATACACAGAAAAATGAACTCAAAACTAAACTTCCCTCTCTGCTTCTTATACTTTGTGTATTAGATGTACAAACAGATATTAATTTTATTTTTCTATTTTACTAGATCAGAAACACTTACCTTGAGATTCCAGAAACCCCTTAAATGTATGTATATTTTGGGGGAAGTGGGGAACAGATTCCTGTCTTCTCTCAGATTCTCAAAGGGATTATTGACCAGAAAAGATTATGACTTCAGTATAGACATTTTTCTTCATCCAAACTTATACAGTGGATATTCTTTAGACATACTGTTTATTTCATTTTGACTCTATTAGAAACTGTGGAAGTCCAATAGGAATCTAGGGCCAAACTTTGTAACATTTTTAAATCATTGCATGTGGGAAAAAATGTTTAAGTGTGTGAGCTTTTGTGGTAAACAGACACCTAAGATGACATCCCAAGATGTCAAACACTACCCTGAGTATTGATGTGATGGAATTTTGCAGGTGTAAAGTCCAAATCAATTGACTTTAAGTTATTGGGATTATTTGGATGACACTGATATAATCACATGAGCCCTTTAAAAGTAGTTGAAAAAGGAAAAATACACTATAGTTCGACATTATTACCTATCTTTATTAGGTACAGATGAAAAATTAATGTTAGTAGCTATATGGGAATCATCAAGAATTCTAATTCTTAAGATTTGTTTCCAAAGAGTATTATTATAAAATAGCTATTTAAAATGGCAACTGACAACAGATATCTCTTCTACCATCATCTACTGTATTTATTTTGAATATTTCCACAATTTTAATGAAGAAATAACTTTTGGATTAGAATCTGTTCATAATTAAAGTAATAAAAACTCATGCAACAACAACACAAATAAAATAAAAGTAGTTTCCTTGGGTTGGTAGCAAAAGGGAATCAGAGAGATTTGAAATGTCGAAAGGATTTGCTATGAAGGAAATTCTCTGTTGCTGAGATAGAGAAGGCCACATACAGGGGTCTGTGCATAACCTTTAAGAGCTGAAAGTGTTCCCTCACTCTATCGCAGGGAAGTGAATTCTTGCCAACAACCCCAGGGAGCTTGGAAACGTATCTCTCCCTAGTCAGGACTCCAAACGAGCAGTCAGCTGGCTGACACCTTGGTTTCAGCTTTTTAAGACTTTGAGTAGAGGACCTAGTTAAGAACTGCTGCAATTCTGATGCAGGTCATCTGTGAGATGATACAAATCCTATCATTTTAAGCCACAAAATTGGCTGTAATTAGTAACATAGCAATACAAAGCTAATGTAGTTGCTAACTAATGAATCTCACATCTTTCAACTTTTTTATGAAATCACGATATCCAGTTAATAGATTCAGAGTCGTTGACACCTTGGTGATTTCTCATTCTGACAAGAAGTGTTCTCTCATCAGAAATAAAATAAAATAAATAAAATAAAATGGTGAATTATTAGGTTACCTATTGGTCATTTTTTATTTAAAACCTACAACAATTTGGAAAAAAAGCCCATTCTGTTACCCATTCTAAGGATGAACAGTAATCCTTAAAATATGGGAAAGAGACCACCACTACAATTGCACTATTTGTTTAATAATCTTTAGCATTTTTTAGTGTTTAAATGCAACTCTCTGTGCTCCCATTCTTTATGGAAATTTGTTCTGAATTGAATCAATTAAATAAACCTTATGTTTAAATAACCATAAGGATAAATTTGTTTGTGTCTTGTAAACATAGATTTTCAATCATAAATTTCCAAAGGAAAATATGATTCAGGTCTCTGGATTAAATTCAAGTAATCTGTATTTTTCACATCATTCCAGGTGGTTCTTATGACCACAAATGTCTGGGAAAGTCTGCCTTAGAACCACTGTGAACTTATTGGAAAATCCGACCTGGTTATCTATAACATGTGGCATTAAAAGAAAAAAGAATGTTGATGCCCAGAGGAAATTCCCATCAAGCATTAAACATTATGCAAATACAACATGTAACATATGGTAAATGAAGGGCAGAGCCAATGCAAATGAGCAGTGGAGTCCACTGGTGAAAGGCTTCACCACAGACCACTGTGGTCACAGAGGACCTACTTTGTCCAATGAACCATAAACCAGATTGTTCCCAAAGCGTGAAACCAAGAAATTCTGAAGTGCAGTCACCAAAACAAGGGTTCCGGCAGCTTCCAGAGAGCACAGGGCATAAATGCAAACAGGGCTGGCATTTCATTCCTTCGTCATTGTCCTCTGAGAATTTTGTGCCTCACAATCCTGTTCCAACTTTCCAGCCATTCAACAATCCTTCTCAACCCTTGCTATCTGGAAACTTGACCAAAGTTTTTAAATTTTCACTCATTTTTCATAATTGTATTTTACTTTATCCTTTTAAATAACCTTTTGATTCAGGCAAAATTTGCAAAACTAGTTGTACATATAGAGATAACCTAATGTTGTGAGAATACATTTAAAGGGATTTTCTTTTACATCTACACATAGTTTCACTAAAACAGCATTTATATAAATGCTATCAAGTTTAATGCCATTTCATTAATCAGCTCTAGCAGTTGATTTGGCTATTTTCAGCGCTCTTGCACATCCTATCAATCAACTGTTGAGCACTTATTGTAATTTCTCAATAATTAACCTTTATCATTTCTCTTGGATAATACAGAAAAGGTATATAATTTATTTCTATCAAGATAAATATCCAGTTATTTACTTTCAGCCCAAAGCACAACCTATAATGCATTTTGACCCTTAGAAGTCCTTACATGTTTCTTGGTGTTCAATAATTAAAATGTGTACACTTTTATGCATTTTAAATATCTGTGTTGCGAAGCAGATGACACAGAACTACAGGAAAATTGCTTAAAAAATTGGGGAGAGGACTGAACATTTTCACTTTGTCATAGTCAGTGTACACGTTTACCCTGATGAACCAAATTAAGTTCAGAAAGGATAAGTAATCTTTTCTAGATCAGAATGCTAATAATTGGGGCAATTAGAGTTCAAATAAAATCAACCTCATGCAGAAATCCATGCTTTTTTTCTATACTGTAATAGCCCCAGTTAGGAGACAAAACCTTGTCCATACTGCAAGTATACATAGCACAAACCTAAATTTTAAAAAAAGGTTGTCATATGTAAATGAAGAGCTCATGTTACTTTGTATACATAAAAACACACATAAACATAAGTTAAAGTATATGTAAATATTTTAGACACACAGTTATTTTAGGATATTTTAGGGCAATGATAATTGGTGGTATCCTGACTAGGATATTTGTGGTTACATGACGGTCTTTTGACAATATTCAATAAACAATGCAAGCTACCTGTACTGTGCAAATGCTCTCCAACACAACAGACCTAATACAACTGAAACCTTTAACCTTTCGTATCCATAGAATTGCATTTTATTTTTAACAATGCCCACCAGGGGGTGCTGGCACATTGACACTGGAACATTGAAAACATGGGCTGTCCTGTGAGGTCAAATAAAATACTAGCAATTAACCCTCTTTTAAAGAATCTATTTCTGTAGATAGTTTTTATAGAATACAAGTTATTCATGCATATTGGCTCAAAAATGACAATTGTAGAAAATATTTTTAGAATGTAGGCCAACTCAAGTTTTTGTATTTTAATATTTTTTATAAAAGTACTTGGGCTCCAAACATAGATTTAGATGAAACAATTTTGGCATAAAATACATTCATCAAGAGTAATTGTTACTATCGACATGGCTTTATAACTATTCAGCTATTCCTAAGTTTCATATTTAATATCAAAAAAAAGTCACCTGTTCTAAATTATCTATATAAAATGTACACATAAATCTCTATTAAAGATATTTGGAACCACAGTTCTACCATCCTTTAGCATTTAGGAGGTAGAAATATAGATATTATTTTAATTAAATAAAATACTAAGGAAAAATAAGGAATTCCATTTAATGTGAAATGCCACTGGTAATGACTAATACATAGTTGAATCACTTATATTTAAAGGAAATCTTTAACTCAGTAAAATACTATGTACAACAGGTTGTAAGGTAATTTTAATATAAAACAACCTCAGAATAAACTGAATTTTATAAGAGGAATACATTTTGACTATATAAGTTGGACTAAAAATTAGGATCTTCAACAAAACTATCTCCCTCCTCTCTTCATCAAAAATGCTTTTACCCATGGAATTAAAATAATTCAACCATAGGAAAATCTATATGCTTCCATCCACCTGTGGGTGAACACTATTTGGCTACAGCATCCCTTAGTCATTTCCAAGTTTGGTTTAGTTGATCTAGGGTGCCAAGTACACACCAAAGCTGTGTCCTTGATTCTAAAGACAAACAGAGGGGAACAGTCTTTGCTAAAAGATCTTTGGATACTTGTCCTTTAATGAAAATGTGCGAGAAATGATGGATCATCATGTTCTTAAGGAAGGGATTGGGAAAGAATTTATAGAAGGATGCTGTTTTGTTCCATATTATCAACCTCAAATGGGTCTAGGGATGTCCCCAACTATTGACAGAATTATATTATATGAAAATTTCTACTCTGCATGTATCATTTATCATCTTCTCTCAACCCTGTTCAAGCTTATCTATACATCCAGCCCGTCTTGCCACTTTAGATTCAAAAGCGTATTAACATTTTTATCATTAGTCTATTACCTTAACTTATTAACAATTGTCTCTTTCAAGTTTAAAGAGATACTCAACATACTGATAAACAAGCACTTAATGGGGACATTTGCATTCACTCAATTCAGATCCTTCAAAAGCTCATAGACTTTAATCTTATCTTTTATCCTTTCTTTTTTCAGAGGAGTCTTAGGAAATAGTCAAACCTATTACCATCTGCAAATCCCTTGCTTCTAAAGATATGGCAATGGCCCGGCCGGGCATGGCTCAGCAGTTGAGCACCGACCTAGGATCCAGGCGATCGGGGTTCTATCAATGACTCTCTCATCATTGATGTTTCTATCTCTCTCTCTCCCTCTCCTAAAGATATATAAAAAAATAAATAAATAAAGATGTGGCAATGGAATAACAAATATTTATCAGTTGCCTGCTTTGACAGCAACATTATGCCAGGAGTTCGGTAGCATAGAAGGAATGGCTCTACCTCTTAGCCTTCCCCTGTCCCAGCCCTTTCCAGCTTCAAAGGTATTACGCCATCCAACCACTGAGCCAACCACGAACAAGACAGGCAGTAGATTAGATAATCTTATCCTCACCAGCAAGTGAGATTTAGAATCAATTCTGTCCCCTATTCAGGCTACAGCAGGCCAGGGATGAGTTCCAACTCTGCCCTAGTTTTAGTGACCTGTCAACAGCACTTGACAATGTCCATTTTCTAGTTCATAAAATATTTATTTTTTCCTCATGATTTTTAAAATTTCACATTCTTCGTTTGTTTGTTTTTGAGTTTTTTTCTCTCACTTCATGAGCTACTATACTTCTCAGTATCCTTTACTTTCCCATTTTCCTCTGCTTTACCACTGAATCAGAAAGCCCCAAGGACTGAGACTCTATCCTTTATCATCAGCAAGCACTAATCCATAAATTAGGTCAGAAAGAGATCTCCATTTACCTGACAACAAGAATCACTACCGCCTAAAGGCTTCTGCCACCATGTCCCTGTGTGGCCCCATTAATTCTGGAGCACACATATGATGGACCTTACGTTTGAGACTGCTTTTTGGCTATCCTTCTCAAGAAAGCATCCTCTACAGCTGCACTTATTTGCTGTCTCAGTTGGGCACTCACTTATTCTGCTTTCCTCTGGTACTCAGCCTGGCATTAGGGTCACTGAGTAACTTGAAGGTAAGTCAACCTTTTAAAAATGTTTTCATGTATAATTGAAGTTCAATAAACTGCACATATTTAAACTGTACAATTTGATGAATGTTGACATATGCATACAGACATCACACAGTCACTGCTATAAAGTTAATGAGCATTTCATCTCCTTAAAAGGTTTCCTTTTTATACTGAGATTAAAATCTAATAAGAAAGAATGGACATATGTCATAACATGAGAAGCATTGCATGGATCAGTGAAGAATGGTAAATGATGCTGTGGATAGGCTGTATAGACATTCAGAGGAGGGGAAAATTATTGTGGGCAGGAAAAGTGGATATGGCTTCACCATTACCAATTCAATGCATTTTCTTACAGTATTTTTCTCTGCATTTTATTTAATCAATGACATTAATTATTATCCTGTCTTTTCTTCAAGTATTGATATAAAACCAGCAGTGCATTCTCACCTTGGATTCCTTTTGGCTTTTTGTAACAACATAGCATTTCCTCCTTGGGCTGCTAAACCCTTCCTCACACCATATCATCTTGACGTTAATATTCCGGATGCAGTCACAATATAAAATAATGTTAGAGTTAGAAAGGATCTCAAATTCCACTTCTGCAAATTCTAAGATGTTATGTAAGTCCATCTTCACTTTTCCATTATTTTCACAGAAGTAAAAGCTTTTATGTTTTCTATCTATATTAGTGGTTCAAGAAATTTTAACTACAAGAAATATTTTTATTTATTTTTGGACCACCATCTTGGGCCCAACTCCTTATGGTGCCAGTGACAGAAACTATTTCTTGACAGATACAACTTAAACATGCAATGTTCATTTGACTTTTGGTGATGTAAGATGGACAAACTCAAATGTCATTGGATTATTTTTCTTTCTCTCTCAGCTTTGTCTTCTGTGCATTTAGAGTTTTCAGATAAAATAAAATAAAGTTTTAGTTGAAATTCAGATAAACAAGAAATAATTTTTACTATGAGTGTGTTCCAAACATTGCACAAGATGTGCTATGTTTTTTTATGTGTGCTTTATTTCTTGTTTATTTGTTGTTGTTTTCTTAAATCTGACCAACCTACACTCATGTTGAATTGCTTTCAGGTAGATTTTCTTCATTAGTTCACTCTCACCAAAATATGTATGCTTATATCCCCCAGATTAGCCACCTAACAGAAAAGAGAGCTTCTTTTTTCATACATTCACTATTTGAGTCTCATTTAGCTAAACTGAGTCAGAACCTTCAAACAATGGCCATGGCCTAGGAGATGGAATACACTTATTTGTTAGGCCTGTATCATAAGCTACATACAAGCAAGAATGCATGAGTATGTCAGCATCACCAAGCCATATTTACTCGGAGTCATTGTGGGACTATTGTCAAAAGCAAAACTAGAGTCCAGAGATGAAATGTATATTAGACAAGAAAAAAAAAAAAAATATGACTTGTGGAGATCTCTTTAATGTGACTCTATTTTTTTGTTTTGTTTTGTTAACTTTTACCTGAGGATATTTTTTCCATTACTTTTTAGAAAGAGTGGAAGGGAGGTGAGGGGGGGGGAGAGAGAGAAAGAGAAATTTTGATGGGAGAGAGACACACATCTACACATTGACTGGTTGCCTCCCACATGGGCCCCCACCAGGGTAAGGGAGCAGACCTGCAACCCAAGTATTTGCCCTTGACTGAGAACTGAACCTGTAGGCTGACACTCTAACCACTGAGACACATCAACCAGGGCTATGTGCCTCTACTTTTGATAGACTTGATTTATAATGATTAAAAAAAAAAATCTATAAATTTAGCTATGTTTTAAAAGGATGTGTATTTTATCAGCCCCAACTAATTGTGTTGGGCATGAATGGACATCATCTGTCAATATATGGGTCAGTATGGTTTAGCAAGCACCTTGAAGTAAGTGCTCAGCAGAGGAAGCAGTTGAGTTTCTGTTAAGAAATTAAGAAGTACAAATTGCCAGTTACAAAAATAGTCATGGGGATGTTAAGTACAGCATAGGGAATATAGTCAATAAGCTTGTAATGACTATGTGTGGTGTTAGATGAATACGAGACTTACTGGACCGATCACTTTATAGGATGTTTGCCCTGACCTAGAATCAAACTGGCAAACTTTTGGTACATGGGATGACACTCCCGGCAACTGTGCCACTCCAGCCAGGCATCATGTAAGTGAGTTTTGAATCACAATGAAGGGCTTTTAAAAACTGTATTGTTCTTGAATTCTAAAACTATATTTCCATATCTTGAGTTGCCTTTACCTGAATCTTTGTTGTAGATGCTCATTGGGCAGTATCTTGATGGATTTTCTATGATTATACTTAAATTTTATTTCTTGACAAAATTTTGTCCATTTCAATGTTACTATGATTTTGGTTATTTTTACTTTTTTTTTTTTAACTAGAACGTAAGTATCACTCATCTCCTATGGCTGAGATCCTGGCAGATCCTCCAATATCTTTCTCAAAATTTAGTATTCTTTCACCCAGAATAATACAGTTTCAGATGCAAGTTTAGAAATTTAAATGGGCATTTGCCTATTACAGATAAATTATAAAATATTATATATGATATATTTGAGTATTAGTTCTTAGGGAAATAACCATATGCTACAGAATATATAAATGCTTGTTTATTTATTTTAATGAGGATAGAGCAAATCTGCCTATATTTTTATCCTATGTCAACTAAATAGAGTTAAATCAATGATTTGTAGATAGATAGGTAGGTACATGGACAGACACAGAGAGATAAATAGATAGTTAGATATTTAGATAGTTAGATAAATAGGTAGATGATAGACAGACTATATTTTTATATCATTTAATATAAACCAAAAAATATATATAATAAAAATTCTTAACCAAATGATAGAAATCTTAAAAAGAGATCTGAGTGTTATATTGGGTAGGCATTCAAGCTGATTAATATTGCCAATTTCCCATGTCTGAGATTATCACAAATATCCATATTGTCAAGAAGTATACCTTACTTAGTACTTCAAGATTTCAAAAAGTGAAAAATAGTTGACCCTCATTAAAAAAAAAAAATTCTGAAGAACTTCTGGAAAAAGTCTGAAGTGCAATGCTATGGAAAATGCAAGTGATACAGAATCTGAAATTCTGTCTTTGAAAATACATTTTAACATTTACGGCTCAACCTTGGACAAATTACTTGTTTGCTCAGATGGAAAGTTAACAGTAAGGTGAATTCAAATTCAAATTCATTACTTATATGACTTGGATAACTTACTTTTCTTCCCTGAACCTTGTTTCCTGGGTGCATAAAATACAAAAAAACTTAAATTCAGGACTATTATGGAAATGTAATAAAATTATATTTCTATATACAGCTTTGCACATGTCTCTTCAGTTTCTTAATCAGCATCATTGGGATTTTTGTGAAAGCAGCTAATCATTAAATCCTCAGAAGTTTGTTGATGAGATAATGCATATTAAAGAATTTGCCAAATTTGAGTGATAGTTTTACCATTAAAATACAAATAATCACTACTAATAGTATTACAGTTAATCTTTTTCCATTGCGTTTATTGGGGTGACATTGGTTCACAAAACCATACAGGTTTCAAGGGTACAACTCAACAAAACATCATCTGCACACTGCATCATTCGCCCATCGCCCAAAACAGTCTCTTTCAGTCTTCATTTCATTCCCATTTATCTTCTCTTTGCCCACCTCCACCTACCCACCAACCCCCTTTCCACCTGGCTATCATCACACTGTTAGAAATAGGAATAGAGTTGAATGCTCAACTGGGAATAAGGAAAATTGCATTTTAGGTATACTTTGCTATTAACTTATCTAACAGTGGAGAGGTGTATAGCATTATATGGAGAATTCTATTCATTTTCTCTGTCATCTTTTTATTATATTATATATATATGTGTAAATGATTTAAATGTATGTGATTATATATAACTAGATATATAAAAGTATATCTAACCATATTTATGTTATTATAATTCATAAATTCCCTTTGAATTCAGATGTACTAATTATAAGTAAGGCATTTGATATGACTGACATCTCACAACTGTCAAGGGCCAGGGTTCAAGGAGAGACCTTTTTAAACATGACACCTGCCCAAGAAGGAGGGCTCGCCCCATCCCTATTGAATCAGTTTCAGCTGTCCCCCTCTGGTCCTCATAACTTTCCAACCCAGAAACTAACAAATCCAAGTAAATGGTTGCTGGAAAACTTTGCCAGGCCAGTTGAGATTTTCCTTTTTGAATCTATAATTCTTCCTGATTTTTCTTTTTTTCTTTTTTGAAATTTAAAGATTTTATGTTTTACTTTATACAGATGAAAAATATTTACCAGTGACTATCTTGCTGGTATGGTAACCTTTTACAATTTGCTCAGTGCTAACTTCCTCTTGTTTCTCATGTGTATTTGAAATGCTCTTGGATATTGGATTATATACTATGCAAGGCAATTATAATGCAATAAGAATACACTGCCTTCCCAGTTACCAGGAATACAAGTTTGTGGCATCTTGTGAGATGATCTAGTATAGTCTTTGTCAGCCTTTCACTAAAAATTGCAATGTTTAGTCGTGTATAACATCAGCAAACAGGACTTCAGAGGGAGTAATACCATCTGCTGTTATTAAGAGTGACATTGCCCAAGGTTAGGCCAGACATGCAAAAACACTTTCATCTTCATTATTTCTTTGCTTCTCTCTGTTTACTATGAACTTGTCTAGTTGAGTTGCTGAAAAGTATGCAAAGATCAATTTGGATTAGATCCAAACCCTAGTGAAAAAGCTGTGAATCAACTGAAAAAAGTACCGATTTATCAACTCCTGTTCTCTCTTGTCTGCGGTGTGATAACATCGTGTATATACATAAAGATTTATCATTGTAATTCCCAAACCTGTAAAAGCCTTATCTATCCTCAGAAAATCTCGGACAGTCAGAATCTCTCGATCCGTGTTCTGAAATGAGTAACCCCTAAAAAGATAGTCAGCAATTCAAAGTCTGAGACAAATTCAAAGAAACTGAATTCTGAATGTAGAAAAAAAATCTACCTTGGTATGTAAAAAGTGAGGGAGTAGAATGATGTATCACCAATCACAGCGTTGCATCAGTACATTAAGCAGAAAAGAAACCAGAAAATAATGTCACATATTATGCTGGCTTGAACTGTCATTTTACAATCTTGAAAGATAGGGATACCAGAAAAAGTAGATAAATTAACTCACTCAGCCAAAACCCTAGACTATTACTATACAATACTGTTATTAATATCATTCTATGTAAGTATTCAGAACAAGATTTAACGTTCATTAAATTTCACATTTTCCCCCAAATTTTAGAAAGGTCTATGATGATCTCTATAACTTCAATCAATGAATATTTAAATGACTTTTTAAAATAATATCTTCAGTTGGAAATCTACAGGGGTAAACTCTGTCTGAAACACTAGAGTGGAGATTTTTGTCACCATATGCCTACTTTCCTTCGCTCTTCATTTTTAATTTTCATTCCCTTCAAGCTCTTTTCATGTTGGATCAGACACCAGTAGCCTCTCGATTTGCTGCTTAAGTTTCAGAACTGGCTTTTCTAAATAACAAAGATGCCGTTTTTCTTTGAATCCCATTGTGCTAAATTACATTGACATCTGTAGGATTTATCTCTTAAAACAAGAATTTGTTATCTATTTAAGTTCTTTTCTTTTTTCTTGTTATTTTGTCTTCAGTGGAGATTTTATGAAGTCAGTCTATACATATTAAGATTATTTCTAAATATCTCCTCATTTTGAAATTATTTGTTGTAAGTGGATTTTCTTGTACCTTCCAACTTGTTTGTTTATAAATATATCCTATTGGATTATGCATATCATTTTATACCCTGCTACTTAAATTATCTTTTTATATAATCATATCATCTGCAAATATAGTTTTACCTCTTACTGTTCAATTTTTATACATTTTTCTTTTTCTTGTCTAATATATCTGCCATCAATTTTCAATACTAGTGGTCACTGTAGGCATCCATTTCTTTTATTTTTTTTTAATTCTTACCTGAGGATATGTTTTTATTGATTTTAGAGAGAGAGAGTAAGGGAGAGGAAGAGAGAGAGAAACGTCCATCAGTTGCTTCCTGTCCCCACCCTGACTAGGAATCAAACCCACAACCTGGGTTTGTGCCATGACCTGGAATCGAACACACTACCTTTTGGTTTATGGGACGATGCTCCAACCAACTGAGCCACACAGGCCAGGGCTAGACAGCCATTTCTTGTCCATGACTTTAGTGAGACTTCACCATGTTTTTTCCTCCATGAAGCATATTCTTGGTTTTTGTTTGAGACAGATGTATTTTTGTCATGTGAACAAACATCCGTCTATTCCTACTTCTAGACGGACTATTTCTCAATTAACAATGATCGATTAATAGATTTTCTAATATTGATATCCACTCGCATTCCTGAAATAAAGCCCAGTTTGTCATGTTTTTATTTTTATGTTCTATGGGATTTTGTTTGTACTTTGTTTACAATTTTTATTAACAGCAACCATTGAAACTTTTCATTTTTGTATATTAAATGCTGGTGTCAGTGTTATACTGGCTTCATACATGGGGTTTGGAAGTTTTCAGGGCTTATTCTATGTTCTAAAATAGGTTCAATAGCCTGGGAATCTTCACTCATTAGATATTAAGTAACACCATTGGCTATGGTAGAATTCTGTTGAGAGTAGTTCTTTTATAACACAATGAACAAATTCCTAGGACCAAGGTGGAGTCAGTCCTGCCCAGGGTGCATTCGAGCAAACCAAGACTGAAGTAGCTTTCGTGTCCCTATGAACTTTCCACTTGACCAGGAATGCAGTGGTCCGGTCGGCCAGTCCCCAAGCAGCAAGCCAGCCCTGGGCCTTCGAATCCCGTCAGGCTGACCATGTGGCCCCAGTCAGGTATTTTCTATTTGATTCTTCTTGTTCTGTTCTCTTTATTCTATAAAAGCTTCCGACTTCTCCCCTATTTTGCAGATCTCCAAAAGGAGACTGTCTTCTTCAGGAAGTGCTTAGGTTTTTGTATCACCTACCTTGTTTTCTTTTTCATTTTATAACCAACCCTTTATTCAATGATAGAAGTTATTCTTTTCAGATTTTTTTTATTCCTCATGTAGTCAATTTTGGAAAGACATATTTTTCTGAAAACGTACCCATTTTTATTCAGTTTTCAAGTTTGTCTTGTGCAATATAGCCTCCTTATTATTTTAATTAACTCTTGGGGTTTTTCCTCCTCATTTTTCATTATTTTGCATTAAAAAGTGTTTTCTTATTTAGGCTAGTTTTGATGTTTCTATTTTGTTATTTTTATTCAAAGAGTGAGCATTTGTAACTATTTACAACTCTACTGATTTTTTAAAAACTAATTTATCTTATATTTATTAATTTCTTCCTTCATATTCCTTTAGGATTTTATCCTAACTTTTGCTGTATGGAAAGTTTCATTAATTTATTTTCTATTTTAATTAGTGTAATTAATCAATTATATTTATTTTCCTTCTAATTAAAAGCATATTAATTTTCTTTAAAGCACTAATTTTTCTTGGTCCCATTTGTTGTGAATAATAGTATTTTTAATCTATTATTTTGGTTTTCCTGAAATTCTGCTACTTATGTTTGTATTTTTTCTTTTAGTCAAGAGTAGTTTAATACAAAGTATATTAGTATATTAATTTATTTGTGGGAGGATCAGTTTGTTTCTAGTTTTGTTATAATTTAAAGAATCTTATTTGACACTATTTTTGGTTTGCTGCAAACTAATATATGGTTAATGTTTGTGAATGTTCAGTGGACATCTGAGAGAAGGTTCTATTTTCTATTTTTATAGATTTCAGAATTAGTTATATTCAGAATTAGTCAAAATCAGTTTGAATTATTTTATTCTTATATTTTACTTCCTTACTTATGGAATATTTCATGGATAAGAAAGATCTAAAGTGTACTGTTACTGGAGACTCAATTACAAAGTTTACCTTTAATATTTGCTTTACGAATATTGATATTATGTCATCTAGTGCAGAGATATGCTGAGGTTTGGGAGAACACTCTGAATCGCAGACTTCCTTTTTGTTTGTATTTGCCTAATATATTGTTGCTTCTCCTTTTATTTTCAAAGTTCCTAAATCACTGTCTTATCTGTGTCTCTTTACCATTCTAAATTTATAACCTAGATTTGGGGTTTAGTTTGTGTCCTGTTTGATAAATCATTTATTTTAATGTGACTCTTAAATTAGTTTATATTTATTGCATGGAATATATATTTCATATTAGCTTGATCGGAAGATTTTAGGTTATAATTTCCATTTTTATAGCCTTAACATTATAATCTAGCTTTGTAGTCAACCTTCATTGCTATGTGTGTGTACGTGTGTAGGTCTACTAATATATAGGGATGTTTGTATTAACTCTGCGCTTTAGGTTTTTATTATTTTTATTTTTTTTAATTTTGATTTATTGATTTTTAGAGATAGAGAGGAAGTCAGGAAGGGGGGAAGAGAAAGAGAGAGGAACAATGATTTGTTGCTCCACTTACTTAGGCATTAATTTGTTGCTTCTTATATGTGCCCTGACCAGGGCTTGAACCTGCATCCTTGGCGTATCGGAACAATGCTCGAACCAACTGAGCTACCCAACCAGGGCTTGTATTAATGTTGTACTTTTAAAATTATATTTTATACAATTATATTGTAAAAGAATTTTCTATATAAAAACTAATTTCTCTATTACTTTAGCTAACCTATTATTGACCTAATATGAACAGTGATGAATTAACATTTTTTCCCTCCTCCTCTATCCTGTCTTCCACTACCCCATTTTCTCAATATGTATCCTGTAAGTTGTTTGCAATGTTTATGACTCTGTCACTTGACTTGTCAGCTATTGGAGAAGAGGTAAACACTGAACTTACTCTGTCTCCTAACATTGTATCCTCTTTGCTCCTAAGTATTGTGTTATTTTTACAGGGTCAGAGCATCTACATTTACATTCTGTTTTGTAACCTAATCCCATATTTGTTTTAGCGTTAGTTTTACACTTAAGAATTTTTTAAATATCCAGTATGAGTCCTGTATGTAGTTCCTCCAGAAATTCCTTCATTGGCTTTAGTTTGTTTTCAAGTAGTGTTCTCCAAAAGAGATCATGGGGAAAATATTCCTTGATTTTTAACAGGTGCAGGACTCCCTATAGGCTTGATAGTTGTAGCAAGCTTGATTGACTTTCCACGCTGTGGCTGACACAATTTTCTCCTGAATATCTAATCAATGTTGCTCTATTCTAATACGACTTTAAATGTTGCCAGGAGAAATTTGATCAGCTTCATATTTTCGTCTCTCTATAAATGATACACATATAATACTTCACATATATGCATTCTATGCTTCCCTGGAGCCATAATATTATTTTGTCAATCATTCCAATTTTAACATGTATCTACAGAAATGTGCACTTAAATAGTTTATGAATAGATTTAGGCTTTATTAGAATGGCCAAAATGGTTCAGCTTACAAATAATTATTTTGAGGACTTCAATTTAATTGCATGAAATAAGACTTTTCAAACCAAAGACATCACAATTTCCTAACCAATGAGTTCGGATACTAGAATATAACATCAGATAGGTTTATAAATTGATGATTCTTAAAACACTTTTACTTGAAATGTGTTAGTATGAACTGGCATATCTATTACCAAAGTTATCATATTCACAGATATTTACTGAAATTTGCAAGATTTCAAATGGTCTCTCCTATACAGTATTTATCTTCTTTTCACATTTAATAATGAGAGTTCCTTGGATATAGTATTAGGATTTTATAAAGTATTTCTCCATCATCTACTGAAAGTATGTTGAAAAAAATATCACTGATCTCTCTCTAATAATTATTCTCTTTTATATTAACCATAAACTTATATCTATGCTTTATTTAAATATGGAGAGCACTAAGACAGTTTTTCTTCTCAGTATGTACTATAATTCATAGCCAATTTTGTCAGGATTCTATGGATCTAATAAGCTATTAGTTACAAGATTTTGAAAATGTGTTTCCTTTCAGCAGTTATTCACTGGGCACATGATCTCTTCTGGGTACCTTTTAAGCTTTAGAGATATAGGAATGCACAAAGCAAATACAACCAAAGGCCCCTATAGTAAAAACTTTCAGGGCACAGCAAAGTATGAAAAATGTCAGGTATGACACAGCTGTGCCCCAGCTGTTGGGAGCATCAGAGGCTGCTAGCTCACAGCGACACTCATCCTTGGGCATTGCTGTCGACTGTAGGAGCTGCTTGACCCAAGGTTACCTTTTCTTCTCCTCACTCCCTAACCCCCCCTTCACCTTCACTCCCCCCACCACCCCTCGCTAGGAGCACTCTGCAAGGTCATCTCAGCTCCAGAGCTTCCTATAGGATCTGCTAAATCTCACTCGCAACTGTGTTCCAAGTCAGCTTTTCCCTGGGCTCAGTCCTGCAGTCCTGCCTTGCTAACTTCTTTAGTGGCAAATCTTTCAGAAAAAACAACAACAGCAAAGACCTGAAAAATAAATCTACAAGTCACTCTTCATGTCGGAATCTCTAAGAGACCCATCTGACAACCTTCCCCATGACACTTGTATTTCACTTCAGGAACCACATAATAAACAAAAAGGCAAACCATTATGAAGCCTTTCCATGAATTAGAAGCAAAATGGGTGTTCTGAGTGTGTCTGTTTCAGACTTTGAAATGCATGTAAACAAAAACCCTGAGGCTTCTATTATCAGGAAAGTCTTAATAGTTTGTTTGCTGCTCTGAGTGAAGCTGATGTCACAAATGCAAATAAAATGTGAAGGCCCAAAGGAAAAATCACAGGTTTCTGGTTTGGGAGTGTCTAACTAATGATAGCAATAAACTTTGAATAATGAAATATCCTGTAAATATAGCAGGATTCTCATAAAGTAAAATAATATAATTTATACTATCATGAAACTATAAAGAAAACAGCCGGGCTATGGGGCTGTTGGCATCCGCGTTCTCTCGCTCTCTTTAAACTTTGGTAGGAACTACTGACAACCTGTGCATCTCAGCTCCTTCTCCCTGCCTGGTTCTCACACCGGGCTCCCCCTTAGCAGAGCTGCCTTATGTGTCTAAGGGACAACTGTGAATAGATGGGACCTTGTCTCTCTCTGTTGGATTATGGTTTGTTTTGAATAAACTATTACAATGAGTTGAAGATTAGTGAACACAGAGTAAAGAGTAATGATGAGCTCTGAAAAACCTGATGGTTCCTACAGAAAAGCATCCAGACCTCCTTCCTTTATTCACATTTCAAAAGGTTTCTTTCCAGCAAGTCTGCATCCCAGAAGCACCACAAAGGCTGGTTAAACGCTTAAATAGTCCCTATTCTCTCCCCAATTATTACTGTTCTAGGGAATTGTTGGTTAGCTTAATATTTATAAATTTGATTTCTTACTATTTTTAAGAATATTTTTTCTTTTAGGAAGGATTATTTCTATTTAATTTTTAAATCATAAAAACCATTTTTTAAAAATTCTCATCCAAGGATATTTTTTCCTTTGCTTTTCAGAGAGAGTGGAAATGAGGGGCGAGACTGAGAGAAACATCAATGTGAGAGAGACATATAGACTGTTTGCTTCCTGCACCCACCACAACTGGGACCAGGGATCAAGCCTGCAACCGAGGTATGTGCCCTTGGTCAGACTCAAACCCAGGACCAATGCTCTAACCACTGAGCAACCAGCCAGGACAATCATATAAACCATTTTAAGTGCACAATTCAGTGGTATTCAGTGCATTAATGTTACTGTACAATCATCACCACGATTTCCAGAATATCTTTATCTTCCCAAACAGAAACTCTGTAAGTCCTTGTACTTGAGGGGAAAACACACACCTCAGGACTCCACTAATTGAAATCCAGTGTCTCTGGACATTGGCTTGGCTAGAATTGACTATTTTTTTCTTTTTACATGAGGGAAATATTTGCAAGAAAATTAGTAGTTTAAAGGGCATTTTCAGTTGTCATGTTTAATATGCTCAAGGAAAAAGATCAGTGTTCAAAACCCTAGGAGTCCTAATTAAAGATGTGATAATTACAAGTTACTCATTTTCATTAAAGTAACTCCCCCCAATTTTTGCTTTATAATGAGTTACTGCTCATGCTATAATGTACCAAAAAAGTTTTTAATATGTGCATTACAGAATCCATATATGTTGCTAAATTGCAATGGTCTGCTTCCCCAGTTAACGTAAATGTGTTGGACATTGCTTCTTATGTCTTTTTAAAAAATATATGTTTTTATTGATTTCAGGGAGAGGAAGGGAGAGGGAAAGAAAGATAGAAACATCAATGATGAGGGAGAATCATCAGAGGGCTGCCTCCTGCATGCCCCCTGCTGGGGATCAAGCCTGGAACCTGGGCATGTGCCCTGACCGGGAATTGAACCATGACCTCCAGGTTCATGAGTAGACACTTAACCACTGAGCCACACTGGCAGGACTACTTCCTATGTCTTCATTAACAGTGTTGTAGTTATGTTTCAAACTAAGCTCCAGAATAACTATGCTAATAATACACATGCTGATCAATTTCCATTCTTTTCAGATAATATTGTAATCTGCCTGGTTACAGGCTTATTGAATGAATATGTATGAAGCCTGTCATTTAATTGGCCCAATAAATGACACTTCTCCAGCCAACAGAAGGCCTCATGGTGCCATCCCTTAAGAAAATACAGTAGTTAATAATATAAAAATCAGTGCTCTTTTTACACTTCATAAAATCTCCCTTAATTGATGCTAAGTAGCAACTTCACAAATGTCTATTATATTAACATATCTAAACAGAGAGACATGAACCCCTGTTGAATTGTCCCAAGTCTCCACACTCTTAGAGCCATGGTAGAAACAAGAAAGGTTCATTTGGGGACACCTGTCAGTAGAAGCTTGAGTAACATTTCCTTGAGGAAGGCAGGATGGTATCCTGCCTCTTTCAAGGTGGGCCTCCTGAGGAGATGCATTAAGTATGCAATGAGCAAAAGTGCCTTAACAAAAAGAACCATTTTCTATTCAAATAGAAAAACTCAGTCAACTTCAATCAGGGGAGAGTTTTAAAAGAGAGACATAGATGAGTGCACTTTTAAAAAATATTCAAAAAGTTACATAATAGATTGTGTTTTAATGTTGCAAGTTTCTTTGACACATCTGAAACCCAGATACTCTTGTAAACCCAGAATTATAGTACTTGATGCCTACTTAAAAAAAAAAAAAGTGCAATAAATTGTCTCCATACTCCTCAAGGTCATCAGTATGAATGTCAAAATTGTTCCAGGCTGTGGTGGAGAGGTCCACGGGGGATCCTATTTGCTCTTAACTGGATGGTTTCATTTATTTCTTATATTTCCTTTAGACATATTTTTTTCTCTCTTTTTACCACTATCAGATTCACTGTCACTTTTCCTTGCCTCTGGTGAACCTGCCTCTACCTACCTTCTATTTCCTTTTTTTTTTTGCTTTAAATATGCTTTATCTTGTAGAGCTCTTCATTCATATACCCATCTATCTCCTCTATCAATTATATATGTATATGTACAAACATATACATATATATCTGTTTTGTGTAATACCAAGTATTGATGTTTTATAGTTATAGAAAGGGTTGTGATATATTTCTATTTATAAAATATATATAATGTTCTATATTTATAATTCATAAGTCAAATTATTCATGAAGAAAATTCAATGAGAGGGACAGATGCATTCCTAAAATAAAAATGTATAAATATTTCAAAACTACAAAAGTCACACACATTTTCTCTACTACACATGTTAAACAAGCATAATCATTGTCATGGATGGTACCGGCCACCACGGGGTCTCCTCCTTTCTTCTACTTCAGTTCCTACCTGTTCTGCCTGCTCTCAGCGTTGGCTCCTTCAAGGCCTCCCCTGCAGTGGGCTCCTGCAAGCCCTTTTGTTCTGACTGGATCTGTCAGAGCCACTGCTTCTGGGAAGTTCCCCTGTCCAGCACTTTTAATTTCCCTTCCCACCAAGCTAGGACAGATAAGCATCGATTCATCTTTTTCCTCTGGAAAGATCCACCTGCTTTAGAGGGTCCTCCCACAAGGTCCAGGCACAGCTCTTCTTTTTCCTTGGCAGGGAGCAAGCTGAGAGAGGAGGCTGTAAGGACCATGTTGCTAGAGCTGAATCATAGGGTAGTAAGGCTTATGCTCGGGGACAGTAAAGGACAGAAGTGACAAAAGCATTAAGCTCTCTCATATCAAATAGAATGACTGAGGCCACTAATAAATGTCTGAAATAAAGTTATTGCATCAACAAAACCACTGGCGTTCTAGACTATCACCCAATCCTGGTGTTGCAATTTGATGGAAAGCCGATCATCAAAAGTATTAAAGAATCAAAGGACATGTGTTAGATTAGGAGTCTAGATTCAGAATCTAAAAGGTAGATTCATTCCCTGTGAGCAAATGGACTTTATTACTGACATCTCATATGCTGAAGACCTTTTGTTAATTCATTCTCCAGTTCTCAACTCTACTTCAATAACTGAATGAGTCATATAACTGATGAGTGAATGAGTGAAACATGGTTATTATATAACATTTGGTAAAGATACTCATGTAAAAGTGAGGCTGTGTATGTTTCCTATTTTTCTGAGTAGGTTTAAGTTCAAGGATAGTCGGGGCCATCAATTATGAAGCAGAGTTTCTGTTTTAAATTTATAAGTAGTGATGAGTTATTACCTCCTGTTCTGTCCTCACACCCAGGAGGTAAGATGAATACAGCTCCAGTTGGATTGCAGGACTTATCTTCCTGGCAGTGTGATTTGCTTTACCTCTTGTTTATTTCTGCCTCTTTCTCCATCTAAATGTCCTCAGCCTCCCTGAACTAGTTATACAACCAGTGATAAGATGATTGAATATCTTATTTAAAATTTTGGCAAAGCCATTTAACCTCCCTAAGGCTGACTCTCTATTGCCAAACTGTCGTAATTTTTCAGAACATTAGTTCAATTCAAATCCTCTTGTTATCCACAAATTATCTCAGAAGCACAACTAGACAATTTTCCACTTTCTAACTGGTCCCTTGGGGTTAGAAGTGCCTGAGACCACTGCTCTTCAAGCCTAGAAAGAACAACTCTGATGACTCTTCATAGCATAATCTCTGCGCTCCAGGAAGAATAGCTGTTATTATTTTATTTTACTTTTAAAATACAGCATATATAGAAAAAGGTACACAATCATAATAAAACAGTTTGATAGTAATTGAAAAGTAAACACATCTGTGTGACTGCTTCCTACCTGGTTGAGAAAGAGAATGTTAGCAGCTTGGCAGAAGACTGCTTCAGGCCTATCTCAGATGCCATTGCCCCTGAAGATAAACATTATTCCGATGCTCATAACCATCCATTCATTTTGCCCATTTTCATTTTTACAAGACAGAAATATCAGAGGGTGTATTCCCTCATGTCTAGTTTTTGTGTTTTTTTTTACTCAAATTTGTGTCTGTGAAATTTGTTCCCGTATTTAAGTCTCATTTGATATTATTAATATATAAGATAATATACCATAAGTTATACCTTTCCTTCTATTCTTGATGGCAATGTGTACTATTTCCCCACTTGGACTATTATGAATAAGGCCGCCTGTACATATCCAATTGTACATATATCTATATACTTTTGTTGAACATATACTTACAAGTGTGCTTGTTGGCATCATAAATGGTTGCACCAGCTGACAACATTTCATGAGAGCACTAGCTGTACCACATCCTCACCAATACATGGAATTTTTGAGCATTTTATTTTGCTATTTTATAATTTAAGTGGGCATATGTGATAACATTTCATTGTGCTTTTTATTTACTTTTGTCAAATAAAATATGAAGTTGAATACTTTCAAATATGTGTTCCTTATTTCAATATACTTGTTTGTGGAGTGACTTTTCAGTCCTTTACTTAGTTTACCTATACTCAGTTTTATATATTTTATATATATATATAATTTTTTTAGAGAAAGGAAGGGAAAGACAGACAGATAAACATAAATTGGTTACTGGGGATCTAACACGCAACCTGGGTATGTGCCTTGACCAGGAACCGAACCTACCACCTTTTGGGTATATGGGGCAATGCTCCAACCAACTGAGTCATACCTGCCAGGGTTCAGGTTTTTTTCTTTTTTTTCTTACTGACTTTAATAGATCCTCATAAATGAACATCTTCTCACAGATGCATGTATTACAAGTACTTTCTTCTACTCTATGGCTTGTAGTCTGATATTTTTACTGTTGCTCTTTGATAAACTGAAGTTCTTAATTTTAATATAGTCAAAATTTCCAATCCTTTCCTTTATAGTCAGTTCTTTTCATGTCTAGTTTAAGAATTCTTTGCCACCTGAGAGTCATGAATACATTTTCTCATGTTACATTCTGGGAGTTGGGAATCGTTTTTGTTGTTGTTGTTGTTTTCCTGTTGTTGTATTATCTTTTGTATTTAAGTTAAAGAACCACCTGCAATTGACTTTTATCAATGATGTAAGTTGTCAACTGGTTTGTTTGTTTTTTAATTGTTGACAGTATTGCAAATGTCCCCTATTTTCCCCCCACTTGTCCCCTTCCACCCAGCTCCTGCCCCACCCCAGGCCTTTGCCATACTACCAACGGTTTTCTTGGCATTATTAGTATTGATATCCAGATGCCCCAGCACCATACCATTTATTACACTGACCACCCTCTCTTTAATGCAATGAACTGACACCCCTGTCACATATCACGTTATTGTATGTATGTGTATAGATATATATCTATCTATACGCACACACTCATTTCTCTAAGCTCTATATTCAGACCCATTGGTCTGTTTCTATCCATGTGCCAATACCTTCATTTCAATTTCAGTTACTCTACAAGTCTTGATACTTGATGTATAAATTCTCCAACTTTTTCTTGCTAGACTGGCTCTTTATATTTCTCTATAATTTTTGTGACAGAAGAAAAATTCTGAGATGTCCTAAATTACATTACAGCTGGCCAGAGAGTACAAAGGAAAGACAAGAGTTAATCATTCAACAGAGCATGACCAGAAATCAACAAAAGACTGCTCCCATTCCTGAGTGTATGTTGAAATTCTGAATCAACTTCCAGATGGCTGTTTCAGCTTTTATAGGAAGAGGGCCAGCTGATCGCCAGACTCCACAGCACCCTGCTGACCCATGAACTTTCCCAGGGGTACCCACAACCCATCCGAAAGCAGCAAGCACTGCTTCCTTAAGGACTGTGCACCTACCCACAGCTCCCCGCTTCACCTTTTCCGCTCCACTTATCTACAGTCAACGCAAATTCTTTCCAAACAATTTACACCTTTCTTCCCCCAACTTATTGTATAAGCGAGCCCCCTCAGCCCCAGTACGGCCTCCTCCATCTAGCCCTGCTGCTGGTGGTTTAGACTGCGTGCCCCAGGACCTGGGCCTTCTGACCAGCCTATGGCTCAATAAACCCTTCCTTTCAAAAAAGCTTTCAGCCTCAGAGGCGTTTTGTTTCACATTTAGAATCAGCTCGTCAAGGGAAATTATTGAAATGTTGACTGGAATTTAATAGATTGTTTGAAAACTGACATCCAACTTTCCTGTCGAGCCTAGTAAATATCTTAATTTATTTTGGTCTTTTTAATTAGTCTCCAGAACATTTTGTAGTTCTCTGTGTATAGTCTTCACACAACTCTGATTAGATTTATTACTGAGTATTTTTATTCTCTGGCAAATGACAATGTTTTACAATTCCGTTTTCTAATCTCTCTTTACTAGTTCATAAAACTAAAATTTATTTTTTATCAACAACCTTGCTTAATTCTCAAAATAATTTTAACAATCTTTTTGTAATCTTCTTAACCTTTCTATATATATAGTCATATGTATGTAAAAATACATAAACAATGAAAATTTCATTCCTTTATCTCTACTCATACGTATAATTTTCTTTGTCTGACCTTATTACAATAGCTGGGATCTCTAGTGCCACGTTGCAATAAAAGGTGATTGCTCTGTTTCTAATACCAAAGGGAGAGTTCTCAACAGTTACCGTTTAATATAAAGCTAACTGCATGCTCTTGAATGCACAAATAGGTTTTTTTCTTCAATCATTCATAGTTATTGAATTTTATTAAATGCATTAATTTCATCTATTAAAATAGTCATTATCATATCATTTTCTCCCTTTTAGAATAGTGAATTGCATTGGTTGAGTTTGAAATGTTAGTGAGACCTTGCAATTTTGGAACAAAACAAAAATAGTCACTCTATGTTACCCTTAAGTACACTACAGTCCTTACTCATCAATACTTCATTAGGAATTTTGCATCTGTGTGTGGGGGAATAATCGACCCGGGATATCTCTTTTGTTTTACTAGCTGTTGTGGTATGAAAGTTTTCTTGACTTTACAAAACACATTTGGAAGTATTTTCTGTTTTATATTCTCTGAAATATTTTGTGTATGTTGATGCTGTTCTTCCTTAAATCTTTGAAAGAATTTGCTAATGAATTCCTCTGGACTTGGAGTTTCTTTGTGGGAAGCATTTTAACTGACCATCTGATTTGTTAGTAGACACGGTACTTAAAGGAATTGTTCATTTTATGCAGATTTCCAAACATATAGCATGCAAATGTTCATAATATCATCTCAGCATTTTTCATGTTTAAAATTTGATGTCATGTGCATTTTGAAATTTTGAATATTGTTAATTTGTGTATACTCATTTTATTGATCCTTCATTCCAGCACTTTTATTATAATTTTCAAAGACATAAACTTTGGTGATATATAATTTCTATTGTGCATTTGCTATATATATTATTTTTGTAATCTTCCTATATTCATTGGGTTTAATTTGCTAACATTGTCCTAAAGTTTTTCTAAACAAACTTTACCTATATCCCACAGGTTTTGATCTTTTTATTCTCTTGAGACTCTTTCTTGGACCATGGCTTTTTTAGAAATTTACTGTTTAATTCCTGAGTATTTGCATGTGTTTTAATTATCTTCATGTTAATGGGTTCCTATCTGGAAGGTTAGTTAATGTTCTATCTGCCTTCTTTACTCTAGCCACAGAAACACCCGAGGCTGATGCCAGAATCCTCTTACAACAGTAAGGCAAGACATTTACAGGAGCAAATGGATCCATAATAAGTGTTATGTTTTGACTGAGCACTTGCACTTTATTGTTGAGAATGTTTATTGAGTAACATGTAATTAACGAGATGCAGCTACTCTAAATAACGGGATGAGGCACACATGTAAGAGAGGAGTGTGAAACCAGCATGTCACACAAGCTAAAAGGCCTCCCGCCCCCCAGGAGCCTAGCTTCTCTGGGCTGGAGGAGCTCCATACATGCAGCCCCGTCTCTCATGACATGAGCGCCCCAAGAGCACACTGGAGACTGGGGTCCTTCGCCTGAGATCCCCGCGTGCTCTTGCCATTGGTGACGAATCGCAAGTCTTGTATCTTTTCTTAAAGCGAAATAAACTTGGCAGTGGGTAAAGATTATTGGGTCTTGTAATCTTGATTTACATTCAAACCTAAGACCAATGACTTTTGTCAAGCTGAATGAGCAATTTGTTAAAATTTCTCAAGAATTGCTTTATTGCCTAGCATATTGTGAATATTGTAAGTATTTCACGTACACTTAAAAAATGTGTGTTGTGCAGGCTGGGGATTCAGGGTTCTATACATGTCAATTAAGTTTACCTAGTTTATTATATATATCCTTACAGAATATTTGTCTGCTTGAGATATTAATATTTAAGAAAGAAGTTTTAAATTTTTTATTCTAATTACAAGTATATATATAAATATATATATATACATATATATATTTCTCCTCTTATTTCTGTCAGGTTTTTTTTTATTTTTGAGGCTATGTTATTAGATGCCTAAATTTTTTTAAGTATTAATTTATTCCAGCATACTGACCGTTTTATCTTTATAAAATTTATCTTTTGTAATACATGCTAAAGCTTAGAGCTACTTCATCTAGTATTTATATGGCCATATAAATATTTGGGGTTTTTATTGTTGTTTATATTTTAATCTGTGTTTTTATTGTAGAAAGCATATAATTTTTGTTTTATTTTAACCTGGTCACATAATTAAGGTTGAAGACAATGACTTTATTTCTACTGAAAAGTTTAATATTGCATCTTTCAAGACACTGTGCCTCACTTTTAGGATTTTCTCTTTATCTTTGGCTTTCAGCAATTTTGGTATGATATACCTAAATGTGGTCTTATTGTAAATATTTTTTAATGATTGAATAAACCATAACTATGAGTCTGTAACAGCCAGATGCATGGCTTAATGGTCAGATAATCCATGGTTCTAATTCTAATTATTATAGCAAGATGTAGAAGTTTCAAAGGAATTTTTCCCAATTATTCAGTTCATGCAAATATTTTTAATACCTTTCACTTTTTTACTTCACTGTCCTGAACTTACATAAGAAAAGAAGAGAAAGCAAAAAGGAAATAGATAAGAGATCTAATACTTGAAAGATATGTATTATGTAGCAAATATATGAAACAAATGAAAGTACTTAAAGCCAAGAGCTAATCCACATAGCACCAAAAAAGGGGGTGGGGGTTCTGGGGTTATAGATTTTCCTTCTATAATGTATTATTATGTTAAATATTCTGGGTCATATTTCCAGATAAGCTGAATGCTATTCCAAATTTAAAAAGTGTTATTGAATTATGGAGTAGAAAATAGACCCATAGAGATCATTTCATTTCTCAAATCATGGAAGAGTAAACTCACACTCAGGGAAGAGAGCAGCCAGGTAGGTAATCTCAGATCTCCGGTTAGAATGCCGAGACACTCTGTCCTGTTCTATTTTCATGGTTACCCCACGAAAAAAAATGTAAAAAAAGAAAAGAAAATCCCAGCATTACGGTCCTGATAATTACTTCTTCATGGCATTGAGGTTTATTTAGCCTTTAGTCATGTGTTTCATATATATATTACCGTGTATCTTAGAGTTCCAAATCAGGCCTTCAGGAATGATTACGCATTAGAAAAAATAATCAGAATATGGAATAAATAGACACAAACTGTAGCTGCATACCAGTGTTACAGGGAAGTATGTCTGTCTGAGCAAAGGAACAGAAATCAGCCCACTATAAAAAGTAGAGAGGAGCCACCCAGTCCAGGGCTAACCCAGCTTCATTTCCTGGCTGGCTCCCACAGATCATCTGTCAGTGGTCACTGTCACTTGCAAACGCGAGTGTCTGATTGCTGAGATAGCATTGGGATTTGGCATGCTGCCCCTTGCAGATCTCAGAAGAGTTAGCCTCCCTGAAACCTCTGGGTGAGTTTTCAGTTGTAGATATCGTTTTCTTTGCTAGCTCTGACATTTCCAAATATCTCTCACCAACTTGTGGCTGAATACTAGCCATCATGACTTACCCCAGAGATGCCTAGTGAAGCAATGAACCATGTGGTGTCTATATTCAGAGTTTACAAAGTCCCTGGGGGTTGTTTAAGATATATAGTGAATTAATGTCATTATAAAAACCAGCTCAGTTTATTATTAAGACTTAATACTCAAAATAATAAATGCAGTTCCCTAATGAGTATTGGTTTACAGAGCGATAAAGATTGTGCTCCTATAGAAACTGAGAACTTACCACTGCAATTGTGTGTCTGAAATAACTACCTCTCCATTTTAGAACAAATTATTATAGAAATTTAAGGAAACTTTTTTGTTGTTGTCTTCAATCATTAATGCAACAAACAAATATTTATTTAAAATGTGCTATATGAGAGGCTCTATACCAAGTTCTGGGACACAATTTTCAACAAGACAAATGTGGTTTCATCTACAGTAGTTTAGAGTTTAGTGAGGTATTATACATACCAGTATATTGGCCATCATGAGACCTGGATCCCACTTTTGGCTACTGAACTAGAGAGCAGAATAGCACAGATCATCGCTCTTACATTCATTAAGAGGCAGTCTATACCCTGCATGGGGAGTAAGAGGTGGACCTCATTTCTCACCAGAAAAACTGATGAGAATTGGGTCTTTATATTTTAATTAATTTAACTTCTAAAATATTTAAAAAAATATGTTTTTATTGATTTCAGAGAGAGGAAGGGAGAGGGAGAGAGAGTTAGAAAAAATCAATGATGAAAGTCACTGATTGGCTGCCTCCTGCACGTCCCCTACTGGGGATCGAGTCCACAACCAGGGCATATGCCTTGACTGGGAATTGAATTATGACCTGGTTCATAGGTCTATGCTCAACCTCTGATCCACCCTGGCTGGGCAAGGGAATTGGGTATTTTAAATTTCAGTTCTCTTTCATACTAGCTGTATTAACTTGGACATATGATATTGCCCTAATTTCATATAAATACTGATAGCAATAGGATCTATTTGGTAGGATTATAGTGGGGATTAGATGGAGTTTTATGTATAAAGCACCTAGATTAGTTCTAGGCATACAGTAAGTGTTTGCTAAATGTTAGCTATTATTGTTCTCTAGCTAAAGCCATTGCTATATTTCCAACAATTTAATTCAGCACACGCTTATTGAGGCTTGACATATAAAATAAGACACAGTACTCTCCTTGGAAAGAATTTAATTTAATTTAATGCATTATATTGTGATTGAAAGAAATAGAGATATGTGCATTGTTATGTATGTGCAAAGATATGTGAGAAACCAAATTTACCTGACAGATAGTATTAAATATATTACAAAAGATGTAAATTTAAGTTAGGTTTCCTAGATGGATAAATTACTATAATTCGAACAGATGAAATAATCCAGAAGAAGAGAATTCTAAGATATATTTCAATTCACTCCCCAAATACACTTTCTCTCCTACACACACACACACTTGCACACCTTACATACTCACACAGTTATACTGTAAACAATGGATAACCTGCAGAATGTAAAACTCAACACTACCCCATTTTTCCCATGCTGGGCAGTGTAGATTAAAGGAAAACATCGAGCTATAATCCAACTTGGGCTTGATTTCTTGCTTCTGTTATATAGCCTCAGTCCTAATTAATCCATTTGCTCACTGTGAATAAGTTATTGGTACAAAGCACTATTACAGATTCCTGCGCATTTACAAGACTGGATCGAATGAAGGCAATTTCCCAGAAGCATAGTTCAGCAGACCCAAATAGCAGGCTCAAGTCTCCCCCGTACCTTTGGAAAAATACGAAACCCATCTGAGCTTCTGTTCCCAAGCAGCAAAACTGAGATAAAATTTGATACTAGCTTTATTGCTGTATTGTTTGGAGGATTTTAGACTTATTCAAAAATATCCAGTACATATTCACTGAGTGGCTACAGGCACAGTTCCAGATACAAGGGGGGGAGCAGTGATCAGAACCCTCCAAATCCCTGCCCTTTTGAGCTGCCCTTCCAGGGGTAATGTCTATGAAGGACAATCACAAACTGATGAACCTAAAATATTAGCTTCTATCTCCTTCAGCATTACTGCCCCCATTATTTCAAGGTGAGCCCTACTGTTCTCTGTAATAAGACGTTGCCTTTATATAAATGTTGAGTAACTGGGGTTGAAAGTAAAAGGTGTCGTTTGTGCACAAAACACATAAGAAAAGGCCAAAAGAAGGGTATAGATGCGAAGAAAACTATGAAAAAAAGATAAAAGCAAAGTTAATTCAATGAATTCAACTGTAGTTGGCAGTACATTTTCTCCTGGTAAATATGAGGGTTCAGAAAAGATCATTCACAAACTATTTTCTCTTCCAACAGATTTTTCCCCCCTTGCAGCAAGACTGATGAACGTGGGAACGTGAGTCTGAGGAGCTCTGCACTTAAAACTCATCCTCAAAGGATTGTTGGGCTGCCCAACGGGCCCTTTGTGACTCTACATTCTACATGTAATGGGCAGGACGCATCCAAGGGCTCTCATGCTAATTACGCCCGTGCATAATGAATTTGTTTTAAATTTTTGTTAGCCCTTTATCAGTTTTTCATCTGTGGGTTTCTGTGTTTCTCCTCAGGTACATGGGGCAGTGGCTGTTTAGCACACCTACCGTCCCACTGAAAGTCTGAAAAAAGAAATAATTCTTAGTCAACCTGTTGAACCCTACCAGGGTGTCTATATATTCACATTCTGGGCTTAAAGAAAATTACTTACACTTAAAAACAACTCAGTGATGATATTTATAGACCATAAAGCCCCAAAGCCATTCAAGTAGAGGTGTTATGTCCACACACAGGGGAAGGGACCCATTGGAAGCTTTCTATCCATCTAGCTTTCCCAGCAACCATACAAGAGAATAGGCAAGTCATTTACCTAACGATGTTGATCCCTACGAGGAAAAAAACCCTTTACCAGGTTTTTATAATAATAATCCTTTCACACCTCATAAGATTTTTGCAAGACTCAAGTGTAAAAAACAACAACAATAAAACTTGCTATATAAATGCAAAATATTATCAAGTTTTTCTTTCCATTTTATTTTTTTCCAAACAACTCTCAATTTATGCTGGTTCTCAGAATTACCTAGCTTAATTGTCGAATAAGTTCTGTTCATATAACTACCTGATTTATGGTAACCATATTACATAAATTACAAAATATAACAACAGTAGTACTAATAGGGTGATGATTTAGAACGTGCTGCTAGAATTTCTAATCCTAACACAGTATCCCTGAGGGAAGATGGATTTGAGATGTAAATTCTATATGTTATTCAATGTTTATAGTATAACCACGTGTGTATGTGATCTGCGCAGGTGTGTGTGTGCGTGTGTGAGAGAGAAAGTGTATTTGGGGAGTGAATTGAAATATATCTTAGAATTCTTTTCTTATGGATTATGTTATGTTAGAATGACAGTGACTAATCCATCTAGGAAAATAGAGCTACATCCTTCATAATATACTTATTACCATCAGGTACTAGAAGGTAGATGACTTGCCTGATGCCAATGTAGCAATGACTACCTGGGCCAAGTATTCAAATCCAGGGCATCCATTTAGAAGTCCTGTGTTCTTAATGCCGGTTCTATTATGTCCAATACATATCCTACTTAAGTCATATTGGACATATTAGACAAAATATTTGACTGTTGACGTTTCCATTCAGAAGAACTACCTGTAGCATTTAACTGAACGTTGTACTATTACTTGGAATTGTTTACGGCTTCTCACTCAAAATAGGTGATAACTTCTGCTGTCTTTGCAAAAGGAAAAATCAGAGAATCACCAGGGAATTCGTGTTTATCTAGCTCCTCTCACTGCTAAACCAAGCATAGCTATGAATAAACTCAAGTACAAAAACCGACGAGGAGAGAACTGTTTTGGCATATCTTTCTCCTTAATTAGTCTGCCAGCAAATAGAAATGCCTGTTCTCCAAGCCTGAGCAGCAGTCAACCCACAGGAGCAGAGCCTGACACAAGGCTTTGCCCTTGCCCACACCGCTCAGATTCTAATAGGTGATGACAACGCGCTGAGTCTTTTGATGACATAGATTGTTTACTTCCAGTCCTTCCGCCAACAGCTTCACCAACGTTATACAGAGCTGCATAATGCAGTTTGCAGCCCTGTTGTCAGAAAAAATAAAATACACTGTCCACAGTGTCCTGGAAGACTGTTAACACATTGTTAGTAGTTTCCAAGCAAGGACATTGTTAAACATATTTCATATTAATATAGTCCCGCTCAGTGGCAATTTTCTCCTAGTAAAGAAATATGGGGTTCCTGAAAGGTTTAAGTAAACAATACAGAGTGCACTTGAAGCATTCACAAGTCATGCATTGAACTTTCTCTCCTTATATCTTAATAACCAAACAATACATTCTATACCTAATTACACAGTATTTTTTTATAGCGACTTCCAGTGGGTTATTTTTTTAGAGGTGTTATATTAAGAAACCCATAATGTAGAGAGATGTAGCTACTTTATATACATTTGGCTGAGAGTTTTTAAGCAAAATTAAAAGGTGGAATGTGATTACTCCACTCTACAGTGAGCTCTTAATCAGAAGAGGTTAATGAGATTCAATTAAGGATTAGATGCCTATGAGAAATTTAGTGGTGTGTTTTTAGGAAAAAACAAGACTTTCTCTGTAATAGTAGTACAGAGATCAATAGTTATCAGGTCTCTGGCACCATGGAATAAACTAATCAGCTATCAGAATTAAGAAGAAATTTCTTTAGCGATGTTATATTTCTCAAGTAGGTGCATCCTGGTGAGTTTATGTCTTTCTCCTAAAACATTTATTATTAGTCACAGTAGGAAGCATGATGTTAAACTGAATGGACCATTGGCTAGTTCTGGTATATGGATTTCTGTTTGGAATTTACAGAACTCTTCAGATTCTAAAATCCAACAGCATTTCCTCTGCACTCGAAAGACTAAATCATCCCTTTGACCAGGGGAGACAGAAAAGAATGTCTGCTCTGGAGCAGAGGAGAGAAAATCTATATGCCTGGACAGTGTGTTCTCACTTTATCTATTAGTGATTTTAAATATATGTGTGTGTGTGTGTATGTGTATACATATATATATGTATACTTGTTTTTTCTCCAGAGAGTTTGTGTTGCTGTTTGTTTTATATACCATTTATTTTAAGACTGACTTGGATTCAGGGTTCAAATCTATACACCTGAATATTTAGTACAACTTCTGAAACTTCAGAGGGAATATAATCCTTCCATTATGAGTATTAAATGAGCCACAACAATGATTTATTGTCTACTAATATTGGAGAATGTGTAGAATTTGGTAGAGAAACAAGGCGATGAAGGAAAGCAGAAGTGTAGACGTTAAGATGTTCATGTTAAACTCCAGTATTCTATGTCAAGTAGCCATGCATTTCCTGGTGAAGATGACACGGAAGAACTTGCACCATGATTCACTGCAGATACATAGATTATTGCATAACCGATACAGCATCAAGAATATTGTTAGAAGGAAAAAACCACAATAATAATGACAGGGTACATGAGAAAATTGGGTATTTAAGGAGACAGGCAATGAATATTGTTCCAACAAATTCTCTATGAAATAAAAGATAAAATTTGAGTCTTCAGAGGATCTGAACAGTTACCACCACCAAGCTCCTCACCTGGAATATGAATTACTGTGCAACATGCATTCATTTAACATTCTCTCTGACTTACTCTGATCTGTTTTCTAGAATTTTATCTATTATTGAGAAACACTGTTCTGTAAGAAATTACCTACATGTACAACTATCTGATTTCTTGTTGAGATATCTTTATTGTAATACAATTATTATTTGTATTAAGGCAAAGTTTACTTCCCTGTGGCTCCCTACCTATGTTTCTGGCCTTCAGGACCCGAGGAACAGCTCTAATCCCTCTGTATGACATACATCCATTTATTTATTTTGAGGGCTCATTATGTGCCAAGCATTGTTCTAGTTGGTTGGAATTGGGGGAAATAAAAAAAATTAAAAAAAGCACCAGCATGAGGACAAGCCTTTTGCTCTGCCATGGCTTTGTAGGGTCCCTCTGGCGCCTTCTATTGACAATGCCTCACTTTCTCCCTGTTGGCAGGGGAGAAATGTTTAAAGGGTCCACCTTTAAACACAGAGCTGGATAAACAAGGGTGGATTTGAAGTGGGAAAGCAGTAAATTGACAAGTGGCCCAGATGGAAGAGTAAGAAAACTCGATTCAGAAATCATCACAACAGTACAGGAGAGAATCAGTTGAGGCCATGGGCAGGGGGGAGAAGGTACATCAAAAGGAGCGATGAATGTGAAAGATGCCTCAGTGATAACACCTAGAAGGCCGGTGTTAGCTTTACTGTCTGAGACACAGTATAGTGAAAAGAATACGAGCTTTGGAACTGGTGAAGTAAGACTGAACTTGCATTTGAATCTTGGCTCCGCCACTTGCTGTCCGTGTAAATGTGAAAAAGCTATTACTTTCCCCCCAACCTCAGATTCTTCCCTATAAAGAAGAATTTGTGTCTTAGTCTGGAAAATTTCTTGTTGAGTAAATGTCTACCTCAGAACAGAACGTACAATAGCGACTGTATAACGGACACGCATCGATGTTATGGGACCCAAGTAGAGGACTCCTGCTTCCCCATTTCGACTTCATCTGTGGTGAGAAACACCCATATCTTGTTATTCCTGTCCTTCTTTATTACCCTAGTAACAACCCACCTTCTCTCTCCCATCCTGACATCTTGTACATGCATATTGTAGCCATTAATCACAAAGGATCAACATTATGAGGCAGAATCAATAAAAATCAAATACTAATTACTACAGAAGCATTGACTGGTACAGTCTTATTCTATCACAATCCACAAAATAGAAAGAATGTCTATATAATAATTTCCCACTTAACGTGGAAGCTCATTCTAAAAATTGTGTTTCCGGGATAAATGTTTTAGTACTTGTCACAGATATATGTTATAACCAAAAGGCTCACTGTGCCATTGCTCCAGAGGATAACATTAATTCTATAGAGAAAAGGTTGATATTTATATTTGCAGACTCCTCTTGGATTTCCATTCTTTCCTTGGTCAGTGACATTCAGTGAGCACCCTGCTTTCTGAATGACCGTATCTTTATGGTTGAATCTGAGTGGGAAGATGAGAGTCACCCTCACTGTAGGTCACCTGTTCAGGGAGTTTCTTAAGGGTTCCATCAAAATACTTTAGTGCCCAAAAGTGTCCCAGTACATATCCCATGATAGCATTTGTGAGCCCTTTCTGCCTTTTCCCACGATTCACATTTACTCAACAAGAAATTTTCCAGACTAAGACACAAATTTATTTTACAGTGGATTCATTATTACAATGAAAAAATCAACCATTTTTAAGCTCTGGTTTTCCTCCTTCACAATTCAGGAAAATCAGATTTACCTTAACATATTCCTTGATTCAGTAGAAGTAATTCCTTCCTTCTATTGCCTTAAAAGTGTACACCTGATGTCACATTATATTTTGCCTTTCACTGCAATTAAGAGCCGTCTATCTCTCACTAGCAGATTATAAACTTTTAAGTCTTTGCCCCATCATTTTCTCATAGAGTTTAGCATTGGATCTTGTAAGTACAGGAGCAGAGCAAATGTGCGGTGAATTGAATTGATCTGAGACAAATCACTTTCCATAGCAGTAAACAAGGCTCTTCAATACAGACATGACCTGGAAGGGTGTTAATCTTAACCATTTCATAAGGCCTTAACCCTGACCACAGCTACCTCCTACCCGGAAGTGGTTAATTTTGTATGTCAACTTGACTGGGCCATGGGGGTGCCCAGATGTTTGCAACAGGAAACAAGTAAACACCTTCCCCTTCCCCTTGCCCCCATGAAATTAACAGCGCCAAGCATTAAATTATTTGATTAACCAGGGTTAGAGAATAATGGTTGAATTTTGGTCTCATTGTGTAAATGGGGACAAAACAAACCTTACATAAGTAAATAATTATATACATCACTGGTAAACAGGAAAACCCGTACAATTATACTGCAAATCGCTTAATACATTCATTTTAATGATCAGAAATAGTTATCCAATTTTATCATGTTTTACTTAACTTCATTATTTTCTCAAGAGTGTTTGCTTCTTTTATGAGAAACTACGTTACAAAAGTCCAATTAAACTTCCCAGATATCTCAGGGAGTGTGTCCTTTATGTATCCTTCCACCATACAATTCAAATAGGAAGGTGTTGACTAAACTGAGAGGAGCCCTGTGGGTGACTGAGGAGGGACAGAGAAGACATTAGCTCTATTTGAAAGGTGACCAGTATTTGGAAGGAAGTGGGCTTGTTCCTCAAGACCTATAATACTATTTCATAGAACCCCAAACTCTCCATTGACACAGTATTTCAGGAAAGCACAGGCATGCCGGTAGGATATGCTGAATGGGATCCCAGGAGACAGATTCGGATCTGTGAGTATTTGCTGTGTACGACTAATACGCTGTTCACCATGGAAGTCACACATCACCACGTAACTGAGGAAAAACAGACTCTCTGTGAAGCACTAAAAGACCCTCAATAGGTTTTTGCCAAAACCACATGGTTTGTGTAAGGATCAATGGAAAAAATAGAGGGCAAGGTGTCATTCAAAGAAAAGATTGGGATTATTATAATCTCCAATCATTCCTTTGATTGCTGTTGCTCTGGCTGTAGTTTCCTCTACATAGCACTATAATGAAGCAAAATTCCGTGGCTGCCAAGTTTCTTGATCAATAAAGAAAAACAAACTAAGGTAATTCATATCTCGTCATAAAGTGGACTTTGTCCAGGTCCTCAGCAGTGTTTATTTCACTCTCAGTGCAGACGTGTTGGCCTTTTGTGCAATGTCAGGATAACCAGTTAATTTCCCAAACTCTTTTTTCATTTTCAGCCTCCTAACACCATGAGTCAGTTTTCACTCTGACCTCTGTCCGACCATGAGAACATACTCAAATCTCCTCTCCCCTTAATGCACAACTGACTCCATTAATAAAATAATCACAGGTATTAAACTACATTATAAATTGTTTTCTAGAATTCAGCTCTCCTTAATTTCGTCTTTCTTTTTTTCCCTTTTGCTAAACAAATACCAGCCCCATGAGGCCTTGATGTACTCCACAGGCGCAGGGCGCGGCCTGCGCTGGTGTGTGTTTGTTGATAGTATGTACTGGCAAAGCACAAATGATGAGCGAGGAAAAAATACCTTCACATATAAGATGAAAAGGAATTTATTTCAAAGTTAATTATCCTGCTCCTCTTTTCTCTGGAGTCATTTCCAGTCATTGCTGGGTGGGATGATTAGAATTGATTATTTAAATAGGACTTTATCTTTGGCGCTTGCATTTAGGGCAAGATGAAAATTGGATATCTTGGTAATGGAAGCTGTCCCTCGGGGTATTAGAGTTTTCTTTCGGAGCGGGTTAAGTGCCATGATAAATACTCTGAGTACACATTGTCCACTGTGCTATCAAAAGATGCAAACAACTTGACACAGAAAGATGGTAATTCGCATTTGTCACAAACAAATGCAGTTTCAGCTGTTTGGCAAAGCCCGGGTTCACCAAGTGCTGCTTCGGAGACTGTCTCAATAGACCCAAGCTGTCCCTTCCTTCTTTCCCTTCCCGCACAGATTGTTTGTTATCTGGGTGAGAATCACATGCAGGTAGGAAAAGAGTAACATCAGAAATGAGAAACTGCTTCGTGTTCCCATATGTGCTCAGCTGCTGGGTCATTCTGGTTTGCAGGAAATGGACAAGTCTCTTTTCACAGCAATTTTCAGAGCCATTTGAGGGTATGTGGGAGGCTCAAAGCTGCTATGACTGTGCACGGAGAGGTCATCCGCTGAGGAGCGAAATAGGAGCTCTGACCGGGGCTAGAGGAATGGGAATGAAGGGTAAAGCAGGAGCCAGGTGGTGCTGCCATGTCATATATCCCCTTCCTTAGGTCGGCAGGTAATTTTCTTTCAATTATGGGAAAACAATATATTTCCACATTGTCAAGCATATTTATCAATATGTTTATATGCAACCTGGGTCATTCACAATGATTCCCCTTTTCCAGGCACTGGCAAATGTAGAGAATCAATGTTACCCAGGGACTACAAATAGTTTTCTCGAAAGACTGTCTCCCCTTTTCAACAGACAGACTGTCAAACTACCAAACAGAAATGTCCAGTGTTCCTGGAATAGCACTTGCTTGACTAATTGCAGAGTAATGCTTTCTAGGCATCAGTGATGTGAGAAAGTTGCATTGCCTGTGGTATTTTCTTTTCCTTAAAGAGAAAGCATTAGAATATCCCAGAGCCCTTTAAAGAAGTCGCTTGCTTGCATTATAGCACTTAGCAGCTACTTTTTCTTTCTTCATTCAAACCTAGGATTCTTAGTGTTAAGCATATTTCTTAGGAATAAAGGGAATAATTTGTAATACTATTAGGTTTTCCTTTTAAAACAAAGAAATTTGAGCAGTAAATATACATATACACATATATAGATATGTATATAAATATATAAAATAAAATAATTAAAAGATAATTAGAAGTGATGGTTTACACAAATATAAAAGTATTAAGAATCCAGTAATTCATGAATAATAAAAGGGATATCCATTGGCTAGTGTACAGAGCATTTAATGGCTTCTATTTCTTTCTCAGAATGAATAACTCCTCTTTGCAGTAACACTGTGGTTCTGTTACTTTTTCTCCATACTTTGATATACCTGTCACTCTATTATTTAAAAACCTGGGCTATATAATTTGAGATGCCTCATCTCCCAAAGCTAAAACCTCTGGGGGTGGGTTATCAATTCTAATATTTCCAACAGTTTTTGAAAACATCTGCCCAGTACTAGTTTGATCTAAAACCCCAAGGGTTATAGGGATCATTTTTTACAAAGGGTGGAACTTGAAACATGGAAAGCTTAATTTTCAACCCACGGGAAAGTTTTATGATTCAAGGTGAAGCCAAATTACAGAGAACTGAGAGATTCTAAGGAAAAACTATAAATCATCAGAGATTTTATTTTTATGATACAGAATTCCTTAGTGCTTAAGAACATGAGTGCTATGATCAGAAGGCCTGGGGTTCAGGTCATGGCTCTGTCATTCTCTAGCTGTGTGACCTCAGGTAAATTATAAACTCTTTTCTCGGATTGTGTAACAACGTGTATATTAATTCACAAGGGGTTCTTTGGAGATTATAAGTGATTAGGACACTGTCATATATTACATGCTCAGAAAACTTCTAAAGAAAACAGTTCAATTGCTGCTTGACATTGAAAACAGCTTGAAAAAAAATCACTAATCCTAAAATTTTTAAATGTTAATAAATCAGACTTAAATATTAAGAAACAATAAAACGGTTTAAAGATTGCCAGTTTGATCTCCCCTCAGGGCACATACAAGAAGCATCCAATGAATGCATAAATAAGTGGAACAAAAAATCTCTTTTTCTCTCTCTTTCTCAAATGAATAAATTTTAAAAAGTGATGCAATTATTTTTTAAAAAAATAAAGAAAAAAATGTCTCAAAATTTACTTTGATGTCAGAAGTGTCAATATAGCTACAGGAACTGTGCACTACCAATATTTAGGCATTCACACAGACTACAGGGTATACAGAATTTCTGGATTTTTTAAAAAATTAAATTTATTAGGGTGACATCGGTTAATAAAATTATATAGGTTACAAGTGTGCAGCTCTATAATGCATTTCCATATCAAGATGATTCTGTTTCCCTCTATCCTTTTAAATAAAGTTTCTGGAGAATGGGCTCAAGAAAATTAGGTATTAATTCAAGAAAGAAAGAAGATCTTGGATCTAGGAAACAGTAGCTCCAACATAGCAGAGAGGAAAAGAAATACCCAGGATTGTGATTAAGGAGAAGTTCTAAGTCGAGGTACTTGGTGTCCATTAGGCCTGGAGAAAAACAAGTCCATATTGGACAGGAAAATAAAAGTCTTAATTTTTTTTCTAGAAGGAAAACTACTGAACTTGTTGATTCCCAGATGTGCTCTATCATTTTGTGACAAGACGTAAAGGATAGAGGAGAATTTGGTAATAAATTAGTAGAAGGGACATTGAAAACTAAGGACACGGATAATGGACTCAATAACTAACTTCGGAGGAAATAAAAAGATTGCAAGGAAGAAAGTACACATGACATGGTTTTACTTTCAAGGAAATTTATGTCATAATCAAAATTTAATGCTGAAAATTAATTACACCCAAAGTAATATGTTGGGAAAAAGAGGAAAGGGGCAGCATGTATATGCGGGTGCTAAATCCTCTCACCCATGGTAGGAAATCAAGTGATGATATCTAAAACTGAAAGCCAAATGTATTATTTACAAGTATGCTATTTGAGAATATAAAAATAAAAATAGAAAAAAGGCTAAGAGACCAGTGCAACTGGCTTGGAGAAGTGGAAATCAGTAGTGTGTAGGAGTGAAAATGTATTTGTACATATCTTATTCTGATACATAAGTTTAAAAATAAAAATTATGAAATGTGCATATCACTAATTATTTTCAAGTAGCAAGTTTAATCATTTTATTGATATGATTCTTCCTACTTGCAAAAGCTTTTAGTGAAAATTTTAATCTTTTATTTTTATTACAATATATTGACATATTATATTAGTTTCAGGTGTACAACATAATGATTGAATATCTATGTATATTGAGAAATTATCACCAAAATGTCTCATTAACATCCATCACCACACCAAATTATAAATTTTTTTAAAAACTTTTTAACTAAACCTTTTAAAGTTGAAGGGTCAAATGTTTTATTTTATTGTTTTTTAATGTTTTTATTGATTTTTTAGAGAGAGAAAAGGGAGAGGGAGACAGAGAGAAACATTAATGTGAGAGAGAAACATTGATCGACTGCCTCCCACAATCACCCCGACAGGGAATCAAACAGGGAAATTTATGGTGCACTGGACGACGCCAACCAACTGAGCCACACCAGCTAGGGTGGTCAAATATTTTAGATAGAAACTACCATTTGAAGACTGTGCAAACACGAGCTTGACTGTGATACAATTGCTTGATTTTGATTTGGTACAATCACAGTTAGAGTAGGACTAGTGTGCACCTCCAGAGAAACTGCCAACACGTATTATCATCAAAAACACTCTGAAAGCATTTCCTCTGTTAGCCCAGATGCCCCTTACCCTGCCTACATGTTTGTACCCATCTCTATTAGTTACCTTTTGCTGCTTAACAAACCGGTCCTAAAATTAATGGCTTAGGATAACAATTAATTCATAATAAGCACCTCAGTCTGAGCTCAGCCTGAAATTCCCCCAGGATCACTCAGGAGGCCACTTTCATCCTGCAGCTCAGCTGGGGCTGTGTGGCAGCCAGGCTGGCCTGTCCAGTCCTGACAGTGTTGCTGGCTGTCTGCTCGCCCCTTTTGCAGCGTGGCCCAGCTTGGGATTTTTCACATGGTAGAGCCAGTGTGTCAAGAGCATGAGCACTGAAGCTGCAAGGCTTTTTGAGGCTTAGGCTCAGAACTACACAACATCACTCTCACCTCATTCTGTTGACCAAAGCAAGGGGCAAGGCCAGCCTACATTCGAGGGCATAAAAAATGCTCTCCATCTCTTGAAAGAAGTTGAAACATTTTGTGGTCATCTTTAACCCACTCTGAATCCCAACACTGATTCCCATCTTAACCATTCTGCAAGGGAATGTAAAGTGACCTCAGCATCAAAATTTTTATTTGGAAATTTGACGCTAGTTTACATTAAGTTCTTCATACCACATGTGCACCCTTCCACTCATGCAGATGCACCGGTGCCTTAGGGCGTGACATCCTTTCTAACTTTGTATAGGCTACTGTCTTCACAATATAGCAAGTTTTGTTAGGAGTAGGACTCATGACATTCACTCTCCTCTCTAGTAAGCGACTTACTAGGTAAAGGTACAAAAAGATATAGGGGGTATAAATTTTCAATTAATTTTCCCCAACCCTGTTAAAATAATGAAACTAGCAGCAATACAAAGAGACCGAGCTCAAAATTTTCTGAATAGATACACTAGATGATGTTAAGTAATAAACACAGTGATTTAAAAATCAGTCAAGGAAAAAAAGAAAACAAATGTCAAATGTTAGCTAATTATAGAATATAAAGTCTGTTGAGTGTTTGCAACTGTTAAATGGGAAAAAAACACAGCTGATTTTTGGCTTTTAATTATTATAAAGTCATCATTTTTATTAGGTTTTATTTGTCTTAGCAGCAATTGGAAAACAGCTGGCTGTTTGGCAGGAAAAAAACCTGTAACATCCCAGAACTGTTAGCAAAAAATTAGGAATTGCTGGATTTGATTCCACTTTTGTGTAAAAATGTATTTGTATTCTCATTAAGTAGCTCTGATCATAGCTTTTAGGAAAACTCAGGATAGTAAAAGGCAGATGAGTCATAGAGTGAGGTTCAGAGCATAAAATTAAAAGATATTAAAGAATAGCCAATTTAAACTGAAGGTTTTATTGGATAATGTGTGAGCAGGAAGTAGACGTAAAAGAAGCCCTTTACCAGGAGCTAAAATATTGAATTATTTAAGTAGTGCAAAGGGATAAAGACCAATGGAATGAAACCAGGAAAATGACAATTGTGTCTGTCAGAGAAATGTTGGTGACATCGGGGATGTAATGAAACCGGTTCCCAGGAGACCTGCTTCATCTAACAGAACATTTTAATCTTAAAAGCCAAAATCTCATCTGACCCTCTAACATCCCAGCCTCCCCTACCTATGAATCACTGTGGCAGAATGAGTTATGTTTTCAAGCCATAAAGACTCTTACCTTTATTGAGTTATTTTGTCTGTCACAAATGAATTCTTCCAATAACCCACATAGTAAAACACCCACAGCCATCACCAACAACAACGAAGACCAGTCCTACCAAAACCATTACCATTACTGGTGGACCTTCTCACTTACCAGTGAGCAGGTGGGGACTCTCTGCTGAGTTCAGTGCAGGGATGTACATCTTCCTGTATCGATAATTCAGTTTTTTAACGTGGGTCACGGCGATGTAAGCTTCACACCTACAGAAAAAAGTAAAAACACAAACAAAATATCACCCTCAGTGGTGAACACCTTTGTGACATTTATAAAGTTGTATCATTTCCCCTGGAAAAGAAGAGAGAAAACACAGGCCCACAATTTCTCACTGGAAACTCTAGGTGCCAGATTTGTTTAGGAATACAGAATTTTGGAGAGTTGAGGAAAGTAATACCTTTCCAAAGGGCCAGCCATGAAAATAATATCATTTCGACAGTGAAACATCTGGCTGTTTACACAAAGTGGGAATGACCTCGGGTGTTAGGACCAGATTAGTTCATGAGGTCAGGTTTGCCATTGAGGAGTTTATGAAAAAAAAAAAACAAAACTCCAGTTTTCCCGGCTTTGGCATTTGAGAACCGCAGATATGAGGTTGTGGACCTGCAATGCTATGTTTAGTATTTAAACCAATCTGAACACTAAGGGAATATAAATGTTCCAATGCTTCTGGATGTAGTGCTTATAACTGCATTTGCATACACAGCTTTATAATAAAATATTTTCCATTTTGCACTTGGGCCAAAAATAATCATAATTTAACAAAGGAAAACAAATGACTAAGTGAGTGAGTCAACTTGATGAAACATCTTGCAGTATTTCAATGTGCTCAGTAAAAAGTAAAACTGATTTTCTTAAAGTTGAGATCCAATGACTAGCTCACATATCTTATTTGACAAGTTTGTATTTGATTTTTAACTTTCTCAACAACTTGCTTTTCATAGTTATATGTAATCAACAACTAAGATTTTTTTTCCCCATTTTCTCTTAAAGACTTGGAGACAGTTGTCTGTCTTTATAGGCTATTCAGGAATAAACTTGGGGTTAAGATAATAACTCATTCACAAAAGTAAATTGAAGCAAATATTGTAATTGCATAAAGATGTTTGCTAATGACCTTTTCATGGAGCCTAATCATAAAAACAAACAAAAAACCCACAAAACAACAAAAAAGCTGCAGATGCCCGGCCAGCGAGGCTCAGCAGTTGAGCAGTTACCTAGGACCCAGGCGATCGGGGTTCGGTTCCCGGTCAGGGCACACGCCCGGGGTGGGGGCTTCATCCCCAGTCAAGGGCGTGCAGAAGGCAGCGGGTCAATGAATTGTTTTAATCATTGCTGTTTCTATCTCTCTCTGCCCCTCCCTTCCTCTTTCTGAAATCCATAAAAACATATTGAAAAAAACCCCAAAACACTACAGGCAAAACTGTTCAAAAGGAGTATGTCAGTTTTTATTACGCAAAGACACTGACCAACCCACTAAGAAAACTGATTGCATTAAAACTCAGTTAATACATTTAAAATGCAAAATAAAAAAGAAGTAATCCTCTTTTAGACAGGATTTTAGATGTACACTGCCATATTAAAAAGAAAATGCCATAAACATTTCCTTTTCTAGAAATGTACAGTCTATTTCACATTTTCTCCCATGTTATAGATTTGAGCTCAGGTTACAATCATTAGATTCTTGCGACCCAAAGCTGAATAATCTCAGAAGGGCTTAGTGACCAGATATGCAATGAATTTTTTGCACTAATGCTTATTGATTCTGGGCTCAACATGTTTTAAGTTTTCTTAAGAGTATTAAAGATACACTCTTGCTATTCTTATTGTCATTACGCAGCAGGGATCTTTGTATTTCATCCCCCTTCCAAATCAGATTAACAGATACTTGTTAAATGATTTTGCTAATATAAGTATGTAAAGCCAAAACAAAATCTAAGTGGTAGGAGTTCTAAGGTTTTCTGGAGGTTTGAGGTCTGGTCAATGCAAGTAGACCTTTAAATAAATAGATAAGTGTGCTACAAATCTTCTAGGTTTGACTTTCCAGATGTATTTTAAAGAAAACACATATGATCCCCATTTCACAACAAATTTATACACTCGCTGCGATTAGAGAATCAATCTAAGAAATTAATTTTACTTACAAATCTCGTACTACATATTGAGTGTAACTGCATTTTTTTTCACCAAATATACTTAAAAAATAATACCCATTCCTTCCTCCAAACGAATATGTGTGGGGGACCTGGTCAATCACTTTCTTGGTTAGGAAAGTAGGAGTAAAATGTGGAGAGGAAAACACTAAAGAACAGCACTAATATTTCAATGGGAAAATCTATGTTATCATCACACCATCGTATGGAGTTGGCTTATCCTTCCTACTTTACATAAGAGAATGCTACATCTGTATTTTAGAGATTCGGAGGTAAAGTAGCAAGCACCAAGTGGCACAGTGACTACATAGCATAGCCATACATTTTCTGTCTTTCTATGCTGCCCATGGAAAATTCCTGTAACACAAAAACAAGCTAAGCAATCTGCACATTAGAAGACAAATATGTTGCCATTCTATTGAAAAAGACATTTTGATGCTTGATTATTTTGGATTATCTGCACTGCTTTTCTCTTCACTTATATAACTGGAAACTAACTCTTTGTAACCTTTCTTCAAAAAACTTTCTTTTAGTTTCATGGATTCTGCACAGATTAAATTAAAGCCACAAGGCAGATGCTCTCTTAAGTATGAGAATTCAAAGTCATTATATAGGAAAGCTTAATCCTGACACTCATCCAATTAATTGTATGGGTATGCAGCTACATTTCTTTGGGATTCTGTTTATAATTCTCCCTTTATTTTGAAAGCTTTTTCATCTATTTGAGTTTTTAAGGATGCTCATGGCTCATGGATTAGGGTTGATTAAAAAGCACTAAACACATTGCTTACACATACTTGTTATGGGTTAAATTGAGTCCTCCAAAAATTCATATGTTGAAGTCCTCAACCTTTCAATACCGCAGAAAGTGGCCTTATTTAGAAATGGGGTTGATGCAGATGTAATTATTTAAGGTGGATCCTTAACCCAATACCACTGGTGTGCTTACAAAAAGGGAAAATTTGACACAGACACACAGGAAAAACACTGAGTATGAAGGTGGAAATGTTAGTGACTCATCTACAAGCCAAAGACGCCAAACACGCCAGCGAGCCACCAGAAGCCGGCAGACAGCTTTGGAACACATTCTCAATCATAGCTCTCAAAAGGAAATAACCTTGACACCACTTTGACCTTTGACTTCTAGCCTCCAGAACAACGAGACATACATGTCTAATGTTTATGCCACCAAGCTTGTGACATTTTGTTATGGCAGCCCTTGAAAACTAATGCAATATCCAAAGAGTTATTTTCTTATGAATCCACATACTAACCAATACACACTAATGCACACCCTAAAATATCTTCTAAATAAAATATACTCAATTTGACACTATGTGAAAACTTGGTGGTGAGCTAGAAGTTTACATACAGGAAATAGTTATGGTTACCAGACTCTCTCTTCCCTGCCACCCTGACCAAGAGATAAATACCAACTGTAGATGACAGAACGGCAGCCATGAAGATGTCTTGTGGGCTTTCCCTATGCCCTATGCTGCATTGTCTCCCAACAATGCCGTGATAACCTTATTACCTGACTCCTTCCCTCTACACAGTCCCAATGAGTCAAAATAATTCCTGTCTTATGTTCAAAATAATGGCCCTAATATTCAGGGGTTATCTTGACCATACCCCTGTCTTAGATAAATTCACCTATAACTTATCCTGGGTTTATCTCAGGAGAAGAAAAGTCTCTATAACACTTAGAGCTATCTAATAATGAATCTTGCTTCCTGGAAAAGCAGAGATCTTTGCAGCAAAGAGATGTACAGAAACTCAAAAAGCTGCCAGGGAAACTTGGATTAGCTGACCACGAACTTTTCCCCCAAGTCTAAGTTTTAGAGCTCCATAAAGCAAATTTAAATAGTACTGTCTCTTTTTTAGTAGGAGGGGTTTGTCATTGTTTTTAGGTGGCAGCTTCCTGGGAAAGCATGCCGGTTTTCAATACCCTACTTTGTTTAATGCGCAATGGGCATTTAATCAATGTTTACTACTACTAATAGTAATAGCATTAAAAACATAATCAACAGTGCAAGCCTCAGTTGCTGCCTAGCCTATCTCTTACTGAAAATAATAAAAATGTTATCCATGACTAAATATCTATGGAAGAAAGGATGTTTGGATCATAAATGTGAGGCATGGTCTAGGAAACCACAGAGGTGTAATGAAACTCCACCACAAAACAAGAGCTATTAAGGTAATGGCCATTAAACTGTATATTTCTATAAAACAAATATAACCAATTAGATAGCCAAAGCCAACTGTAAATGGAAAACCAATGCTTATTTTATTTTAAAATGCAGAATACAACTTTTAGATATTATGTTATCTAGAAGAAGGAGTTGAGAAAATAAACAGCTAGTATTTAAGAGGTCAGCACTGAAAGTGGTATCTTCAGTTGAGGGTCAAGTTTCACTTATTGCAGGGAATTGGAGAAGTTGAAGACACGGCTTTTTTGATGATTCTACATTGGTGGGTCTAGAGGTTGTGGTGGGAGAGTTTTGGAGGTGACGGTGTGGTACAGAACTGGGTCCAAGGAAAAGAAGTACAGAAATTGGGGTAACAGTACTGTAGTACAGGATAAAAGATCACACAGCTTTACATGAGGCACTGAGCAATTTAAACAGAAAAGAGAGCAATGATGGATGGAGAATCCCTTCAAGCAAGGTGGTATGTGAGCACCAGAGCCTGAGAGCTTGACTCTTTCAGCAGGAATGACTCTAGTCCCAAGTTTCCAACTCTATATGACATACAGCTAAGGTGAAGTCAGGTAGAGAAAGCACCAGGATAATAAATTAATACATTGCCATTTTATTTGTATATTAGTCCTTCCTATATCTTTTTAGTGTGAATCGTTATGAGGGTAGAATATGTTTTTAGTATATTAACACAATTGATTTTCTACATCTGCAAATCTAATGTCCGGTCTTTAATTCACTGTTTTCATTAAGGTCATTACATTTATTGGATCCAGAACCTTATGACCCGACAGCCTACTTTGGAAAACAAATCACATTATCTTATACTTTTTTAACTGCAACATATATGAACAGATTTTTATCATATATGAAGAAAAATAATGAATCCACTCTCCAGTATCATGAGATAGCTATTCCCAGTTTTGACCAAGAGCTTATGGATTAATTTTTTGAACTGTTAAGAAAATATTCAAACACCTATCTTTCACAAAGCTCTGCATGCTGCCAACTAGCATTCATCTCTCTAAAGCAGAACTCAATTATGTAAGGCCTTTGGAAAATGGAAGAAAAATGGTGACCACTGGTTTCTTTGACTGTTCCTTTTGTTGCCTCTGCCCACATGCATTGTTCTAGAAGACTTTCTATATACTAGGTACTGTGGGAGGTTAAACCTTTAACCTTGAGGAATTCTTGAGTTGATGGCATTCAATTAACATTCTGGTGATCCTACAAATGAGACACTTCAGTTTCTGGATTTCATGTTGAATACTGACTTCTCAATATTTTCAACAAGGAAAGGTCATCCTAGGAAAAGATCTTTTACTTTAGCAACGATCCTTCCCCCACTAGACATAAATGCTAAACCTCACTGCCTCCATTCAAATAAGCTTTCACTGAAACAGATTTTCTTCTCTGCTCAGACTTGTACTTAGCCTGTGACTTGACAGTTGAACAGCTGTTGACTTAAATTTCCATAAGACTGTATGTTTTGAAAAAGATTAAAATACTTCACTTTTCTATTCAGGTCCAACAAAAACAAGGGCAGTTGAACCTAAACCATTTGTCTAAGAGAAAGGAGAAAGAATTCACCTTTTTTACTGCATACTTTCATATCATCCCCTCTGTCCCCTACCACCACCACATACACACACACACACACACACACACACACACACACACACACGCACTCCCCTGGCCCCACAAAGGAGAGAAAAATTTAATTTTTCATGGGGATTCTTATAAACACATGTAATAAAATAGTACTCTTTATTCAACAACACAGACTTTCTAGATTTGTTCATCTTTGTCAGGAGCTTTGAAGAATCATTCATTTAGGGTGGGGAACCATTTTTCTACCAAGGGCCATTTGGATATTTATAATATCATTCACGGGCCATACAAAATTATCAACTTAAAAATTAGCTATTAATAAAGTTCCTAGATTTATTGAATTTTGGGTTTCACCTGCAGTTGCCTTAGCAGGACCAGACCAAATGATTTCACAGGCCATATAGGGCCCACGGGCCGGGCGTTCCCCACCCTTGATTTATACCAAGAACTGCCTTTATTGGATAAAACATCACAATGGCCACAAAAGGAATAAAAAAAAAAAAAAAAATGCCTTGGCTCTGTAATTAACACTTTGAAATAGAGGTCCAAGATATTTTATATTGATTGTAGAGACTCCAGCAGAGTTGGATTGTGTTATTTGAATCACCCATTCGGTGGCTCTTTCCTTTGTTTAGGACTATTATTAATTCAAATGGAAGACAGGAAACTTCGCCTGCAGTATATTTAAATGAAACACACTCTGTTGTAGTGTATGTCTGGATACAAAATCAGTGATCACTACTATTTTGGCAAATCTATTCAGAGGGAAAGAATAAAAGAGATTAAGACTTTTATTTTATTGTATGTATAACCATGGAACTTCCTATTCTGTTTTCATGTAGATGAAAACCACCCCCCCCAAAAAAAACATCCACCACACACATCAAAATCAAGTGTACAATTAATTACCCTGGATCTTAAACTAAGAAGAAAGCTATTTAAGGATATTGAGCTACATCAACAGCATCCATTCCAGCCAACCATGTGGTAGGTTTAATCAAGCAAAGCTGAGTCAGATATGATACTGACTTCAGTAGGCCACACAGAAAGGTCCAGATAAATCAAACAAAAAAAGGATATTCAAAATTGTGTACATATTTCATTAGGTTTCACATTGTAAGACCATCCTGCATGTGAAATAGTAAAGGTATTACATTTTCTTCAGAAAAAAGCATATAGTAAATAGTAAATTTTATTAGACAATTTCTAATTCAATTCTGATCATCAATATGGTTACAATTCTATGAGAATCCATTTAGTCTCTCAGCCAGTATTTATTGAGCACTTACTAGGTCCATTCAGCAAGCATTTCTGAGCACCTTTTCTGTGACAGACTTATTTGTCAACATTGAGAACACAATAATGACATATTATGTCTCAGGCCTCAGGGGTAGAGAGATGGGTTGCTTCCTTCTTTAAAGGGGTGTTGACAAGCCAGAGAGACAGAAACATACATAATTTTATTACATCATAACAAATAAGTTATGAATTATTAAAAAGTTTATTAGTGTTAAGAGGAAAAGTCAATTCATTGAGCAGGGGGAGAGGAGCAATGACAACTGCCCAGAAGATAATATATTAATGATGGTCCACTAAAGAAGAGTCACTCTTAATATCAAGGCAGGAGGAGTGCTCAGATCTATGACAGCTCAGAAAGGCTGTAACTAGTTTCAACACAATGTTGTTTGATCTGCTTTCCACATATTGTTATTTTCTATACACATTTCTACATAAGCTATTGTCCCAAACTTTCTCTTTTTAATAGCAATATTGCATTTTAATACATAGATAAAACACAGCTTCATAAATTGTTCACTTGCTGTTTGACATTTGGCTTTTTCCAGTGTCTCTTTGACCCTTGCACACTTGTACTGTGAAACATTAGGGGTGGAATGTTTAAACCAATTCATCAGAGCTTCACCATTTTCATACCCTTCCTGTCTGGTTAAACCTCTTTAGGTTTGAAATAAATACTACTCTCTGGTTCTGTTTTTTAATTTAACTTCACAGTTTATTTCAACACATGGAATAAAGAATGGGATAAATTAATTAATCTTTAAACTCAGTTTAAAGCCCATAAAACATATTTCTCTATTTTCTGAATTCCTTTCTGATCATAGTTGGAATTCATGTAGTCAATCTTTAGTTTTCTTTCCACTGGTCATTTGTTACTGCTTTCAATATCATGTGATTAAAATGTTTGATTTATTTTAAAAGTTTGTTTGGTACATTTGTCATTAATTTTTAAAAAAGTTAATTATTGACTAAATTAATATACTTTTCTGATTTAATTTTACTAACAATTTGTGAAGTTCTATAAAATATTCCAAGAGGCCTTAAATTATCAGTCATTCTTAAAAAAATAAACCAGAATAGATTTCTTAATTATTTATTATTCTAGAACTTCTCTGTCTGGAAATGGCACAATTTTGAAATAATTCTGTGTCTCCAATTGAATTAATACCTGTCTTGGCAACTCTATTCCAGTTGTAGATGAATAGATTATTCAGACTATGGAACAATGGTCCCCAAAAGATATCCACACCTTAATCTGTATATGTTACCTTTAGTAAATGGCAAAAAGAGGGCTTTGCAGATGTGATTAAAGTAGGACTTTTGAGATGGGGAGATTATGCTGTATTTTTAGAATGAGCCCAAAATACAATCATGTGTAACCTTATAAGAGGGCTGTAGGAGGAGATTTTACTACCCAGACAGAAGAAGAGAAGGTAATGTGACCACAGGGGCAGGTTTGAGTGATTTGGCCACGAGCCAGGGAACGGCAGTCACCAGAAACTGCAAAAAGCAAGGAAGAGATTCTCCCCTTGAAGTTTTGGAGGAAATATGGCCCTGCTGACACCTAGTTTGAGGCCCAAGGATACTGATTTCAGACATCTGGCTTTCAGGATTGTAAAGGAATTTATCTTGCTTTAAGTCATCACAGTTTTTTTTTTTTTTTGTAATTTATTATAGGAGTCCCAGGAAATTAATACAAATACCTTTGTTATTGTTTCTATTACTCCTATATATGATACAATACTTACGCACCACAGTTTGAATAATTAAAATTTTCCCTGTAGTAATTTCTGTTGATTTTCCTGAATACTCTCATGCATAGTCATCATCTGCAAAAAGTGCCTTTTTTATTTCTTGCTTCCTATTGCTGTATTTTTTTGGTATTTGATTTTTAAAATATTTATAGGTATTGCATAAATTCCCAATACAATACCAAAAAATGAAAGAGTTGCACTGTAATTTATCTACAACTTGTTTTGAAAAAAGAATGACTGATGCTTATTTATTGAATAGAATGATGGCATTCTCTTAATGTATATTTTTATATGTCTTTAGAAATAACATGAGTCCTTATAGTATTTCACAGTATAATAGATATAAAATGGTTTCAAATGATCAAATTTATAGTACAATACCTGTGAAGTGCATGTGTCTTAGAGTACATGCTAATTTAATCATTTCCAGATGGCTGTCATCCAGGGGCTGAATTTGTATATTGACCTTTGTTGGCTTGTTTGTTTAAAGATCACTTTGCTTGCTAATTTACCCACCACCTGCCTAAGATTGCCAAGTCAAGCCTTTGGGCCTCTTCTCTAAGACCTTGGAAGTAGAGGTGTCTGTTGATAATAGCCATAGAGTTGCAGGTTCAGAATGACAGATTTCAAAGTACTGAGGAGGCAAATGTCTCAAAGGATTTTTCTCTTTTTGAAAAATGCGCTCATAAAAATGATGTTGTGACATTGCCCCGAATAGAGAATATTAAGGTATATTTAGTGTATATTTAGTGGTATATTTAGGCCAGTATTGGAAAGACTGAAGTATTATCTAAGTTTTTCTTAGGCGAGAGGAAAAGATCTAGAGTTGTTGACTGGGACAGGCCCATTCTCTGTCACAACATACAGCAACTAAGAGCGATGGCATTTTGATAGGGAAGACCAGAGACATAGAGTCCAGATCCTTAAAACCGAGATGCTGAGAACCGTGTGCGAGCTTGGCAAGGAGGCAGTGACATCACAGACCTTCAGGGAATGTGGGCTTTTGGGCAACGAACCTGAGGGCCAGGAACAGGAGAAACTAAAACCCAGAAGGTTCTCCTTCACCAGCTCTACGAGGAGAGAGGCCCCTAAAACACTCTCAAAGGGTTATGGAGATCAGGGCAGAATTATAGGGGGGAAAAAACAAAAACATTTATTTTACTTGATTGTGATGCAGGAAATTTATGCATGCTGAACATGTCTTTCTTCACTAAAAGTACTTCATCATTGAGGAATATATATATATTTTTAAATATATATTTTTACATATATCTTTATTGGTTTCAGAGAGAGGAAAGGAGAGGGAGAGAGAGATAGAAACATCAATGATGAGAGAGGCATTGATCGGCTGCCTCCTGCACGCCCCCAACTGGGGATCGAGCCCAAAACCCGGGCATGAGCCCTGACCGGGAATCGAACCCCGACCGCCTGGATCCTAGGTTGATGCTCAACCGCTGAGCCACGTCTGGCTGGGCGAGGAATATTTTAATGTATTGAATTCTCTTTAATCTGCACCTAAATCCATAAATGGTATTTATCTCTCATTTTTTTTCTGGCTTATTTTGGCTGTTTTTCTACTAATTTATATACATATAAACATACACATGTTTGGAACAGTTTATAGAATACAAAGATTATTTCTTTAAAATTTGTCATCATTCTACAAGGAATCAATTGGCATTTGTCTTAAAAATCATTTTAGTGACTTTTACAATATTTTATTATGTTTCTTGATTATTCTGGAACTTTATTTATTTATTGGCCCATAAAATGGATTCTTTTCCCACTTCAATCTATACTGAATCTTAAATGCAGCCTAAGCTCACATTAGGTTTCTTGGAACTTATAGACATTGTTAGTTGATACTGACTTTATCATCTATTATAACACTTAACATTTCTTTAAAAATGGCTAAGTCAGTTTTACAAGTCCTATGTTTATACATTTGAGCTTTTGATCCTAAGTGTAATAACATTAGGAATTTTATTAAAATTCCTCTTAATAGACTTCTCAACTTGTATAAATGATTCTATCAAATAGTAATTGTTAAATATTGTTGGATAAGTACATGAATAAACTAATGGTTTTTGGAGCCTGATTCTGTCATCAATTGACCCTGCTTTTTAAACTTGTTAAGCATGCCATCTTCAGACCTATTACTTGAACTATTGCATCGAACAGGGTAGAGAAAAGTGTTCTGAGGATGTCTCTATAAACTTTCTTTAATTTTGACATCAATCCATTAATTAAAGCCTTTTGGTTTCAGTTTTATAAGCTCAACTCATTTTATTATATCTATCCATATTTCTCCTTCCTAAACATAATTCTATTATGAATTAACTGGTCAATACATTGTTATAGTCCAGACTCACTCTCTCTACTGCATTTTCTTTATATATTGCATTTTCTTGATATATTAGTCTAATAATCCAGGTAAATAAGATAATTAGAAAGTGGATTTTGAAACAGCAATTATATCTAAATATAATTGGATTTGTTTTGCTTACTATTTTCCTGAAGGTATTTCAATGCTATATTGTTTGATATATGCATTCACTATTATTAAAGTTTTTTTTGTTTTACCTGTATATTCTACATTCTTTAGAGTATTTTGGATTCTTTTAATTAATTTTCCTATTATATATGTATTATCTGATTCCACAGTTAAAATGCATGTGTTTCTGTAATCCACATAAGCCTGGTAAAGTCTAAATTATCCTCTTGTTTCTAGCCTATGTCTTCACTTATAGACAAAGTAATTTTGAATTTTTAATCTAGTTAGTGACACATATTTCTATAAGAGAGTTAAGGGCATTTATATTTAACTTAAGTTATACATACATATGTTATACATGTATATGTAATATATATCTATCTATATACAACTATATACAAATGCATATACATACATATGTGTGACGTGTTTTTATGTGTATTGTATGTGTGTGTGTGTGTATGTGTGTGTGTGTATGATGCTCAGCAATGCTGGAAATCTACTTTTAAATGATATTTTATTTTTATATATTTATTTGATATTTAGTGAGATTAACTTTTCTTGAACTAGAATAATTACATATGTCTAGAAGCTGATGGGACATGTACAACATGAAAATAGTTGTCTATATTTTTAGTAAGTACTTTTTCCCCCAAACTTTTATTTTGCTGTATAGTTTTTAAAATATACTACAGTGCACCATCTAGACTTTTTCTAAATTTATTACAAACATCTTAAAGTATCTTCTGCCCTGGCCAGGTAGCTCAACTGGTTAGAGTGTTGCCTGCTACACCAAGGTGGCAGGTCCAATCTCTGGTCAGGGCACACAGAAGCAACCAATGATGTATAAGTAAGTGGAACAGCAAATTGATCTCTCACTCTCTCTCTCTCTCTCTCCCTCTCCCCCTTTCTCTCTAAAATCAATAAAAATAAATATATATACATATATATTGCTAATTATGTTATTTTGTTTTTGTTGGGTCTTTTTTTGTTTTTTAGAAATACATATGAAATGTTTATTTCAAACATTGTTAGTACTTTTTAAAAAATTTATCTTTACTATTGAAAGTATTACAGATGTTCCCCTTTTCCCTCGTTGATCCCCTCCACCCCGTATCCACCCCACCCCTAGTCCTTCCCCATACCAATGTCTGTGTCCATGGGTTATGCATATAAGCATATAAGTTCTTTGATTCAACTCTCTCCACCCACTCCCCACCCCTGCCTTCCCTCTGAGATCCCTCAGTCTGTGCCATGCTTCTATGTCTCTGGATCTATTTTGTTAATTAGTTTTGTCTACTATATTCCACATATGAGTGAGATCATGTGTCCTTCCATGCTGTCCCAAAAAGTAAAAGATCTTTCTTTTTTACAGCTGCATAGTGTTCCATGGTGTAAATGTGCCACAGCTTTTTTATCCACTCAGCTACTTATGGACACTTGGGCTGTTTCCAGATCTTAGCTATTGTAAACTGTGCTGCTATGAACATAGGGGTGCATAAGTTCTTTGTGATTGGTGTTTGGGGTTCCTTAGGATATATTCCTAGGAGTGGGAACACTGGGTCGAATGGCAGGTCAATTTTTAATCTTTTGAGGAAACTCCAAGCTCTTTTCATAGTGGCTGCACCAGTCTGCATTCCCACCAGCAGTGCACTAGGGCTCCCCTTTGCCCACACCCTGGCCAGCACATATTGTTTGTTGATTTGTTGATGGAGCCATTCTGACAGGTGTGAAGTGATACCTCATTGTGGTTTTAATTTGCATCTCTGATGATTAGCGAAGTTGAGTATTTTTTCATGTCTCTTGGCCATCCGTATGTCCTCTTTGGAGAAGTGTCTATTCAGATCCTTCGCCCATTTTTTAATTGGATTGTTTGTCTTCCTTTTGTTTTTTTACTTATTCACTTATTTACTTATTTTTTTAGGTAAATTTTTAAACTCATTCTGATAAAGATTAAGGAAACTGCTTATTACTTCTAAAACTTATATATCTTTTTTATTATATTTTGTTTTAAAATGTTTAGAAGAAAAATTGCATATGTTTTCACACTTTATAGCCTTAGTTTTATTAATATATTTTGCTTAACAAAATATGCTAACAATGAAAGCCAAGTATCTTTACATAACATACTCTTCTACAAGCTTTAGTTGTCTCTTGCTTTGGGCTTTGCAGTAGAGATTACCAGCTGACATAATTTTTGTCTCTAGATTTGAAATATATTCACTTTCATCTTTTAAAATAAAAAATCATTTTGGCCAAGTTCTATTGATTTAAATTCAATTATTTTTATTTCACTTTCTCCACATTTTTCTTTCACTCTGGGCTTGGTATTGAGATTCAAAATTATTTATCTTAATAATTTATCACTCCTTTATTTCCTGCTGTTCATAAAATACTGTCTTTGTCTTTAAAGTTTCAAAACTTTTGCATCCAAGTCTAGATATTGTCTTTTGCTTGTGCCTGTCAACACTGTTAAATTCTAGGCTGGATTTATTTTTTAATGTAATAAATATATCCATAATGTTATTCTGAATATGGCTGGAAATGCTGTTTCTTTGGGTTCCAAGTTCTGTGTCTTTGAAATCAAGAATTATATCCTATTTTTATTTTTATCTATAGCAACAAGCATAGGGCCTGCACATGTCTTTATCAGCATCAATATCTATATCTATAACTCAGTTATATTTAATCTATCAATCAATCTAGCTAGCTAGCTTTCAGAAACATATCTGTATTAAGCAGTGTTCTTGGCTCCATGGGATTAATCTCTCATCTTCAATAATGCATATATCTTACAAAAACATCTATGCTGCTTGCTTTTTATCTTTCTCTACATGTCCTATAAGAATGAGGTCACTACTGTGGTAGACCAGCATGACATTCTGAGGTTTGGTGGAATGATCAAGATCTCTCTGGGCTACAATGTGGTCCATGTAGAAACAATTGATCTCAGAGGGATAGCAAAGAAAAGGTACCTTACAGGAGATAAGAAACCACTTGTCATGTTTCCTATTTATTGAAATAGAGATAAAAGAAAGAAAGAGCCCAGCCGGCGAGGCTCAGCCTTTGAGTATCAACCTATGATCCAGGAGATGGTGGTTCGATTCCCTGTCAGGGCACATGCCCAGGTTGTGGGCTTATCCCCAGAGGGGGGCATGCAGGAGGCAGCCGATCAATGACTTTCTCTCGTCATTGATGTTTCTCTCTCTCCCTCTCCCTCCATCTCTCTGAAATCAATAAAAAAATAAAAATAAATAAATATATATAAAATAGAGAAATTTATTAAAATATAAATTCTAGTTACTAGAGGTTTTGTGCTTATTTGTGACAACATCTGAGATCATCTATGTAACTGTAATCGTTACTTGTTTAAGCTTATGACAACCCACTGCCATTTTACAATGTCTTTTCATTGGCCAAACTAGAGCATTAGGTAGTATTTTGTTGGAAATTACAACTTCTGCATCTCTCAAGTTTTAATCATAGCTATAAAATGTGTGATATCTCCCCTACCCCACTGAAATGTGATTTTTTCCTTTGATTAATTGGTTTTGGAACAAGGATCACTTCCTAGACTCTTCCTTTTAGTCCTTCCTTTATACTTGTCCTCAGTCCACGGGCCAATCCAATATAGGTACTTTGTCAGTTGCTCGTATCTCTTCCAATTATATAACCGGCAACTGAGCAAGAAAAAAATGCCTAAAATATCCTAGGTCCTTGTACATTTTAGGGCCTCAGTCTTTGCTAGCCACATTCACTGCCTTTATAATTTCATAAAGGTTCATGGCTTTGCATACAATCAACATGATATCCCTCCTTCTGGACTTCTCTCTGTAATTCCAGATTTATACATCCAACTGCTTAGCCCAGATTTATACACCACCATTACTATAGCCCAAACCACAACCATCTCTCGTCTGGATAATTGCAATGACCTTCTAAATGATTTCCCTGATTTTAAATTTAATTCCCTCATCCGCACCAAAGTCTGTGCATGGCAGAGAAGCTAGAGATATCCAACGGCAATGTAATCATTTGGGTGAATCTATAACATCTCAAATTTAACCTGACCAACCTGCATTGGTCAAGTGCAGCATTTCCCATCTCGGAAGAGAGCAGCTCCTTCCTAGAAGTTTTTTTGGTCAGAAATTTGGTATCATCTTTGATTACTTTCTTTCTGTCCCATATGTCAGAAAATCTTGTTAATTTTACCTTCAAAATATCCAGAATCTTATTTCACCACTACTATAGCCCAAACCACAACCATCTCTTGTCTGGATAATTGCAATGACCTTCTAAATGATTTCGCTGATTTTAAACTTAATCCCCTCATTCACACCAAAGTCTGGGCATGGCAGAGCAGCAAGAGATATCCAATGGCAATGGAGGTGAGATTCTGCCTTGACTCAGACAAATCTATTCCAGAGCTCCCTATCTCACTCAGAAATTTAAGCCTATTCAGACCTCATCTACTACTTTCCCCCCAACTGTACTGATGCAGCCATATCAGCTTTCACACTGTTTTTATCATACACCAGGGAGGGGCTCATCTTGTAGTCTTTACATTGCCTGTAATTCTCACCTCTTAGCCTGTAGTTCTCAATCCACAGATAAAGATATGAACAGCTACACATTCTTCTGGTTTTTGCTTGATGTCTTTAACTGGATCACCGTTATTAAAATTGAATGGCTCTTTCTGACTCACAGAATTGCCGATATCTCTACCCTTCTCCACTATTTTAATTCCCTGATAAATTTGTAAACTATACTGTAATTGACTTGTTAGGTCTACATTTAGTGCTTATATTTTTCTTTTCTCTTCCTACAGAATTTAAGTTCTATGTAATCAGGAATTTTTTTTTTTTTTTCCCTGTATCATTTACCACAATATCCTAGGCACAAAACAAGCCAGACAGACCTTAGGCATTCAATCCATGTTTGTTAAATAAATTATCAAAATAATGAATGAATGAAGGATTATACTCTCACCAGGTCTTTGTTAGATCGTTTCCTTACCAGGAAGCCACAAAGAAGTGCTAGGTTTCTGTGGTTTACTGACAGCTCAGAAACAATGTCTAACAAATAATAAGAATCATTAAACAATGTGGGTGATTCTATTTTCTCTGCGAGTAGTTAGTCATGGCAAATGGCTAAAAGTTCCACTGAGGAAGGCTAAGAGGAGTATTAGTCACATACACATGTGATTTGTGTTCTTCTCAGGATGTTTTGTCAACTACACCAAACTGAATTTTATTGAAATGTCTCTAGGTCTTATAGTTATTCAAGTTTAATAACTGAGTGAGGGGTCGCAACACACTATTGTATATGTTGGATAGCCTATATATGTGGGGTCTAGGGGATCAACTAAACTACTAAATATTCCAACATGTCACACCATCCTGATTTCCACAGCAGCTCCTGCGCCTCTCATAGTACCTTTTCTTTATGTGCCTCCACTTAGGTGTAGCCATTCCTAGATTCTTCCGATCCCCCTAAAAGCAATGAGCTTATTTCAACCATTGCGTTTCTCATCAGCATCTGACTCAACAAATATAGCCACTAAACACAGCTCAAATGTGTTTCTGCTCCCTTTGCTGATGTATTTCTCAGAGCCTTGGGTCTTCTGGGCTTTCATAAATGACATAGTATGTCAATGGGCTGGTCCCTCATGACATACTCACTCCAGCACTTTATTCTCTCCTGATTATTGACATGGTCTTACTGGACTAAAATCAAGGTGACAGCTGGTCATATTCCTTTCTGGAGGCTTTATAGGAAATCTAATTCCTTTCATCTTTGAGTTTCTAGAAGCTGCCCATATTTTTTGGCTTGTGGTCTTCCTTTAATCTCTAAAGCCACCAATGGCAAGTTAAATTGTACTCAAATCGCATTACCCTTTCTCTTGTCTCCCTTTAAAACACTTTTTAGGAGCATTTTGATTACATTGACCCACCTGGATAATCCAAGAAAATTTTTATCTCAAGGTCCTAATTTAATGAAATCTCAAAATCCTATGTAAAATAGCATATTCACAGGTTTGGGAGATTAGGATTTGGATGACTTTGGGAGCCAATTATTCTGCCTAGTATAGGCAGAATTCCATAGTGTTGAGTCTTACCACTGAGATCTACCAAACTGCATTTTACAATATTCTACAATAGAATCTACAATAGTGTCTTACTGTGGCTCTGTCCAAATTCCAATAGGCTGATTCACCACCAAACCAGCAGTCTAAATATTGTACTGTCTCTGATCTACTCTTTAAACAAGAAGTTGTTTGGGGAAGTTAATCTCTTTTATAATTCTCACTTTAAAGATGAGGCAATAGATATTCTGGGAGGTTAATTAATATGCCCAAGGTCACAGATGATAGCAGCAGAATATTGTTAAAATTCAAAGCTTATCACTGCAATTTCATTTATTTCCTAGAGCAAGATCCTGTCAGATCTCATATATAAATTGAATTCATTTAAAGTCTTCTAAAATTTAAAGTCTATTATTTAACAAAAAAACAATTTAAGGAAACTTGTATAAAAAACTAATATTTTTTTCTTATTTCACTAACAGAGTACCTTCAAACATTCAGTGCAAATATTGCATTGCACAGGAAACTGCTCTTCAGCTCAGCGACAGCTGACTGTTTCTTCACTTCCAAATGACTAATAATGGTGATACATCTGTTCACCCTGGGAAATCTCTCCCATGCTGGTCTCTAAATCTTCCTCTCTATTCTAAATAAATTGCCTTAAGATGAGTTTATTATCATTTTGCTGTATTTCCCAAGCAGCATTCAAACAGCTAAGTGGAAGGAGCTATTCTACCTCTGTTAAATGTCCCCTCTCCCACCATTATTTATCTGCTATTTGCAGGGTTCCAGGACAGAACTCAATTTCTTTAAGGCAATTAGTTATGGTAGCAACCAAATAAGATTGATTTCTTGAACTGGTTCCAGACTAACTATGTTCATAGGTTACCTTCCAATTAAAACATGATCCATGTAACCCCAACTACAGGCTTATAGATTGTATCCCTAAGGAGATGGCATGGGGTGGTTATTTCATGGACAAGAAGGCAGGTTCAGTCACACAGCATATAAGTAGTAGAGCCCCGAATTGAACCCAAAGCTCTCCCCCCCCCCAATTATACCATAGTGCCTTCAAACACATGACAACTATTAGATAGAAAACTTGCTAATGTTTATAACATCTTAAAGTGTATCTAAACCTATGGATTCAACTTTAGAGTGACAAAACATAGAGAAACCAAATAGTTTAGCCCAATACAACAACAAAGACTTTGTGATTTATGGGATGATATTTCAGAAAGATCTAAACATTTTCATTAACATTAAAGAAACTCTGAAAAAAGACATATCCTCAGAACATCCCACTCCTAAGTGCTTAATGCTAAAGGCAGTCAGGCAACACAGATGCAAGAAGCTTTAAAAGCTTTTTAAGTCCAGGGTTGTAACCTTTGGTCTGATGGTGAGGCTGTCAGTCCACTGAAACCCAGCATTTCCCCTCAAGTGTCTGCCTTGCCCTTCCTTCCACACTAAGTGCCTACTCTAAGCAACTCTGGCCATTACATAAAGCTTTTTAGGGAACATCACTCTAGACAGATGTTTAACCCCAGGCTCTAAGGGGACAACACTGTAAGTTGCTAGGTCTGTTGATTAATTTTACATGTCCGTGCTTGCTAATATAGTTTGACACCAAGGCCCTCACAGCCAGCCGGCCATGTTAAGTAAACAAAGTCGTGCAGTCAAATCTGCTCTGAGACTTGTTTGTGCTTGAGATGCATTTCCATCCCAGTCTTGAAGAAGAAATGGTTCTTCTATTTCCTCAGCAGCCAACAGAGGCCACCTGGCCCAGGTTATCCGAAATCTTCCTTGAGTCACTTGTGAAATGCCACCCCATTTTTTAAAAACCTGTGTGGATCATGAAGTATTGAAAAAAAAAGAAATTAAAGGTCAATGATAGTAGGAAGGTAGAGAAGATTTTAACACTGATTACAGTTAGTGAAAAACATTATTCAGAAGTTAAACTGCACAATCTATGTTCACTGGTTTCAGGATATGTTTTATGAAACTCACAATTTACAAATCTGGAATGCAATGTGATAGTTTTTAAAACTATGTTATGATTTTGAGAAAAACTGGCGAACCGTTTACAAAGATCAATTTTGCATATTTTTCTTTTGGTATCTGTAGACAAACTATTGCAGACTAACCTTCCCACTGAATAACAAGAGCTAGGGAGAAATTGTTTTACAACATGTGTTTAAAGTCATTGGTGAAAAAGCAAGGCAGCCAGGAATTAAGGGATCAGAGTCTTGAATAAAAGGGGTACCCAGCTGTAAGCTCAACCATCAGCATAACTCTTTCCTTGGAGACATTTGCTAACTCACTGGGGGAGGTCTGCTGGCTGAGAAGCTGAACAGGGAGCTTCCAGCACTTGTGGGGAATAAAGGGAACAGAACTTAGGAATGAGGCTCATCATGAAAGAGGAATCCTAGAAAACACCGCCAGTTCAGCTGAGACCTCTGATGTCCTATACAGATGCCCCTTGACTTAGGATGCCGTTACCTCCACATCAATCCATTGTAAACAGACAATATCATAAGTAGAAAATGCATTGAATAAACCTAATCTACCAAACATCACAACGTAGACTAGCCCACCATAAACATGCTCAACACACAATATCCAAAATTCTCTGTACAGGGTACAGTATCATTTGTTTACCCTCGTGACGGCGGGGCTGACTGGGAGCTGTGGCTCTCTGCCACTGCCCAGTATCACGAGAGAGCACTTATCACACATCTCTAGCGTGGGACAAGATCAACATTTGAAGTCTAGCTTCTACTGAATGCTTATTGCTTTCCTACCATCTTAAGTTGAAAACCTGTAAACACACCACTGTAAATAGGAGAACATCTGCACTTAAGAAGAGAAGGAAACCAGGCCCACAAAGACTTATCCCCAAATTCAAATCACACTGGGTTCAAGTTGTCTGTCCCTACCCTAGCTGCTTCCCAAAAGCAAAAGTAAAAAACATTACAAAGCCTAACAGAAGGCCTTGAACTTTGTAACTGATGAACAAAAATAGCTAAGTTTTGTCCTTACAAGAACATTTAAATATTTCCAACAATAGTAAAATGAATTGGAATAATGGTCTTTCTTTCTTGAGACCCTGACATATGTCCAGGTTAAGCCCAGGATCGCGGTTTTATATATATTATCTCTAATTTTTATACCATATCTGCCAGTTAAAAATTATTTATGATTATAAGAATGAAGTTCACAGATTGTTATGTGACTCACAAAATCCAGCAACTAATATATGACTGAGTTACAATTTATACTCTGGACTGTTTGGTTTCAGCGACACTCTCTGCAGGTCAGGTGGTATAGATTTTCATGGAATATGTGAAGGGGGGTTACTTTAGGAGAGAAGGAGAGCTCTGTTAGGAACTGTGGGTGTAACTTTGAAGAAATTTATCTCTTGTGAAAAGTAGTTATCTTAGATGTCTTTTATTCCTTGGAATCTGGAGGAATTACTAATAGCACAAGAATGTCTCAAAATACTCTTAAGAGTGAAAATAATAAGAAAATAATTCATTCAAAAATATTCACCAAGTGTTTATTATTTACCAGGTACTATTCTTTATTTTAGAGCTATATCAATAAACAAAATAGACACTGTCCCTGGCCTGGTGTTCATTAGATTCTATTGGAGGGAACAGCTAATAAATAAACAAAAATAGAATAGGAGAGTCATCAGTATTGAACTGATATTTATGGGTAAACTGGAGTGATGATATGAAAGTCCGTTTGTGTTAGGTTCAAAAAAGAGAAGAAAGCTACAGTGTATAGGCCAGGAAAACAATGGGATTCAGAAAATTTGAACAAAGTAGTGCTGTAGTCATGCTTGCTTTGTAGTACTATCTTAATTTGGGAGATCTTTTAAATTTTATTTTTCAATTCCAGTTTACATTCAACATTATTTTGTATTAGTTTCAGGTGTACAGCATAGTGGTGAGGCAATCATATACTTTACAAAGTGTTCCCTCAATATTTCCAGTTCCCACCTGACAACATACATAACTGTTACAGCATTATTGACTATATTCCTTTGCTGTATTTTACATCCTGTGACTGTTTTGTAACTGTCTATTTGTACTTCTTAATCCCTCACCTCTCTCACTAACCCCCAAGCCCTCTCCCCACTGTCAGCCATCAGTTTGTTCTCTGTGTCTATGAGTCTATTTCTGTTTTGTAGGTTCATTTATATTATTCTTTAGATTCTACATATAAGTGAAATCATACGGTGTTTGTCTTTTTCTGACTGTTATTTCCCTTAGCGTAATACCCTCTAGGTCCATCCATGCTGTCACAAATGGTAAGATTTCATTCCTTTTTATGGCTGTGTAATATTCCATTGTATATATGCATCACAGTTTTTTTATTCACATCTTTTAATGGGTACTTGGGTTGCTTCCATGTCTTAGCTATTGTAAATAATGCTGCAATGAACATAGGGGTGAATATATAATTACTAGTAGATGCAATGTCTTCTCTGTCATAGATTTGTAAAATGATCTGTCATTCTAGACAGTGGTTTGAATGTAAATTATACCAAAACAATGAGAACTCTCACATTATATGTTACCTAGACAACCTGTATGATTATAAGATATGTGAAAGTTATTGTGATCAAAATAATGTTTATATTGGAATTACACAGGAAGATAGAGAAAAATAAGAGTACTAATAAAATAACTAAGTTTCCAAACAACAGACAGGCACCAACACCAACATTCTTTCATTCTATACAATGTTTTTGTGGTACAACCAAAACTGTAACTTTTCACACAGCTGTGTAGGCATCTATGCCAAAAGCATGAAAGAAAGAAAGTCCTACTTGAGGTAACTGCCTCATTAAATTGACATCTATCGGCGACAGTGTCTCCTAGATCACAAATCCTGTTACAGGCTAAAAGAAGGATGCACTGTATGATTTAATTTTAACATAGTATATTTGTAGTGATCAAAATCTTGATAGCGAGTTTGGTGCTAGAAACAGCCATCTGAGGCTGCTTATGAAAGAAATGGATGTATCCCAAATTGTATTTTCTCGACACTGAGCCCTGCTTCGCTAACCAACGATATTTTCTGAAGGGCCCTGATTCTTATCTGAATTCCAGTTACATAAATTCAACAGATTTTGCTTTAAATTTCCAGGACGCAATTACATAGTGATAACAACTTCATTTTATCTTGAATCTAAATGCAAATCACTCAAAATAATTGAATAGTTAAACACAACAAAAGAAATCATTTCACTGAAGAGAGCACAGCAGCAAGGGCTGAGAAGACTGCAAATATAACAGCATTTGGTCCACCTAGCAGTACCTCCCACTCCCACTCCTCTTAGCATGTAATGAGTGTTACCGCCTGAAACATTCCCCCACAAGATATCCAGAAATTTAAATCTCCTGGAAATTGTCATAGCAGAAAGATAAGTGCAATGTGGTTAGAAGACATTAAGCATGGCTTCTACTCTGCATGGATGGGTGAAATAAAATGGTTTTAATTTAGGTCAATGCTAAAGTGCTATAAATCACATAGTTGACTTACCTAGAGAAAATTTTCATCAGATTTAATTTTAAGTTACTCATATTTAACAGGAGCTACAATCACTATATAAAAGCATCAAATATCAAGCATTAGTTATGACATTTTGCGTTTATAATAATGACAAAACTTAGACATTGGGGGATTTTTTTAGTAGTGGTTTTACCAATTTAGGTTAATGTAAAATGTTTGTTTCCTTAGGATGATGGGAGATAGAGCTGTTTTGTATAATCGACACTTTTCAGATATCCACAGAATATCCTTATTTCTCTTCATTTCTCTTAGATTTTTAAAAAAATATATTTTTTACACATTTCCAGCTGCTTCAACTGAAGGTCCTCAACCATAATTTAATCTTTACTTGATTTTTCCTCAAGTCAATAACTAGAAAAAACAATTTTCAAAGGTTTTTCATAGTTTTTTAGTACCTACATTAAATGGCCACTCAGACATTTTTAATGTTTAAATAAACATTTTTGACTGTATTTTCTTGGGGTAAGTTATCCATTGTCACTTCTCACTAGCATTAAGGATGCAGACACCAAGGCACCTGCTTCTTGCTTTGTACATACCACTTCACAAGCCCTGGGAATTACTTCTATTTCACTTAACCTAACATATTATGTGAGAAATGTTGGCGGCAAGCTTCTTTAGTAATTATGTGTTATAGAAGTTTACATTGTTAAACTTAGCTTACAAACTTAGAATTTTATTATCAAAACTTAGTAACTCTCAATTAAACATTTGCTATGTTAAATCCAAATATATTTTTAAAATCCTTATATAAAAAATCCATTTCTATTTCATTGCTACTTTTATTTTATTTATTTATTTATGTATTTATGTATTTATTTATTTTTTAAATATCTTTATTGATTTCAGAGAGAGGAAAGGAGAGGGAGAGAGAGAGATATGGAAACATCAATGAAGAGATAGTCATTGATTGAGCCCACAACCCGGGCATGTGCCCTGACTAGGAATCGAACCCTAATTCCCTGGTTCCTAGGTCGATGCTCAACTGCTGAGCCATGCCCGGCCGGGCTCATTGCTACTTTTTAAAATAAATACTTAAATATCAATGTCTTGGACTGAACTGTCTTTTTCTCCCCCCCACTCCAGATACATATGTTAAAGCCCTAACCGCAATGTGACTATATTGGGAGACAGGGCCTTTAAGGAGGGAATTTGGTTAAATGAGCTCATAAAGGTGGGACCCTGATCCAATAGGATCAATGTCATTATACAGAGAGGAAGAGACACCAGACCTCTCTTTCTGTCTTGTAAACCAACCAAGGAAAAGCCATATGAAGACACAGCAAGAAGGTGGAGCGAAAGGTCTCACCTGAAACCCACCCTGTTGGCACTTTGATCTTGGACTTCCAGCCTACGGAACTATGAGAAAATAAGTTTCTGCTGTTTGACTCACCCAGTCTGGGGTATTCTGTTATGGCAATCTGAGCTAACTAATGCAATCAATAATTCATTCTCCTCCCCATTGTTGATTAGTTTCTCTCTGATATAAGCAAGTTAGAGGATTAAAAATCAGAAGAACATCAGTAGTGTCAAACAAAATGGTCAGGGGACCGCTGAACAGCAAATGTACAAATTGCTCCGGTTTCTTTCCCTACAACATATTTCCCACTGTGGAATATTGAAATGTGTCTTTGTATCAAAGGGTATTGAGATTATAATGAAGTATAAAGAAGTCTGCTCAATGGTTTCATTTTATTTCTTTAAATGTGTTTTGCTATCTTGCACCAAAGTTCTAGTTTATGTTTTCAAAGACAAATATGGGTTGTACCTTGGGAAGAAAGCCTGGTTCTTGCCAAAAGTAAAGCCTCCAACCCATCAGAGCTTAGCAGCAACATCTTGGAAAAAAGTTCTTAACTTCTACTGGGAATTCCCTTAGTCTCCTACACATGAAAGATATATTGTCCCTGTAGGGACTGCAGCCAAGCTCTATGTCAAGGTGGTGAAAGACTTTATACAACAGAGGAAACAAACACCATGTATTTGTCTAAGGTCTTTCTCCATTTTCCCCCCACTTGCTTAAAGAATCAAAGCAAATCAGTCCAAAAATACATAAGGTGGACCCCATGTATTCATTGCAGAGTTACGTAGCAAATATTCTACCAATGTGAAGACTATACACAGGCATTAGGTATCCTGAGGTCCAGCCATTATGAGGGACAAGTAAACTGAGTAACAAAAATCCAAAATGACTAGTCAAGTTTCCGTGCTCTCCTTGGCTAGGGTCAGGGTCAAAAGTGAGCCTCAGAGTCCCAGTCAGACTCTTCTAATAGAAAAAACTTAGACCTTTAAGCTCTCTCCAGTGTTCATATCCTCAGGAGCAAGCCAAAACCTCCTGGACCTCTTTCCATTTGTCACCTGGGTCCACCTTCCACCTTATCTTCTCCATCCTGCCCTCATCCTTGTTATGGGAACTATTTCAGGCTTCTACCTTGAGCTCCCTCGCTTCCGTTTCTTCACCAGCTCTTATTATTTGTCAGGATTTTTTTTTTTTTTCATGGTAAATACAAAAGCCAATAAGAGCTGGTGGGATGATTATAAAATAAAGAAGTGCATCACAGAACCATGAGCAGAGATGTTGCTGGGCTTCAGCAAGTGCTGTCAGTCTGAATCTGGATTCCTTTTTGCCTCCCACCAGTATTTCTACATGTTTCATTTCATGTAGATCAGGAAAGGTAAAATCAGTCAAATGTGATAATTTTTTATCTTAATTTTAAAGGGAAAAGACTCATTTGAACAATCTTAATACGTGGGTTTTATTAAAAACATACATATGATAGAGAAACTGAGTCCCCGTGGGTATCTATATGGATTTTTCAGGAGTAATATCATTTATGGAAAGCTGCATTATAGAAAATATGTCAGAGTAAGTTGAAGATGGGATAATAAGAGCCTGGGAATAAACCAAAAGTATTTCTAGCAGTTTAGACATGAAGCATTTCTGACAGTAACCAGAGTTAGTTGAGAGCAAAGGCTGCCCTCCCCTTCAGACACCACTTGCAAGTAGTGGGTCCCCAGATCATCCACAACTTCTTTCAATTTTGGCTACAAATTGTAGGTTTCCACAAGCCCCACCTAGGTTTCAATAATTTGCTAGAGTAGCTCACAGAACCCAGGAAAATAGTTCACTTATTACCGTAAAGGATATTTTAAAGGGTGCAAAAAAACCACCAGAGAAGAGGTACATGGGGCAAAGTCAGGAAGGTTCCTAGCACAGGTTATGTCCCGTGGAGTTGGAGTGTGCAACCCTCATGGCAGGTGGGTGTGTTCCCCAACCTGGAAGCTCCTCAAACCCTGTACTTTGGGGGTTTGGAGGTTTTGTCACACAAGCATGATCAATTCTTAAGCCACTTTTCAGTTCTTCTCCCCTGTTAGGAGAATGGGAGTTGGGGCAAAAAGTACCAAGCTTCCAATCATGCTTGATGTTTATGGTGACCAACCAACATCCAGGACGCTGCCAAGAATAACCTCGTTAGAATAGAAGATGCTCTCATCACCAGAAAACTCAAAGGGGTTTAGGAGATCTTGGTGAGAAACTAGGGTTAAAGACCAAATACTAGAAAAAAGGATATTCCTAGAGTCCCGTCACTCAGAAGATTACAAGGGTTTGGGAAATTGGGTGTTAGGTACCGGAGTCAAAGAGCAAATATCAGCGTGAACGGGGGTCAGATTTACATATGTGTGCATATATATGTATATATACATATATATCTTAACCATATTATTTCTAATATATATATCCTATTACATAAATATATATGTGTGCATATGTTTTATTTCTAGTATACAAATACTTATTATTTCACAAGTAGATTGAGCTGTTAATATAGATCTCTTACCTTTCTTCTTCAAGCTTGTCCTAACAATTGTTCTTGGTTCTTTGTATTTCCAAAACTTAAAATTCAGATTTCCAATTTCTATAAAATATCCTGCTGGAATGTTTTTATTTAAAATGCATTTAATTTATAGTTTCCCATAGGGAAAATTAACAATCTGACAATATTGAGACCTGAATCCATGAAAATGGTACATCTCTTTATATTGATATTCTTTAATTCCCCAGAACAATATTTTAAGGCTTTTTCTTTAGGACTCCTTTTGAACTTGTATTCAGTTTACTAACACAAATTGTACTCAATTTGAGTGTTTTCTATAGTAACTTATTAATTTCATTTTTTAAGTATTCGGTATGGGTATACAGAACAGTGTTTGATTTTTTATATTGATCTATATCCAGCAAACTTGCTAAATTCATTAATTCTAAATGTTTATAGACACCTTTAGGTTATCCATCTACATAATCACATCATTTTAAAGTATATTTGATAGTTAAAACTTTACTGATATTATGATTCTGTTTATTTTCCTTGGCTCACAAAACATGGACTAGAAGTGCAGATGATGAACACTCACTTACTTTTCCCAATTTGTAGGGAAAAGGTATCAATATTTCACCATAGTGCATAATGTCTACCATAAATTTTTTGGAGCTATTGTTTTTCACATTGTGGAAAATCTTGTTCTCTAATTTTCTAACTGTTTTTTTGTTTGTTTGTTTGTTTGTTTTACAAATAATAACCATATATTAAATAATATCAAAAAGGCTGTTCTCATCTTTTACACATTTGTTAAAATTATTTAATTGTGTTGAATGTCTTTCCTATGAATGTAGTGAATTTTATTAATTACTACCATGTATTGTTTTTAATATATAGCTACATTTGTGCTTCTAATTTCTTGAGAAAGGCCAATATTATACCCTTTTTCTTGAACACACTTGTCAAATATTTGGAATCAAAATTATGTTAGCCTCATAAAATGAATTAGGAATCACTTTTTCTTTTCTATTTTTGGAATAAGGTTGGGTAAGCTTGAAAAAGATTTCCTGGAAAAGCCATTTGTTCCTAAGGTCTTCATTGTGAAAGATCTCAAATTATGCATTCAATTTTTTATATTTATTTTTCTCTCAGCCTTGTATTATCCAAACTATAAATTATTACCATAAAGTTCTCCATGCTATATTATTTGATATTTGATTTGTCTTTTTCTAAGCCTAATATTGCTAATTTGCATCATTTAGTTTTAAAAATGTTTTTCCTAGTGTGTATCAATTTTATTTGCATTTTCAAAAAACAGATTTTTAGTTTTGTTCATATCCTCTATTGCATATTTGCATTTAATTAATGTCTTCACTTATTTTTGATATTTATTTTCTTGTATATTTTTTAAATTTGATTTAACTTTTCTCAAATTTTGTGATAAATAATTAAACCATTGATTTTCATTCCTTCTGTTTTCCTAATATGTAAAAGTATGCATATAATCTCTCTTGAAACAGTGTTATTGCTATATTCCACATTTTTAAACACTTTATAGCTTCATTAACTTCCCATTTAAAATATTTTTCAGTTTTCATATCGAGTTCAATTTTAACCCTGAAATAGTTGGAAGTATCTTGCTTAATACTTTGATGATTGGAATTCCCTAGTTATCTTTTTAAAAAAATAATTTTAATAAAATAAATTCTAGTTTAAGCCCTTTGTGGTTAGAGAACATACTCTGAATAATCTCATTCTTTTCAAATCTGTTGAGTCTATATGGCTCCATCTCTTTTCTACCGAGAGCAATGCATATGTTTTTATCTTGGGACTAAGGAGCTGCCACTGTGTATCAGGGGGAAGGAGAAAGGGAAAGAGAAGGGTGAAATCCTAGCTGGCCCACTTCCTCCTGACAGAGCCCTTTAATTAATTACACTCATAATTGCCCTGTGTCCCATGTCTGTCCTTTGTGCAACTAGCTCAGATTTCGGTGCCTCCAGGGCTCCCACAGTAAAGATTGCTCTTACCATTGGTGTTTTGGTTTGTGAATTTCTCTATTAATATCAAACCATCTGCTTAAAATGTTCCAGATTTCCTCAAATATTTTGGTCCACTGATTTCTCATTTTCCTGTAATTATTTCTTTTATAACTTCTTATAAAGGAGGTTTAGGAAGAAGAGGCGATAAAAGTGAGCTCCTAGTCTGCCATCTTGAACAAGCTTATGGATCATTTTTTAGCAATATTTCCTACGATCCCCGTTTAACATCACTTTTGAAAACAGAGTTATATAAACCATCAGTAACTAAAATGTTAAAATTGGGCATCCTGGTAAGAAAGTTTGTGGGGTTTTTTTGTAATTGGAAAAAGCTACTGACATAAGTTTGTCCCCTATACTTTATTAAAGCTAACCACTTAGCTCAATTCAGTTAACCTGTAGTCCAATGGGGGGATGTTATTTTTTCTGTAGAAATTAATTTTCCAGTCACTTGTCAGTACCAAGGCAACTTTCAGTACCACACATCCAGCCCAAGAGAACTAGGTCACCTAGCAGGGCATATAAGAATTGCTATCAGAGGGGTGGTTTATGGTCAATAAAATGGGGTTGTAGAGAGAAAATGATCGATACACAAGAGGCGGCAAACCTAGATATTTTTTTGTGTGTGCCAAAAGCTTCAATTTTCATTTCATCTGCTGATTTCCTCTGGTCCTTTCAAGTGAGAGAAAAGTCAAGTTGACAAAAGCTGACATTCTTCCTCTGAACAGTTTCACAATTGTTTTGGCACTTCTGCTTCTCAAGTTTGAAAAGAGAGGAATGGGCAGTTCAGTGCATTACCCTGAGGAAAGATTGCAGTAAATACTCCCCAGGTTGGAATGTGAAGATTTAGGTCAGGAAGCAGAAAGTCATACTCTATTGCTATAAGATTCTCTTTGAAATGCTTGTTTCCATTAGAACTGAGTCCATTTCCACCTTAGATAGTCAGCTGGTATGTGCAAAACATGAATGTGCCCAACCTTGGCTTCTTAGGCCTTTCTCTTAAATCTTCCATGTAAGCATTTCAATCTCTTAAAATTGCTGAGAAATTTATTTTTTCCTTTAATATAAAATCCAAAGGCCACTTGTATCATGTAAGGAAAATATAGAATATATCCCTTATATTGCAGCTTTCTTGTATGCTTTACATGAGCTATTGTTATAATCCTTTGTGAACAGTTAAATGTATAAATATGTGAATTTTCATAATGATGATCTGTGGCTAAGCAGGCATATACTAGGAGTATCCATTCCCAACAATCTCAGCTGTAGAAGCTTGGGCATAATCATGATTTAACCCCAAGTACAAGGTGGCAGCATCCCTTCTCCCTTACCCCACCAGGTGCTCAGGGGGTGAATTGGTTTTACACTTTCTCAAGAATTAACTATTTTAGAGTGGCTGGCACACAAGGCACACTTTCACGGCATTGGCCTGTTGTTGGCTAGGAGACAGGCTGATGAGAGCCGATGGTGATGTTGGCACAATGTTTTGACTAATGAAAACCTGAGCTTTGAAGGACTTTGGAAGAACTTTAGTAAAGTTTTTCAGCAATAAAATAATGCTTTTTCACATTAGATTTTTTTTTCTCTGATACCATGTGCTTGTTAGAGAAATCCCCCTTCCATCTCCCATAATTTTCAGACCATGTCTCTTTCCAGCTCACAGCCTTTTGTTTCCTGCCACAAAAACATATCATTCTCTTTCCTGTAATAATAACACTTAAAAGCCAATCAGTAATCTGGATAATAATCCATTAAAACCAAATAATGAGCAATAGAAAAAAAATGTTAAAAAGGTTTTCCCTCTCATAAAGGGCAATGAGGGATGAATAACTGTGTAGTTGATACTTACTGGTAAGTAAGAGAGAGATTTATTCTGCTCCTGGGAAGATATCTTCCTCTCCCAACCACCACTCCCAAATCCTACCCAAAGGGGGCTAAATAAGCTACTTTTAAAAGCCAAGAAAAGAAAATGGAAAGTTAATATTTTTATAACAATCAGAAATTGGTTCCATATTCTTCTACTACTCTGCATTAATGTGTATTGGAAATTTTATTAAGAAAATATCAAAGGCTTGCCTTTCAGTCTCTGTACAATCTTGACTTCTGTGGCTTAAAACTTTATCAGTTTTAAGAATCGATAATTAACAAAGTTTTATAGAAAAGTTTTAAAAAGTTTGAGGCCTTTAGTTACAAAAACTACTTTTTAACATTTTAGACTAGCCAAAGAGTTTGTCCTAAAAACATTTATTATCTGTTTCAAAACTCATAAACATATTATAATTTTATTGAATTTACCATACTTTAAAAAATTGAAAAGATGTCATTTTTATATTTATACAAAAAATATAATATGTGCAATAAAGAAAAAACTTTCAAAGACAAACTGGATAAGTTATTTAGTCTGTCTTTGTTCAAAATGAGCCAAAAGGGAAAAAGATACCCAAATACAATTGGCTAATTGCTTCGCAATTTTGCTTTATTTTCTTGACACTAATGGAGAGTTTCTAACACCTACACAGCTAATGAGTTGAGAAGTTATGAGCTGTATCTGAATACAGGTTTGTAGTCAGAAAAAAGTATGTTCATTTGCTGCTTAGAGAGTAGAGAAGACTGAACAGAGGCTATATCCATCGTCCAGTCTGCAGGGTGCCAGAGTATGTGCCCTAAGGAACTTAAAGTTTAAAGGGAAATACGGCTATGAAAACATATATTTTTAATCCCATGTGTTTGATTTATTATTTTTTAGTTTTTCATTAAAACTTTAATCAGTTTTTATTTTTGTATAAGGTAATAGCTATACGTTCGCTTTTATTAGCTTCCAGATAGAAAGCTACTTTTGGCAACCCACTTATTTTATAATATCTCTTTTTTCCCCACATAGTATCTCCAGTTACTTGCCTCTCCATTACTTGCTGAGGTTAGGAGCTATGTTCTTTTATTTTATTTTACTTTATTTTTATTTTTTAATTAAACTTATTGGAGTGACATGGGTTAAGATCATATGGATTTTAAGTGTACGTTTCTATGATACATGATCTGTGTACTGCATTGTGTGCCCACCACCCAAAGTCAAATCATCTGCCATCACCATATACTTGGCCCCCTTTACCCTTTACGACCCCCCACCCCTTCCGTCTGGTAACCACCAAGCTGTTGTCTGTGTCTATGAGTTTCAGTTTTATATCCCACATATGAGTGAAATCATATGGTTCTCACCTTTTTCTGACTGGCTTATTTTGCTTAGCATGATAGTCTCAAGATCTGTCCATGTTGTTGCAAATGGCAGTATTTCATTCTTTCTATGGCTGTGTAGTATTCCATAGAATATATGTACCATATCTTTTTTATCTAATCCTTTATCAAAGGACACTTCGGCTGTCCCCATGTCTTGGCCACCATGAATAATGCTGCAGTGAACATAGCGGTACATATATCATTACAAATAAATGTTTTTGAGTTTTTTGGGTAGATACGCAGGAGAGGGATGGCTGGGTCATATGGTAGCTCTATTCTTAATTTTTTGAGGAACCACCATATGTTTTCCATAGTGGCTGTATCAGTTTACATTCCTACCAGCAGTGAATGATGTGTGAATGACCGTTCCTTTTCCTCCACAACCTCTCCAACACTTATTTTTACCTGTCTTGTTGATAATGGCCATTCTAACAGGTATGAGGTAGCATTACAGTTTTGATTTGTATATTCCTAATATCGAGTGAAGTTGAACATCTTTTCATATATCTGTT